>NC_136523.1:22327161-22477161 GCF_053919585.1 Euprymna scolopes
CTACGAGTTAATAACGAAGGTCGCCTGTCTATTTAATTTGCTTGACTTAAAAAAGATAAATATTCAACAGTTTTCGCTTGCCGCATGTAGATTAGCAATCAGCTTTGATCAATGTGGAAATTTTCCTTATATCAGACAATTGCTATTCCATTTGGACAATCCCATTTTATAGGGAGCTGATTCCCCCCCTCCCCAACAGCTTGGGAAAATAAAAATTAAAAAAAGCGTTCCAGCAATAAATGAAATACTATCCCGCAGTCAAAGTTGACCTCATTAAGTCATTCTAAGCCAATTCTAAATAGTTAAATAAATTCAAACGTGTTTCCATTAGTATTTCGGTGGCCGAATGGTTAACGTCGCAAGTTTTTTTTTCACACTTTAATTTCTAACTTTGCCTCAGGGGTTCGGGTTCGATCCTCATACTTACCTACCAAAATTTTTTTTTTAATTATTTAAACCCCCCCGCCCCTCCGGAGTTTTGATTTACTCAAAACCACACACACCTTCAAACACTCGGGCAACCCCCGCTAGTCTATATATATAAAAGCGAAAATGTGTGTATGTGTGTTTGTATGTATATGTGTTTGTATGTCTCGCAAAAGCTTTTGACACGGGTCACGGATTTTCACAAGATCAGTATCATTTTAAACTTCCAACCTTTGCCTAACAAATATCGAAAAATTGGCCAAAAACATTAATTCCTTCACTCTAAAATCATCAGTTTTCTACAGGGAGGAGTCATCAAAAAACCGTCCTCTCATGAGAAGTTTGCTTCTACGCATGCGTCATACGACGTCGGAACACGATTTATTTTAAATAAAAAAAAAAAAAAAAAAAAAAAAAAATTTCGTCGACGTCGTCTTAGCTCAGTTGCTTAGAGCATGGCCTTATTATCTAAAGGTTTTGGGTTTGAATCGTGGTGTGAGATGTCTGTTTTTTGTTTTTTTTTCGCTTTTTTAAATTTTAATATTGAAACAGGGTTATTTAAGCCATTTTTTACATTTGGGGGGGGGGGTATTTTTTAGATTTTTTTTTCCCATTTAACATTGTTCGTTTGCTTTACGTTAGTTTTTTTTGTTTTTAAATATTTACTTCGCTTATTCTTATGTTTTGATTAACACCCCCCACTCCCACCAGAGCACAAACACCTGGGCAACGCCGGATATCCCCCCACTAGTATATATGTAAAAGGCAAAATGTGTGTGTTTCTATGTCTCGCAAAAACTTTTGACAGAGGCAATGAATTTTCGCCAGATCAGTATCATTTTGAAGCTCGAACCTTTGAACAAATATCGAAAAATTGGCTAAAAATCAGACGCTTTTTACAGGGGGGGGGGGTAGCAAAAAATCGTTCGTCCATGACAAGATAACGATATACGCATGCGCCAATGATGCGTTCATTAAATTAATTTAAATATTATAAAAAAACCAATCCAATTTCAGCAACGCTTTCTTAGCTCAGTTGGTTAAAGAGCAGCGTCATTATCTAAAGGTTGTGAGCTCGAATCGTGGAAGATATCTTTTTTTTTCGATTTTTAAGCTTTTAATATTGAAACGGGGTTATATTCCCCACCCCACCCCAGAACATCTTCCACTTCACGTACGCCAATGTTTTTTAAAAGATGGAATCACCCGATCAAAGACAAGATGCAAGATTCAGAGTTTTATGATTATATAGATTTGCACAGACATCCTGTTGCTCAACTCCCTACTTAGAGTGTTTGAGGTATAAGAATAAAAAGAAAACGATTTCTTTTATTAAAAGAAAACAAAATATAAACATGAGAATTTCCAGAAAAGCTCAAGATTTCAAAACTCCTCAATCATGAGTTTTTGAATAATATTTAATAGCGCGTACAATTTCGAATATTTAATAAACACAATTTTGACTTTTTCATTAAAAATTCGGCACAAACTTTTCCGACAAATTTAATATAAATTTTTTTTCAAAAAGCGTCAATTTCAACACATAAGAATTCATTTAAGACCGAGTAAAAATTTTTGCACTTTAAATCAGGAATATTTTTTTATATTTTATTCATTTGCGGACTATTATCCTCGTCTTTATAGTTGTTGAGTAAAGATGAGGATAATATTTAGCAAATAAAATATACAAATTACTCATCTCAAAAAATACCAATAATAAAATAACTCCCTGCTCAACTCTCTTTTTAGACTGTCTTCGTATGTATGGTCTCAAATTCACAGTAGCCCCTTATGTCTTGGTTACAATGTACCATGTTTGAATTGAATACGAATAAACGATTCAAAATAAATTAAACAACAAACAACATAGTCGGCGAGGTAGAAAAATCAATTTTACCCTTTTATAAACAACAGTAAATAAGTAAATTCTTTTTATATTAATATAAAAAAATATGCGGTCTCGTTTATGAACATAAACGCTTTAAAATAAGTGAAAACACTAAGAACTTAGCCAGTTAGGTAGAAAACGGACACTTAGAAAATCGATTTTATTCAAAAAACATTAAACAAGTAAAAATATTTTTAAATATTATGGGGGGCTATAGTCTATTTTAAACAATATCTCCTTCAAGAACGATCATGAACACATTTAAGCAAGATGAGCAGAAATCTCTTCAAAGCTCTTTCAGCTATCATCTCTGAAATGTTGAAATTAAAGTTTTAAACTGCCGAATATCGTCTCATGCAAAAAAAAAAAAAAAAAAAAAAAAATCCGTTTTCTCCCACTGACACGAATTTACCACAAAAAAAGTTACATGTGAATTGACTATATGAAAAAAAAAAAAAAAAGTTCCCCCCCCCCACTTACACGTGAATTGGCCACATGGAGAAAAAAAATCCATCGTTCAGCAGATGGTCAAGATGCAGACGTTACCATTCCGAGGGTAGAATTATACGCACGCACATACACACACGAATACACAGCAACTGACATCTGCAAAATATGTCGTAATTTGTGTTTTTTATACTTTGTTTTACATCATCCTTTCATACTTATGAACCTTTGCGAGTCACTCCTCTTCGTAACTGCCAATGTGAAAGAGGACGACATGGCCAGAAGAAAAGACTAAGGAGAAGACCACATCACACAACGTTAGGGGGTCGGCGATAGTTGTTGAGCAGGGTAGCACGTTATTGAAAAGTTGCAAGCATAATCAGTTTCCTCAACACCACAAAAAAAAAAAAAAAAAAAAAAAAATTAGATTGTCCGACCAGATGTTCATTTTCACAAATGACAGATTATGATAAAAATTAACATTTTTTTCTCTACTTTAAAATTCAAGTTCTGTTTAGCTAGTCTTTGACCTTGAAGTGGTATTTATTTTTTAGCTCGTTACATTAAGTGGCTTCATGCCTTGTCTGGAGCGATTTCCATTAAAAAAAAAAAAAAAAAAAAAAAAAAAAAAAAGTGTTCATATTGGAATCACTTTTCTCTTGTTCAAGAGTCAAATTTTTTTCTGATATCATGCAAGTTCACTATCACTAAGTCCCGGGACGCAAAGTAATTCAAAGTGTAGTGTCTGTTCCGGCAGACGCTGCAATCAAAGTTATATGTGGGGGCAACTCCACATATAAGACCATTGCTCTTGAGCAATCAGTTTTGGTCAATGTAGGGGAAACCCTTCATACCAATTGTCACTATCCAGTTCCCGAGAGGGGACTGGTCCCCCTCCCTTAACGCCATGTTTAAAAAAAAAAAAAAAAAAAAAAAAAAAAAAAAAACGGCCTTGTGCCTAATCTGCTCAGTGAGGAAACAAATACAAAGCTCATTATCCAGTTTTCAATGGTCTCCAGATTTGCCCCATATGGTCTTGTCTAATCATTTTCTTCCCAATTTCCCTTGGCCGACCAATATTCTTGCAATTCAAAACATCAAGGCTTCTACAAATTATCGTTCATAGTCATACCAACATAACTGATTCACATAAAGATAATCACTACGCACAAAAAAAAAAAAAAAAAAAAAAAAAAAAAAAAAAAAAAAAAAAAAAAAAAAAAAAAAAAAACTTATAATTATTCAAAAAGTTGTCTGACCAGATGGTCATTTTCACAAACGATACAGATTAAGATAAAAAGATTTTTTCACCTTTAAAAGTTTTGCTATTATGTACGTGTCCATATCTCATTCACTTTTCTTTCTAATGAGCCACTGCTCATAAAGGCCCAAAAGCTACTAGAGCACAAGAGTAAATGGTTTGTTTCAAGTAGATGGCGAACTAAACACCTTGAGGATTACAGATAACTAGATGTTTTAACCAGTTAAAAACGGGCAAAACTTATAAACTGTTGACTTAGGACGAATACTTTAAACTAAATTGATAGTTTAATTTGAATAAAATAAATTACCCATCTAGTGCGCTTGCAAGCCAAATCACAACGTAGTATTGGGAAAATATACAAATATTTTACTTGTTTGAAATTTATCACAAATATATTTCAGAGGTATACTCCATCTTCAGCGTGTTGTTTTGCATTGCCTACGCACAGTTCAAACATTTCAAAATACAATCGCTAGATACAACGCGTAGCTCTTTACAAACAGACTTCTTTCTCCAACATGGCAAGGAAGAAAAGGAAAAAAAAAAAGAAACAAAACATACTGAAGATGGAGTATACCTCCGAAATATATTGTGATAAATTTCAAACAAGTAAAATATTTGATTTTCTAATATTACATTATGATTTAGCTTTCAAGCGCATTTTTTTTTTTTTTTTTTTTACACAGTGATCACCACTTATCAAGGCCCGGAAGCCACTCAGGGATAAGGGTTATTGCAAGTACATTACGTTAGTGTGGAGATTTGATGAAGTGTTTATTTAAGGGGGCGGTTCATTAGGAATTTGTTAACATTCGACTTGAAGACATCCAAGTTGTAGTCCGGAGGGAAGCAGGCAGACGGAACAGAGTTCCACAGGCGCGCAGTTCTAAGAAAGAAGCTTTGTTCATGGAATCCGTGTTTTGATTTAGGCACAGATATAGAGTGGGGGAAATTTTTCAGTGGATTCAGCTAGACGGGTGTTTTTCGTGAAAGATTGGCGAGGGGGGACCAGGGATTGGAGTTCAGAAGAGCACCTGCCATGAAAATAACGATAAAACAAGGATAGGCTCGCAACGTCTCTTCTGTGGGAGAGGGGTTGCAGCATAGAGAAAAGGGCATCCCCCACTAAACCACGAAGTCTATTTTGTACTCTGTCAAGGCATGATAGGCTGTTTTTGGCAGCTCCTGCCCAGATATGGCAACAGTATTTCATCCTTGGACGTACTTAGCTTTTATATAGATAGAGAATTGCATCAGTAGTGAGATATCTTCGAGCGGTAGAAGGATCCCACCATCTTTCCAGCGACCTTGGCAACAGACTTGATGTACGTGTTCCATTTCAGATCAGGAGTAAAGGTCAAACCCAGAAGCTCATCAAAACACGGGGCCTCACCCAGACGAGAGCCATCCATCACAATTGATGCCAGATGGGGATCAGAGCATTGATGATGTAAGGATAGGAGTTTGGTTTTGGATGCATTAAAGGTAACCAGCCACATCTTCCCCCACTAAACCACGCGCTCGAGGTCAGAGGAGAGAGAATCAGAGAGAACTTTGTCATTTACAGCCTTTGATGTGTTGCCGTAGATGGTCGTGTCATCAGCATAGATGTCAACGAATGATTTAAGTATGTGTTTAGGGAGGTCATTGATGTAGATCAGGAAGAGAGTTGGGCCCAGGATTGATGCATATTTTATTTTATTCAAAAACAACGTTTTTATATGAACTCTCATCCTTGACATGATAGTTTAATAGTTATTTGCATTAATACTTATCCGTTAATCCTAACTGTGCATCAAACGATATGTTGCGGAAACGGCCACTAATTAATATAGGCGGGTGAGTGAGATATATAAAGGTATTAATCATCAATACCGGAAGAGTCTGCAACGACTGCTAAATAGGCAAGATGCCTATGTTGCCTCCAGTAAGACATGCAACACGCCACCTGCCGGAATATATCCAACTGAAGTATATCTGAAGACATGTAAATATGTATATAACTTTTCTTCCTAATATATTATTGTATACCTTGACTTTCCGTGTTCTTAATTATTTGTGCAGACAACACGATACTGTAATGCTTAGTTTGCTGCGCCTTATTAAAGCAAAGGTCTATACAAATTTTCAGCAAGATTGGTCCAGTAGTTTCCGAGAAAAAGTGGAACAGACAGACAAACTAAGAGAAATATAATATATATATCAAATGAAATACTTTCAAACAAAAACTTGAGAATCTTCATGGAATTTTCAACGGAACCCTTTACAGTAGAACCCCAGGATACGTTTTTTTTTTCAGATTATGATGTGGAAGATGATGTTTTTTCCGGCTCCTGGCTACCATATTTGCCCCACTTTACAATGTTATTTGTAATGTTATTTGATTATATACATGAGTATTATATACTGTACTGTATTTTGTTACTAATTTTTAATGCCGTACCCCAGGGTTCTATTTCATTCACGGGGATAGCATGCTCTTGTTATATCAGAATTATACCCATATATTTTTTCTAATGAGTGACTGCTCAAGGCCCAAAGGCTACTAGAGGACAAGAGCCGATAGTTTTTTTGGTGAAAGACAAGACAAACACCTCAAGGAATTCTTTTGTTTTTTTTTTTTATCAAAATTGCTTCAGACAAGGCATGAAGCCACTAGATGTAAGGAGCTAAAAGGAAATACTATTTCAAGATCAAAAACTAGCCAAAAGGACTAAAGGAAAAAATAAGGGAAGCTAGAGTTTTGGAATGTAATCTCAGTCCTACTTTTTATTTATTTATTTTTTTTTTTTTTTGCATTCGTGACTTCCGTCTCGGGTGACTACGATAACTGGTTCCGATTCGTTTGCATTCTTCCTGAAGTTTTTCACAATTATGTCGATGCCCATATCTCATTTACTTTTCTTTCTAACAAGTCAACACTAGAACAAGAGTCGCTGGTTTTGTCAGGTGAACAGCAAGACAAATACCTCGGTCCATGATATTTACATTGAGGCGGGTCAAGTGCTACGAGTTTCGAGTACATCATATTAAAGTATTTGTAAAACTAAGCATAAGATGCAACAGATCGACTTTGGAATTTGAGTTTTTATTCATTTTAAACTTCGACTGGCTTTGCAAACTCACTTTCAAAAGGTTGCCATCTATAAATATAAAATCAAAAATGTATGTATGTATGTGTGTTCGCTTTTTATGTGTCTATAAAAGGCTTCTTTCAGAGGAGCGGTCGCTCGCTTCACAACTTTTTCAAACTTTTTATATCACATAGAAATCGTAATATCTCACAGTTAACAACGAAGCTCGTCTGTCTATTTAATTTGCTCAATTTCGGGAAGATAAATATTCAATATTTGTCGCTCGCCGCATGTGGGTTAGTCTTTTTCCTATAACATCTTGGGGGGGGGAGCGTTCAGCAGTAAATGAAATCCTGCAGTCAAACTTGACCTCATTAAAACGAGCACCTGCTAAATCCAAGTAATTAAATAAATTCAAACGTGTTTCCGTAAGCATGTCGTGGTGGGGCAATGGTTAACGTCGCATATTTTTTTTTTTTACACTTTAATTTACAACTTTGCCTCAACGGTTCGGGTTCGATCCTCATACTTTTTTTTTTAACCCCCCCCCAAAAAAACACCCGGGCAATGCCGGGTACTCCTCGCTAGTAACTAATAATACTGAAAGCTTTTCATTCAAACTCCTCAGTTTAACATTCAGAAGCAACCTCACTCATTTTGCAACGTAGTTGTTAATATGTTAACACTCGTGAAACAGACATTTATTTACAGGTACTTCCAGAACAAATCTTGCTTTTTTTTTTGTTCAAAAAGTCCTCTCACGGTCCAATGTGTTTAACAAGACTGCAGTGTCAGAACACCTGATACTCTGTCTTTGTCCAGCCATGTTTGGGACACATCTTTCTCCGTTGCTCTCAGGCCATGTGTGCAACACGCCTCAACTCCGCTACGGCTCAAACACGCGTGTTCTTTTTGTGTCTGCTGTCACATTACGCAGCCGACTCGATCATTTACATATGGTTGCTGCTGCTGCTAACCCAGTGTAACATTTAAAATGCTGTAATAAATAATACGTTACCTGAAAGCTCTTCGTTCAAACTCCTCAGCTTACAAATTACAGGAAACATGAATTGGAACAAATACATTAGAGATAGTGCCAAGGCTGCTGCAAAGAAGGTGGGCATCCTCTGTGTTTACACCTGAGGGTATCCTATACCTCTATAAGGCTACCATTTGTCCATGCCTGAAGTATTACTGGTGCATCCACCCCTAGTCCTTCGCTCTTAGATTCTAAGTTAGACAGTGTCTAGAAAAAAAAAAAAAAAACTCCAACTTAATAGATCCCACACTATCAACCGAACACCAACATCTGTCCCATCACCGCCATATTACATCCCTGTGTCTGTTTTATAAGTATTTTAATGGAATGTGCTCTGACTTGTACCAACAAATACCTACAACTAATTTGATAAGCTGCAAAATCCTACCCCTTCAGTGTAGAAATCCCTAGATGCCAGAAAGCCTTCTACTCAAATAGTTTCTTCCCCCTACCTCCGAACTGCTAGATTTTGGAATCCCCGCCTCCCGGGTTTCTTACTAATGACATGCAGAAGTTCAAAATGTAGTGTGAACAGACATCTCGCTGCTCACCTCCCTAAATAGTGTCCCTGTAGATTTAGTCCCAAATAGTAGCCCCCTTACATCCAAGTGGCACTGTGCCTTGTTTGGAGTATATAAAAAAAACCTTTAAATTAAAAACAAGCCAACAAGAAATGTTATATGGATAGATTCCAACTCAAATAACAATTTTTCCCCCTTTGTCGGAAAGGATAGTCCATGGAATGCAAGGATTTAAAAAAAAAAAAAAAAAAAAAAAAAAAAAAAAAAAAAGGAGGGGGGAGACAACTTATGAGGTTGCTAAAGAAAAAGTAAATAAATACGATAAACTAAAGATGCAGTTTAACCAAAGTTCAACGGATAGCCCAACGGATCAGTTTTTTTTAGCATATTTAGCAGAGTACAAAATAGACTTCGTGGCTTAGTGGGGGATGCCCTTTTCTCTACCCTGCAACCTCTCTCCCACAGAAGAGACGTTGCGAGCCTATCCTTGTTTTATCGTTATTTCCATGGCAGGTGCTCGTCTGAACTCCAATCTCTGGTTCCCCTCGCCAATCTTTCACGAAAAACACCAGTCTAGCTGAATCCGCTGTGAAAAATTTCCCCCACTATATCTGTGCCTAAATCAAAACGCGGATTCCATGAACAAAGCTTCTTTCTTAGAACTGCACACCTGTGGAACTGTTCCGTCTGCCTGCTTCCCACCGGACTATAACTTGGATGTCTTCAAGTCCAACGTTAACAAATTCCTAATGAACTGCCCCCTTAAGTAAACACTTCATCAAATCTCCACACTAACGTAATGTACTTGCAATAACCCTTATCCCTGAGTGGCTTCCGGGCTTTGATAAGTGGTGATCACTGCAAAAAAAAAAAAAAAAAAAAAAAAAATTAAAAAAATTAACTAGTGTGTTTACCAAAGCCGAAACCCACCATCACCACCTACCCACAGGATTTTTATCTTTTTTTTTTTTTTTTTTTTTTTTTTAAAACAACAGCTGCAGTAACTAAAAAAAAAAAAAAAAAACACTATCAGTTCCCACTTGCCTCTAAAAAAAAAATTAAAAAATATATAACTCCGCTGTAAATATGAAAAGTACACAGAATTAATTTTCCCATGACCCCAAATCTGCCAGGCACTCCACATGGGCTTGGGGGAAGAGGGTCCCTAAAAAGAGCTCTACACCCCCCCCCCCAAGACCATAACATTTCTGACATCTGTAATGAATTACCAAAACTTTCTCTCCTTCTGTAATTCCTTCTTGGAAGGGACATTCCAAAAAATCGTGTCGTGGGGGGGGGGGGTAATTCTTCTACAGAAATGGTGAGAAACTTGGAAGAACATTCCTTGACTGACTGGTTGCCCTCACTTACCCCCCCTCCACATTTTACGAGAGACAATGGACAGTCTCTGCAGAAAGAAGACCAACATATTAGTCTTGGAGATGACTACAGAAATCATATATAAAAGAAGTATGCAAGGTGATAACGTACTTGCAAACATGAAATTGCCTTAGCTTATTACTCTGCAGATAATTTTTTTTTTTTTACACACACAGTGATTACCACTTATCAAGGCCCGGAAGCCACTCAGGGATAACGGTTATTGCAAGTACATTACGTTAGTGTGGAGATTTGATGAAGTGTTTACTTAAGGGGCGGTTCATTAGAAATTTGTTAACGTTGGACTTGAAGACATCCAGATGAGACGTTAACACATTTAACCTATTCAGCCATGTCCGAACGATGGTAATGCAAAGCCACCTGAGCTAGTCAGTGTCTACTCAGCAGACGAGACCAATTTTTTTTTTTTTTTTTTTTTTGTTACTTTTCAACCTTTAGCAAGGTATATTGCCACTTGAAATGTAAGGAGCTACTATTATGAGATAGTGTTTTTTTGTTTGTTTTTCTCCAAAAGAGCCACCACTTATCAAGGCCCGGGGGGGGGGGCTACTCGAGATTAAGGGTTAATGAGTGTGCAGTAGTCAATGGGAAAATGTTGTGGTGATCGTTAGTAGTGGGAATTGGGTAAATTGGATTACTTAAAAGGGACAGCTCATTGAGAACTTGTTTACGTTAAACTTGAAGACAAACATATTGTAGTCAGCTGGAAAGCAGGCAAACGGAACAGAGTTCCACAAGTGTCCAGTTCTAAGAAGGAAGCTTTGTTCATGGAATCTACATTTAGGTTTAGGCACAGATAAAGAGTGTGGGGGAAATTATTGTTAGTAGTTTTAACTAGCCGAGTGTTTTTCGCAAACGTTCCAACCTTCCAGAGGTCGAAACCGGACATATTCTTTCTAAGCGAAACTGAAATAGGGCCGACCACTTCCCTAGAGGAGTTCATAATTAACGGATACTCTAACTTAACATCTAAATCTGACCCCCAAGGGCATGGAATAAATCAAAATGTAGATTCCATGAACAAAGCTTCTTTCTTAGAACTGCACGCCTGTGGAACTGTTCCGTCTGCTTGCTTCCCACCTGACTACAACCTGGATGTCTTCAAGTCCAACGTAAACAAATTCCTGATGAACCACCCCCTTAAGTAGACATTTTTATTAAACCCCCACACTAACGTACTGTACATGCAATAACCCTTATACCCGAGTGGCTTCCGGGCCTTGATAAGTGGTGATCACCTTGTAAAAAAACTCAGGCCATGGGGAGGGACCATAGATTGCCATGAAAATAACGATAAAGTAGAGACAAGCTCACAACGTCTCTTCTGTGGGAAAGAAGTTGCAGAGAAGACAAAAGGGAATCTCCCACTAGGCTACAACAAAGTTTTTCGAACAGTCAAAGCAGGATAAGCCGCTTCTAGCAGCTCCTGCCCAGACGTGGCAACAGTACTCCATCCTTGGACATACTTGGCTCTTATACAGGTAGAGAATTGCGTCAGCAGTGTAACAGGACTGTGGGGAGTTGAGCAGCAAGATATCTATTCCCATTACATTTTAACTTCTCCAGCTTAGTACAGTTAAGGAAGCAGGAAACAGAGAGGGAATTCGAATGTCTAGCAGTCCGATGGAAGAAACTAGACAAGTACAAGGCTTTCTGGCACGTAGTAACCTCAATAGTAAAGGGGAAGGGGATGCTTGTCAGGTTAATTGGAAGTATGTGTGTCAAGGGGACACAAATGCTATGAGTTCATCAGAGCACATTCCATTAAAGTAATTTAAAAACAGGCACAGCGATATGACATTAGGGTGATGGGACAGGGGTTGGAGCTTGGTTGATAGTGCGGGACCTATTAGATTTGAGACTTCTTTTTTTTTTTTAACCTGTCTAAGAGTGAGAGACTAGTGGTAGATGCACCAGTCCAGATATGCCAACAAATACTCCATGCATGAATGCTTTGTAAAGATATAGGATGCTCTGATGCAAGTAATTTTCTAGCACGGTAGAGGGAGAATGCCTTCTTTGCAGTAGCCTTGGTGATGTCCTCAATGTACTTGTTTAAATTCATGTTGCCTGCGAATGTTAGGCCGAGGAGTTTGAAAGAAGTAGGGTGTTATTTGTCATGGCAATCGGTGGTCGAGGTTTTTTTTTTTTTCTTTTGCAGCTGTTAAATGGTTGGCTGGTTGTTTTACGGCATATCAACCCTTTTTAAGGTCATTTAATGCCGAATCCAGTGATTTTGAAAAGTTTTTAATAGAATATATTTTTGTTTTTCAAGTCAGTTTCTATTTAACCCATAGTTGTGACCCAAACAGGTACTACCACTCCGGGTCAGAGTGGACCTGGGAGCAATGGCAATTAAAGGGGGGCTTCACACTTCCCAAAGCCCGCAGGCTGGGGCCTCACCATCGGATATAGCTTAAGGTCATATCCAGTACCGTAGCTGTTAAAAGGAAAGAAGCTTAGTCTTAGTAGCATTAAATGTTACCATCGATTTGCAGAAAGTCATTTTCTATGGTTTCTTGTCTGCCCTTATTTTATGTCCGGATTTCAAGATACTAATTTTAACTTCCATATAGCAGTGCGTGTTAGGTAGTAGGTCGAAACAAAGAAGTATTTGTAAGTTATTAATCTGTCTGTCAACCTATCTTTTATCTATATGTGTATTATCGATATATCTCTCGCTCTAGTTATCTATATTTCTGTATCTATCCATCTCAATCCATCTATCTAACGGGTGAGATAAACAAGAGATGAATATGAAGAATGTTGATGAAAAGCTGTCAAAATATGACAAAACCGTATCATAGACAAGTTTATTGGAAGCATCTGGAGTTACGTAGATCAGCTTAGATGGACATAGGAGTTGGAGCTTGGACGTTGAGCAGAGCTGACAGTTTAACAGGTCGTCCCCCCTTCACCGGGGAGGGGACTGACAGGTCTTAGAATGGAGACCTAGAAGTAAACCATGCAAGCAAAGATATTCATTTTCCATTCTTCTGCGATAGACACCTGGAAAGTGAATAAAAACTATATAAAACCAACCAGAATTCTTGGAAGTGAATGAATATTCGTCCAAACAGGTTCCAGCCTCCTCTCCAAGATGAATTCCAGATGGACAAGATCAACGACGCATAAAGTTAAGGTATGTCCAAAATACATGTATCGCATACACATACATGAACAATTAGATATGGATATATCATAAATAGACAGCAACAATAATTCTAGGGTTCAAAATACATGTATCACACACACACACACACACAAACATTTAGACCAGTGGTCCTCAACCTTTTTTTACTCATGGACCCCTTTTCCCTTCTGTTTATCTTGGTGGACCCCTTCATAACTATTGGTCATAAGACAATCTCCTATTTTTCACTAATATAAATTTTGAGGTTTTAATATTCAAAGAAATATTATATAATTAAGCTTTATTTTTAAATGAAAACTAATTTAATGCAAATAAAGTATTCTACCACAACTATAATAATTATGATAAGTAATAATCTAAATAAGATAATAATTCTTTACCAGAAATATTACATGGACTCATTCAAATTTGAATCCATGGTGTTGTTCAGGATTGTGTGGTGTCGAATCATCAGGTGTTTGGGTTCGAATCCACAATATTGTTCAGGATTGTGTCTAGTTGCATGGATGAAATTGCATACAACATGTCGACAAGATGCTGCTAAAACAACTAAGCCATAATTTATCTTGGGGGAGGGGGATGACAAGAAATTAAAAGTCGAGATGGAGAGATCATAAAAAATGTTTTGCTGAAATTCCAGGCGACTTTAATCCTTTATAACCTGGTTGAACTAATTCGTTAAGTTGTAAATAAATGAATATAACAGCATAAATAAAGTGAGAATCCATTCAAACACGCCTGCTTTGTACGTATCTGTCTAGTACCCCATGTGACAAGCATTCACGGAAGCGCTCAAAAATTGTATGCCAAGGTCTAAGTCGGCCTACCTATAGCGAAAAAGAGTTCGTCCAAAGGCTATAAAAAGCCGATAACGGTTATTCGCCAAGTAACTCCCAAAGCTGCCTTGGGAACGTGTCATGTAGAGTTATTGCATTTAAGATCGTACCAAATTGTCAGGTGTTCAAATTCGAATCAATGGTGTTGTTCAGGATTGCGTTGTGTCAAATAATCAGAGTGTTTGGATTCGAATCCACAGTGTTGTTCAGGATTGTATCTAGTTGCATGGATGAAATTGCATGATATTTTGTTGTTCTCTTTCCTCGTGAAACAACATCTTATTTTTTATTGAAATACACTTATTTCCAGTCTGAAGTCAATCATAGTATCATTACTAGGGCTATGACAACAGTATATTCTTTTCATTGTTTTGACTCTAGTATATATCCGACAGACACGATCAACCAAGAACCACATCACTCTACATAAAAATAACTATAAGATATCAATGGATATATACAAGAGAATAAAAACAAGGAGAAGAATATGCTGTGGTCATAGCCCTAATTATTACCCTTTAAACTAACTAAAATTAATTTTTTTTTTTTTAAATCATCTACATCAGGGTTCCCAAACGTCAGGACACCATGGAGACCTTAAGTAGGGCAAAGGTGTTTGTTTTTTGTTAAAGGAAAACAAGATAATTTCTAAAATAAATATGAAAAACATTAATTTCAAATTTTCACAGTAACTAATGATTTTTGGGTTCCTTCAATTTTGTTTTTTTTTATTAATAAAAAAAAAAAAAAAATTGTTACAATTGTTTTTTTTTTTTTATTTACTTTTTATGAACCATCCTGAAACTCTTTACACCTGTAATGGTATATCATATCTATTTCCAGTAGAAAAAAAAAAAGAAAAAAATTAAATGTCTTCAGCTATTTAATTTTTCCATATAAAACATTTGATCCTCTTTAAGAAAGGGCTTCTGTAGCCTCCCTGGGAAAGCCTGACGTACATTATAATTCAGGTCATAAAGGGTTCAATTGTCAGCCTCTTTAGAGTGGGGCTGGGGGAGCAAGGAATCACAAAACAAAAATATGAGATGACTGCTCTAAAAAAATAAAAAAATAAATAAAAATTCCATCAATCTGAAAGTGGGAAACGGGCATTCTTCCTTCTAGGTCATCTTGATATATGATACTAAGAGAAGAAAAACAAAACCTTGATCTACATCCTAATTGTCAGCCTCTTTAGACCAGGCTTGAAAAAGGGGGGGGGTTATCACAAGACAAATATGAGACTAGCATGGGTGCCCGGCGTTGCCCGGGTGTTTGGAGATGTATGCTGAGCAAAAAAAAAAAAAAAAAAAAAAAGGTAATTTTTTTTTTAAACTTTGACCCCTATTATAGCCCCTTAAAATTTATTGTTTTGGGCTCAAATCGAGTTATTAAGTTAGAGCAATGAACAAAGAAACCTATATCTAAAATTTCAAGTGTTTAGACCCCAAATTGTCGGAGGAGTTTGGTAGAGTTCTCAAAGGTCAAATTGTTGAACTTTGACCCCTTAATAGCCAAATTTCTGGCCGAAAACTGATCACATCGATTTCCCTAAATCTCAGTACCCTGTATATCAAATTTCGAGTCTGTAGACTGAAAATTAACAGAGTTATTGTGAAGGAAAATGTACACAGACACGTTCACTTTTATAGATATATAGGTTGCTGCTTTAAAAAAAACTAGCCTGGGTGCCTGGCATTGCCCGGAAGGGGCATGTTGAGAAAAAAAAAAAAAAGGTAGTAGGCAGGCTCAAACTGGTACTGCGAAGGATTAGTTGGTTGTTTGTTTTACGGCATATCAACCCTTTTGGGTTATTTAATGCCAAATCCAATCATTTTGAAGAACAATTTTTTAATAGAGTATATTTGTTTTTTAAGTCGGTTTCTATTTAACCCATAGTTGGGACCCTAACAGGTACTACCACTCTGAATCAGAGTGGACCTGGAAGCAATGGCAATTAAAGGGCGGCTCCACACTCCCCAAAGCCCACAAGCTGGGGTCTCACCATCGGATATAGTTTAGGGTCATATCCAGGACCGGTACTGCGAAGGAGGAAAAGAATGTGAAAAAAAAATTGAAGTCTTTGTTGTTGTGGCCATCACAAAATTAAGGCTAATCAATCGAAAATATCTGAAGAAAGCGACCCCTCCTTGTAGAAAACAGCCCCGTTGAGGGTGAAGAAATTAATGTTTTTAGCCAATTTTTCAATATTTGTCGTCCAAAAGTTTGACGTTTAAAACGATACCAATTTTGTCACGTTCCGACGTATCCGTCAAAAGTTTTAGGCAGACATACAAATATACATTTAAATAGATAGGCGAGATTTATATTATAGACTAGCGGGGGGGGGGTACCCGGCGTTGCCCGGGTGTTTAGAGGTGTGTGTGGTTTTGGATAAATCAAAACTACTAAAATAAAAAAATAAAAAAAACGTTTTGGTAGGTGAGTATGAGGATCGAACCCGAAAGGCAAAGTTGGAAATTAAAGTGTGAGAAAAAAAAAATTGTGCAATATTAGCCACTGGGCCACCGTGACATACTAACGGGAACACGTTTGAATTTATTTATTTAAGTATTAAAAACAGAATTAGTGGCCGCAATAAAAGTTAACTCTACTGCTTTTATTTGACCTCATTAAATCTCATAGAAATCACAGAGTTAACTTTTGCTGCAGGGCAGCGTTTGGATTTGTTTAACCAACTTTAACTGGCTTTTCCCCCCCAAGATGTTGGAGAGGGGGAAACCAGCTCCCCATTGTCCATATTGATTAGAAATTGTCTGATAGGAGAGGAATTTGTCCCCACATTGATCAAAGCTGATTGCTTCTGGACGTTTCCCGGCGCGATGCCGAGAACATTGTTAAATTTGAATTAGTTTCGCTTTTTATAATAAAAAGCCCAATCAACATGCGAGAAGCCAAAATAGCAATAATTTTGTAAAAGTCGATGTAAATAAATCTAGACGGGACGCGCTTTCCCAAATCCTAGATATTATCAAAGGCCTATATAAACACTTCTAAGCGATCGTTACTCCCCACCCCCCCGGGAGCGTGTGCGAGAAAAGACTTTGCAAGACATACACGAAATGGTCACACACATTTTGCCTTATATATATATATATATACATAAATAAAAATTGGGCGATAGAAACTGTCAGATTTCAGAATGTTCTTTCCTCCAAAATTACAGAAAATGGTTTCCATAGAAAGTAAAAATTCTTAATTTGCATAAACATATGTGGCACAATGGATAAAAGTGCTAAGTGACATCGGGAGGCAGGCAATGCTAAGAACACCGCACGGATTCTAAAGTTTAACACAATGTACTTTAAGAAAGTAAGTTACATCAGGAATTTCAAACACGTGGCCCATGGACCACATGCGGCCTGCACAAATGATCTTCCTTTTCCTCTCAACTCATTAGCAGGGGTTTCGTACGTTATGGCATAGTAGAAGTAGGAGATCATTTGCAGTCAAGTCTGATCCCTAAATGTTTTTGTTTTATGGGTACGCCAAAATCCAAAGACAAAGAATCAAGTATGATAACCATTACACCAGCTTGCGACGCTTTAAAAAGCGTTTTCAAGCCTACTTATTCTTCACATGAGCTGTCATGTGAACAATTCGCACATGCAGTCGTGAAACAATTGACAAAAAGATACAAATCTGATACCCCCTCCCGTACCAATTTTTAAATTTTGACCCCTTAGCAGCCCTTCCCCCCCCCCAGATGAAAACCAATTAAATTTTCCACATGTCTGAATACCCTATATACCAAATTTCAAGTCTGTAGATGACAAATTCGTTGAGTATACAGGTGGAGAGTCGTCTTCACACACGTTCTCACTTTTACAGTGAAATAGTTGAAACTAGATAGTCCATCCAAGAAAGGCTAAAATTAATTCCTAAACAGAACGTGCTCCACTGCACTTGTGCACAGTCAGCATAAATACCCCTGATTAACCAGGTCAGCAGCAAAATTCCACCCCTTCACTGAAGAGGTCCCAAGATGCCAGAAAGCTTTCTGCTCTAATAGTTTGTGAACCGCTTTACCCCCGACTGTACCAACGTGCAGAAAATCAAACGTAATGTGAACAAACATCTCCCTGCACAACTCCACACTTAGGATATAAATCAGTTGGAGAAAAAAAAAAAAAAAAAAAAAAAAAAAAAATTAAAAGAATTGTTTTTTAAAGTTTAGGACCACTTATACCTTGTTACGAAGATTAAAAGGTCAATTTTTTTACGATGTGCACAAGCATATTATAATCATCCAAACCTCCCCATGTTAAAAATGGTTTCCGGAATGAACACCCCCCCCCACCAACCTCGAAAGTCGTTCTTAACATGGGGTGGTAGGGGCGTTTATAATACGCTGGGGCACGTCGTAAAAATTGACCGATTAAAATCAAGATATAACGATACTGAATCTTATGTCTAGAATCTTTGTCCCAACTTTGATCAAAATCCATTACACGATTTTGATTCTAGAAAATGTCTCCTGTGTGAGTGACGTTATACATATCACAGTACAGTAGTCGGCGACTTGCCTCAGCAAAAAACTGCCTACACAGGTGATTATTCAGAGAAAAGCATTCAGAAGTCAAAAGAGGGGGAGGGGCTAATCAATATTAATCACAAGCATCAGCATCAAGAAGATGAAGATGACGTGGGAGTGAGAGAAGCAGCGGCAGGTGCTCTGGTTACAATTCTTGTAGGCAAAGCAACAGGTGGTTTTATTTTTGTTTTTTTCTTTTTCTGAAAGGGGATGCCGTTTCTAGAAAGATTGGCATCATGAACGAGCAAATAAAAGACAGAGAGGGGGGGGCGATCTAATTCATTTAAAGATTTTAAAAAGGAAATTGGTTAAGTTTTTATACTACCGTTATGTACTTATTACTTGCATCCCTACGAGGACAAAGAGACGAAAAATCGGTGATCTTTTTTCTTCTAGATAGGACATCAGATAAAATTAATCCAATCAAGGATATACACATAGGATACGAGATATATATATATAACACACACGGACTCCAGGATACAGCATTAAAAATTAGTTACAATGCAGTACAGTAACAGAATCAAGTGTTGGCTCAAGGAGGGATTAACCCCTTGATCTCTTAAAACTTACTGAAGTTAAATAAAAAAAAGGGGGGAGGGGAAGTATATAATCAAATAACAAATAACACCGTAAGGCGGGGGCAAATACCATAAGGGGCCAGAAAACATCGTATTCACATCTTAACCTTTAAAAACGTATCCTAGGGCCACCGTACCCCGGCGTTTTACTAATATATATATATATATATATATATATATATATATATATATATATATATATATATATATATATATTCCTTAGAGATATTTTTTTTATTATTTGCCTTTCATTTGGGATGTTGTGAAGGGCGTTGAAGAGACTTCTAGGGATTATCAAAATATATAAAATATTCCAAATCATTTTAGAAATGAGCGTACAAATACTTGTTGCGTTTGAATTCTTCAGATATAAATAACAGTCGGCGACTTGTGCAAAAAAGCAAAAACTGCATACACAAGGCAGAAATAAAAAGCATACAGAAATCAAAAAAGTGGCAGGAGGGGGCTAATCAATATTAATCACAGGCATCAGAATCATGAAGATAAAGATGACGTAGAAATGGGAAAGGCGATGGCAGGTGCTCGGGTTTACAATTCTTGTAGATCAATTAACAGAGTTTTTCTTTTTGTGTGTGCATGGAAAGGGGATGCCGTTTCTAGAAAAAAAAAACAAAAAAAACTGATATCTTGAATGAGGAAAAAAAAAAAAAAAAAAAAAAGCCCGGGGGTGGGGGTACTTTATGAAAAGCGATTCCTTTATGGTTTAAATGGGGAAATTGATTGACTTTTATACTAATTGTTAAATCGCCATTTACTTGCCTCCTACCCACCCCCACCGGGGACAAAGATATAGAAACGGTGAAAAAAAAGATTTTTTTCCTCCTCTTAAAAAAAAAAAAAAAAAAAAAAAAAAAAAAAAAAAAAAAAAAAAAAAAAAAAACCCTAAATCAAGAACAGAGACAGGATACACAATAACTTGGTTGGTTATATTAACGTGTTAAAAGTAAGATTTGATTCTTTGCTCGACTTTTATTGATGATATTGCTAGTGGCACTGAAGAAAGTTTAAATGTAGATCAATTTGCGGAAGGATTTTTCTGACGTTTATGTAATTTTTCTTATAAAAGCTCTACATACGTATTGAGCACTTTTCAAGAGATAATGGCGTTTTACTTTTAAACTTTATAGATGTTTTCTTGGGGGGGGTATGCTTTTTCAGTTATATTTCGCCCCTTTGGCACACACAAAGGGTGATACATATACATAGAAAGAGACATACTACACTTTGGTAATTCCCATGGAAGGGGGGGGGATAAATTTATTAAAAATCCGTTTCAATATGTACTTCCATCCCAATCAATCGACTAGATTTATTTAATATATATATAAGAGAGAGGGGGGGACAAACCCAGTTATGTGTTTATCAACGTTTCGTCTTTACTGCGAGACTTCCTCTGGGTGAATGAAATTAAAACAAAACACCAGTTTGTTCCTTTTTTTTATCTATTTCGTCGGAATCACATTTCCAATAATCTCATATATATATATATATATATATATATATATATATATATATATATAGATATTAGAAATCAAACTAGTCGATCGATTGGGATGGGGGTATATATATATATATATATATATATATATATATATATATAAAATCAATTTTTACCCCAAACAAGGCATGGTGCCACTTTGAGTAGGGAGCTACTATCGGGGACATAATTTGCGGGGGGAGGGGCATTATGAAGGGAGATGAGTAGCAAGATGTTTGTTCACGTTGCACTTGAACTTCTGCATATCAGTACAGTTGGGAAAGCAGAACCAGGAAGAGAGTTCCAAAGAATTGCAGTTTTGGGAAATAAACTATTGGAGTAAAAGGCTTTCTTTACACCTAGGGATCTCTACTGTAAAGGGGTGGGACTTAGTTGCTTGTCGGGGGTAGTCACGGCGAGGAGGTACAAGTGCTTATAGTTCCTCAGAGCATTCACCATTAAAGTATTTGTAAAACAGGCAGAGGGATGCAACATTTTGTCGATACTGTAACGGATCTTCACGATTTCTCTTCAGAAAAAGACACATATACATATATATATAAGAGAGATTTCAGGATTATAGAAAGTGCAAGAAGCATAAGAAAAACGTTTTATTTTTTTTATATTTCAAGTAGTCCTCAGCTCTTTGTAAAAAAAAAAAAAAAAAAAAAAGTGGCGAAACGAGTAAAATTAATTTGTCTCATTTCGCTGCATTTTTTAACAAACAATAAATTTAAAACACTTTCTCTGCTTCCTTACATCGGCAACAACCCTGAAAATACTTCTCCAGAAGCATACGCGGAATAATATAATGTTATATATATATAAGTCACCACCTATCAAGGCCCGGCAGCCACTCGGGGATAAGGGTTATTGCGTGTACAATAATCATTGGGATAGTATCGTAGTAATCGTTAGTACTGGAGATTTGATAAAGTGTCTTCAGGGGGCGGGGGCGGTTCATCAGGAATTTGTTCATGTTGGACTTGAAATAATCTAAGTTGTAGTCAGGTGGGAAACAGGCAGACGGAAGAGAGTTCCACTTCTAAGAAAGAAGCTTTGTTCATGGAATCTACGTTTTGGTACAGTTAAAGAGTGGGGATGCATTGGATGCAACTAATTATATATATATATATATATATATATATATATATATATATATGAGAGAGAGAGAGATAGAGAGAGATTATATATAACTTAACTACTTGGGGCAGTGATTACACATGAATAAATAAACTGCTCATTTAGATAGTGCAATAGTAGAATTGTAAGTATTTTTATTTTAACGAGTAAATGTTTGTGTACGCCCCTCTTAACGTGGTATTTTCAAAGAAATGTGTGTGGCTTCAGGTTCAGAAATGTTGATCTAATAAAAACACTAACAGTGCTCAATAACAAGCAGAGTTATATTTTAGCATACATTTTCATTCATACAAAACATTTCGGCTACATATGTGCATACATGTTTCAGCTATGACTTTACATTGTTGACATTAAATACCCCACACAGATGTGCCATTAATTGTCTCCTCCTCACGAGGACAGTGTTAGACACAAAATCGGTTTTTTAATGTGATGGAAAATATAGGCCCCCCTCCTCTTTCCAAAAAGGTGGGGAGGAGCATTCTGGATTGAGACAAATAGTTGCTTTGGTCTAGAAGGATTTCATTGGTTGTCCACCCTGCAATGAGTGTTTATTCCGAAAGCCATTCTTAACATGGGGAAGTTGAAAAGAAAATACCTTTCGGAATAAAATCCTTCATGACCGAGACAATTAAAATTTGTTCCTACCAAGTGTTCCTTCTTGTTAAAAAACAACCTTGTGTCTAACCCTGCCCTTGTGGGGAGGCAAGTACCTATTTACAATGCCTCCCCACGGGACAGAGTTAGACACCAGGGTCGTTTTTTAACGTGGAGAAAAGGTACAAAAATAAAAATTGTCTCAGTCGTGAAGGATTTCTCCTCCATTGAAAGAGAACGAGAAATGGAAGTGCCGCATCTGAAGAGTGAAGAACAGATACTACATTTTGATCTTGGCCAAAGTAAATAGGCATAACAACTAAAAGAAAATCTTTTAACAAAAATAATGAAAGTGAAATATATATTACATTCAAACATTTGACAATAATATACAAAAAAAAAGAAGCAATTTAAATCAGAAACTACATGAAGCGATCTAATACCTAGCTCTACAATAAGAAAATAGAATCGTGAATTATATTGTCTTACAAAATTCTTGCTTTTAAAGTGGGATACGCAAGTAGATCCGAGAGCGCCTTTGCCTCCGTACACCAAAACTCGTCCTTGTGTGGCCATGTTGACGATTCTTGTTATTCTGAAGAGATTATTTAAAGTTAAAGAGATTTGTAGGCGGCCACCGGAAGTGACGTAATATTCTAATATAACGAGCAGCAGCAGTAATCGTATTTGTTCGGTTTATTCCGTATATAAATATATATTTTTTTTTTTTTTTTTTTTTTGCTTTCAGAATTTTTTTATTTACTTCAAAACTCAAGATTAACTATTATTTTAACAAGCATATATATTTGTACAGAAATGACCCGTTTTTTCGTGGATGTTGCGCCGGCATATACCGGTAGCTTACGTAAATCACCGGAATATGGCGAAACGCTCGACCAATGTTGTGTGTGTAGCTAATGAAACTCTCAGCAGACGACAGTTAATGAATTGGGGGGAAAAAATTAGGGTTTGTTTTACTATACACATAGATTCAAAAAAGTTGTCAAAAAAAAACATATAACAAATAAATGTTATCAAAGGTAAGAGAAGTTACTTTTCTACCTAACTGAGTAAGTTTTTAGTGTTTTTATTGACTGTAAAATGTTTATTCGGTTCGAAAATCATACAGTGTTTACGATATACTTGAAAAAGACAAATAGCAGCAAAGTTTCTGTTGAATACATTAAGTTTGGGAAAATGAGTTAAAACTAATTATTATACAAAATACTGTTAGAAATTCACTCAATATATGTCAGCCTCTGTCATGGAAACATATAGTGGGTGGGTTTCTAACAGTATTTTGCATAATTTTTTAGTTTGAACTCATTTTTTTAAACTTAACGTATTCAACAAAGACCCTGCCACTATTTATCTTTTTCAAGTATATCAATAAACACTGTATCATTTTCAAACTGAATAAACATTTTACATTAAATAAAAACACTAAAAACTTATCCAGTTAGGTAGGAAAGTAACTTATCTTGCCTTTGATAACATTTATTGGTTATATTTGTTTTTTTGACCAATTTTTGAATCTATGTGTATAGTAAAACAAACTGTAAGGGAAAAGAAGTTTAAGTGAAATTAAATTTCTTTGTTCCAAACAAAATAATAAAAAAAAAAGGAATAAAAGAAAATGATTCCTACTTCTGGTTTAAAATGAACAGCATTTATTTTTTAACAAAAACAACAAGATGAATGAGCAAAGGTCCGATCATTGAAAGTTCTTGCAAAGTCATTACGATTAGAATGTTAGATAAAAGTCCTTCGTGGAATTAATAAGATTAGAAGGTAAAAGTCTTGTGTGAAAATAATGTCCTTATTTTAAGGTTGGTGTTTTAACTGGCGAAGTTCGCCTTATTTAAAAGTCTGTGGGGGTCGCCTGGCCTTTTTTTGGGAACTGACTTCCTCCACAAATAATAAAAATAAAAATAAGAAATCTTATGTGCAACACAAACGGAGGTTTATTTCCGGAATAGAAATAACAAATAATAACAAGTTAAAACATAGTTCTCAATATTTCAGAGTTCTTTTTTTTGAGTTCATATGAAAGGTGGAGAGTCTCTTTATTTGTGTTCTTTGAATGTTCAAATATGTAACATAGACAATATTAATGTTCGTCTGTTAAAAGAGAGTATTAATGCGCGGAGCAGTGGAAATGAAATAATTGATGTTTGCACACGTGGTAAGTCCTAATGAGAAAGCGTTGAATGAGTCGGAAGAGTTTAAAGAGACGAAAGAATGCTCGAAAGGCTAAGAGACTAAAGAGATAGATTTTGTGTTTGTGCATGTTTATATTTGGTTTGATTGGCTCCAAACGAGCTCTAGAAAATCAGTTTTAAAATGTGTCCTAGGAGGAATTTCATTGGACGGAAGACATCACATGGGGTGCTTTCAGCTACGTACGCACCTTTGGTATATAAAGGTCACGCTGGAATTTGCGTGGGTGTCATTTTTCATTTTTTTAACGCGCCGAAACAATCAATTTCACTGCGCGCCTAAATTGTATTTAACGATTTTAAATTTGAATATTAAACTGTGCCAACTGGCACAAGTCCCATGAGGAAAGTAATTTGTGAGGAAAGTAATTTGTTGTCATTAATTAGAAAATGTGTGGAATGGGTGCATGTGTGTGCATGAGCGTGATTTTTGACTGCCCGCGTGGCATGTGTAATTATGGTTTTGACGGCTTTGACGGCTTTGACAGTGACGATGTTATGAAAACGAGAGGCATGTTCTCGTGTGACGTCGAAGCTATAAGAAGGAAAAAAGAAGGGAAGAAAGAATGTTTGATGCGTTTTTATACATTTTGGACCGGCTCTAAAACAAGATTGCTACTGCTGATATTTTGGTTTTTGGAAAAGCGTTAAAAAGACAATCTTCTAAACCTTCACATTGGTTGCTTGTGTCACGTGATACTGTCGTCAATTACGTCCATCAGAAATCTGTTCATTTTACTTTTGTTGTTGTGGGAAAAAGTCTGTGAGCGTATTTGAAATTATGCCGTTGCTAGAAGAAATTATTTTTGTGCAAAATGCGCGGGGAAATTGAAATGAATAAATGTTTGTTCATTTGCGTGTGAGCGTGTGTGCGCGTACGTGTGTGTGTGTGTGAGTGTGTGTGTGTGTGTGTGTGTGAGTGAGTAACTGCACAAATACTCCCCCCAGATTGAAAAAAAGATAAAACTGTTTTTCTCTATTTTTTTTTCAATATGTAACATATTCCTTTTTTTTTTTTACAGGCTTCACCACATTAGCAAGGCCAAGAGGCCACTCAAGGATAAGGGTTAAAGAGTGTACAGAAGAAATTGGACAATATAGTAATCATTAGTAATGAAAATTTGGTAAATTTGATAACTTATATGGAACGGCTCATCAAGAACTTATTTACTTTGGACTTGAACACAACCATATTGTAGTCAGCCGGAAAGCAGGAAAACGGAAGACAATTCCACAGGCGTGCAGTTCTAAGAAAGAAGCTTTGTTCATGGAATCTACGTTTAGGTTTAGGCACAGATAAAGAGTGGGGGAAATTATTGATAGTGTTTTCAGCTAGACGAGTGTTTCTTGTGAAAGTTTGGCGAGGGGGACCATAGACTGAAGCTCAGTCGAACACTTTCCATGAAAATAACGATACATCAGAGACAAGCTCGCAACATCTCTTCTGTGAGATAGAGGTTGCAGGGAAGAAAAAATGACATCTCCTACGAGGCTACGAAGTCTATTTAGAACTCTATCAAGGCAGGACAAGTTGTGGTTGTTTCTTTGCCATGTCGGGATAAACAATTGCTATACTGAAGGGTACAAGCATTTTTTCGAGTTTTAAGGATGAGTTTTCCTGAACATGTTTAAACGTTGTGTCTGATTCCTGTTCTCGTGCTATCAATTCCATGCTTAGCTAGAATTTAGAGAAGTGATCATGGCTCTGGATAAGGCGTCTGCTACAATGCTCTCCTGGCCCTTCACGTATCTTATATCTGTGGAGTACTGCGCAATGTAATCAAGATGTCTGATTTCTCGTGGGTCATATTTGTTTACATGTATGTGTAGCGCATAAGTTAACGGTTTGTGATCTGTGTAGATCGTGAAATTTCTGCCTTCCAAGATGTGTTTGAAATGTTTAATCGCCAGGTAAATTGCCAATAATTCCTTTGAAAATGTGCTGTATTTTCTTTGCGTTTTGTTTAGCTTAGCCGAAAAAAATTATATAGGGGTCATTCCGTCATCGGTCAGCTGATGTATGACTGCCCCTACAGTTACATCTGACATGTCCATTGTAAGTGTGAGTCTGGTATCTTCCTTGTCATTTATGTAAGTCAGCTTTATGAAATTTGTTAGGGCTTTCTTCACTTGAGTAAAAGCTGCTAAGGCTGGTCCATCTAATGTTAACTGTTGGTTCTTGGTCTTGTTCTGCAACAGCGATGTTAGTGGCGTGAGAATTTCAGAGCAGTTGGGTAAGAATCGCCTGTAATAGTTGATTATCCCAATAAATCGATGGACTTGTCGAACAGATGTGGGCTGTGGAAAATTAGCAACATCACTCACTTTTTTGGGTAATGGTGATATTCCGTCCTTGTCAATCGTGTGTCGAGGAAGTTGACTTTTGATTGGCTGAAGATGCATTTTTCAACGTTTACTTTTAGGCCGTAGTGAGATAATCTCTGCAAGGCTTGATTCAGGTGCTGTTTATGTTCGTCAAGGTTTTTACTAGCAATCAGAATGTCATCCACGTATGCAAATATGAATGACAATCCTCTGAAAACCTTGTCTATTAAACATTGGAAAGTTTGACTAGTATTTAGAAGTCTGACGGGCATAAGAGTGAATTCGTAAAGTCCAAATGGTGTGATCATGGATGTTTCTTGGATATCCTCCTCTGCTACGGGAACTTGGTAGTACGCCTTCACTAGATCCAACTTCAAAAACGTTGTCGCGTTCTGTAATCCAATCGCAAAATTGCGGATGTGAGGAATAGGGCATCTGCCCGGTGCAGTTTGTGCATTTAGTCTTCTGAAATCGCCGCATGGGCGCCAGGATGTATTGTCCGATTTCTGCATCATGTGTAAGGGAGAAGACCATGCACTTTTTGAGGGTCGGATAATTCCCTGTTGTAGCATCTGCTGAAATTCTTCCTTAGCTATTCGGTATTTATCCGGTTTTAAACATCTGGGGGTGGCGTGGACTGGTTGTCCAGTCATTTTAATGTAGTGTTTAGCACTTGTGATAGACATAGAGAGGAGCTACCTCAGAAGTGGACAAGAATCTGTCTCGGCAGCAGGCTGAAAGACAGAAAAAGAAAAAAAAAAAAGAGGCCAAGATGGCAGCTGTTGTCTTTTAAAGCCTCCAGTCACGCATAGATCTCAAGCAGTCTTGTGTGGTATATGCAAATTGGGTGTGCCCGAAACATTATAAAAGGCGAGTCGCTGGGAGGAGTGGGAGAAGCGTTTAAGACGTACGAATAGAGAATGTCGATGTGTATCTCGTATTGTGAACAACAAACTCTACTCGACTCAACTTGTGACTAGCGAACCTCTGCCATCACTGGACCCTCTGGGTCATCTATTCTATATCTGTGACAGCACCCACAGATATAATTTTCTAATAGACACTGGCACCGAAATAAGTGTAATCCCACTGCTGATCAGCCAGAAGATTACAACCCAATCTTATCACTTGCAAGCAGCCAACGGTACCAAGATATCCACATTCGGGGATAAATCACTGACAGTTTTGTTGCTTTGCGTTAGACAAAGACTTCTGATAAAGCACTATGCTTGGCCGTGTCCATGTCCCTGAATGGCTGAGACAGCTGCGGATATTTTTGGAGGAATCGACGGATAGATGGGTCCTCAGGTAGGGCTGAGCTGATACCTGTTGACTGGTATCGAGTGGAGACTCCTCTGACCACTAATTGTCTGTTAATGTGTGGTTGGTCATGTCGACAGACAAGTTGAATTTTGTCAGGAAATCCGCTCCTATTATGGGCATTGTTACGTCGGCTATGATAAAAATCCACATGAAAGTTCATCTCAAGCCGATGTTGATGGTCAGTGATTTATCCCCGAATGTGGATATCTTGGTACCGTTGGCTGCTTGCAAGTGATAAGATTGGGTTGTAATCTTCTGGCTGATCAGCAGTGGGATTACACTTATTTCGGTGCCAGTGTCTATTAGAAAATTATATCTGTGGGTACTGTCACAGATATAGAATAGATGACCCAGAGGGTCCAGTGACAGTTGTTGTCTTTACTGGCTGGAATCCTCGTTTCCCTGTTTCGTTCTGTTACTGAAAGAACAAGGGTCGGTAAAGCATCGCGTGTTACTGCCGAATTTACTATGGTAGAACAGTGTTTATCCACTCTGTCGCATTCCACGTTTTGATTTCTGTTGGTACTCCTTCGTCTATAGGGCGACCTGTTGTGATGTGAGTGCTGGCGATCTGCCTCCAGTAAATCCTGTATTTGTTTGGACAGCTTCTTGACCGTTGCTTTTAACTTGGCTTACTCTTCTGTCTCTTCGTTGCGTCAGCTGTTGTTGTAGCGAGTTTACTCGGTGTGCCCTGAAGTTCTCGTGAATCCGGTCTACTATTTTCGCCAGTTTGTCAGGCTCTGTTCCTTCTGCCATTGGTGCGAGGATTTGCACTGTTGATGCTGGTAGTTTATCCAGCCACAAACTCCTCATGAGGTTCTCCGACATCTTGTTATCTTCCAAAAGGGTGCGCATGTGACGTAACAACTGCAATGGAGTGTAAAGAGGTTACGTAGCATCGACTCGTTCGATAAGCCAGTTCGTTTTAGAATTGCTTCCTTCAGCCAGCCGTAAGGGTTTTCTTCTGGTATAGTTTCGAGTAAATCTATTACCTCCTCTACGATGTCGGAAGGTAATTTCTCGACTAGGTAAGTGTATCGTGTCCTTTGCAACGTTATCCACTTCACATCGAATAAAGCTTGGATTTGGATGAACCAGGATTAGATGTTGGCTGGGTTAAATACCGGGATGTTTAATGATAGGATGGCTGGAGATATTTCTGAATGTGACAGTTCCATGTTCTTGTTTCGCTTGATTTAATCCAAAAAATGATTTGAAAGCCTTTAAATTGCCTGTCTCTGTTCTTTGCGTAGGCAAGGAGTCAGTGTAGATGAACATCTGCAGTCCCAGTTTAAATGGGAAAATAGCGTGATGTGGAACTGTAGGGTTGTAGAAGGAAGTGCGTGTTTCATTTCATGGTTAGGTGTCACCAATTTTTTTTTTTTTTTTACACGGTGGTCACCACTTATCAAGGCCCGGAAGCCACTCAGGGATAAGGGTTATTGCAAGTACAGTACGTTAGTGTGGAGATTTAATGAAGTGTTTACTTAAGAGGGCGGTTCATTAGGAATTTGTTAACGTTGGACTTAAAGACATCCAAGTTGTAGTCAGGTGGGAAGCAGGCAGACGGAACAGAGTTCTACAGGCGTGCAGTTCTAAGAAAGAAGCTTGGTAGGGGAAAAGAAGTTTAAGTGAAATTAAATCTCTTTGCCCCAAACAAAATTTTAAAAAAAAAAAAGGAATAAAACAAAATGACACCTATTTCTGGTTGAAAATGAACCACATTTATTTTTTGATAAAAACAATAAGATGAATGAGCAAAGGTCCAATCAGTGAAAGTTCTTGCAAAGTCATTATGATTAGAATGTTAGATGAAAGTCCTTCGTGGAATTAATAAGATTAGTGTGTGAAAATAATGACCTTATTTTAAGGTTGGTGTTTTAACTGGCGAAGTTCGCCTTACTTAAAAGTCCCATGAGGAAAGTAATTCGCGAGGAAAGTAATTTGTTGTTATTAATTAGATGATGATGATGATGATGATGATGATGATGATGATGGTGGTGGTGGTGGTGGTTGTTGTGGTGATGATGATGATGATGATGATGATGATGATGATGATGATGGTGGTGGTGGTGGTGGTGGTGGTGGTGGTGGTGGTGGTATTTACACTTTTTTTTTAATGTTTTCTAACATGATTTTTTTCCCCTTTTTTTCTGCCGTTTGAAAATTTGATCAGCACTCGGTATATTCCAGCGATTTACGTAGGCTGCCAAAATATTCCACGCAACATACACTGAAAATTAAGTTCATTCTCTACATAAGTACCTCAAAATAAGTCAAAGAAGGTTTTGCTTAAACAAAGTCCCCTGTAGAGAACTAAGATATATAAATACCCTAACTCGCCACAAAAGAAAATAATGAAACGAATGGAATGAAGGAAACAAAAACTCAATTGCTGGATAAAATAAACATGTCGTTTATTTACTGTTGAAAGAATGAATGTTTTAGATATAACATGTGTTCATGTCCGCGCGGGTGTAACCATCGTTTGCTGCAGGACTGGTAGTATAGAAGGAGAAAGGAAATGTGTGTTCAATTCACGTTTGGGTCACTATCGTTTGTTCGCGCGTGGGAAGAGAAGTGAGTAATGTAGTGTAAAATGGGAATGATAGTCCAGCGTGTAGACAAAGAAAAGGATAGAGGATTGACATCAGTTAAACTGCGCGCCATGTTAGCAGTCAACTACGCGAAGGTATTCTCAGGGACAAGTTGTATATATAGAAAGAGAAAGAGTGAGAATGTCAATCCAGTTCATGGAGAGAGAAAGCGTATAAAGTGTATGTACTGTCTGTTAACTTTTTGCCCCACATACAGTAAAAGGGGACGTGACATGCGCAGGCGCGCGCCTCTCGAAAGGGAGGCAGCTGGTTCATTGAACCTCTCAGCTCGAGAGCTGGTCCGAAAAGAAAGAAGCTGCTTATTGCTCTTGCTTTTATAATTGTTTCCGGTGGTCTTTTGCGCATGTGTGGATTTCCTTTGAAAGGTGAAGTGACGTTTCCCATGTGTGCGTACGTGTGCGCGTATGTGAGTACATGTGTGTACGTTAGCGTGTGTGTGTATGCACACGTGAATGTGAGTATATATACGCGAACGTGGATATATGTAAGTGTGTGGACGTGCGCGCGTACGTTTGTGCGCGCGTATGTATATGACAAGTAATATAGCTTGAGATGTGAACGCGTGTTTTTGTGTAAGACTAGAAAAGGCTCGCGCACCCCCAACACTTGCTACGGGCCTGTCAGACTTAAATGTAATATCAAAAAAAAAAAAAGCGTATCTCATACAGAATATTCCTAAAATACTTTTTTCTTCTTCAATAAATCTTAAAGCATTTGTACAGTTTAATCAAGACATCGAAAATATCGGCAAAAGGTTATATCGTACGTATCCATTTTGGACTGAAGATATCCAAAAAAAATTTAATTTAATTTGATCAAGTAGTTTTTTGTTTTGTTTTGTTTTTTTTGCAGTGGAAAAAAATGTTTTCATGACAGCGCGTTGAAGGTAGACATCTGGGAATTTTTTTAACACACTACGGGGAGATAACTCAGTTTAAAGAGCCGACCCCCCCTCTCCCCCATCTTTGATACCAGCTTTTCTTCCTAAAAATCAAACCTTTTGCTCGGTATCATAACGTTTTCGCTGTAAAAAAAAAAAAAAAAAATACTTGATGAAATTAAGTGAAATTTTTTTCAGAGAACTTCATTCCATATGGGTGTGTACAACTTAATTTTTTTTTTTCATATTTTCATTTTTTAATGCCTTGATTAAAATGTACAAGTATCAATCTTAATAGTAAATGAGAAAAGTGTTGGGGAATATTATTCTATTGGATACGTTTCATATGATGTTTGATTTTAGTCTGACATGCTCGCCCAAGCATCGGGGGGGGGGGACTTTGATTAAAGAAAGTCTAAATAATTATGAATATTCAGGGGGGGGGGTAAATTTTTACATTAGTTCCACCTCCAAAATTTTCTTTAAAATGATGACTTTTCTGGGTTATCGACTATGCTGAATAAGAAAATCTCCTTTAAATTTTGCAAAGACGAGTAGTCATCGAGATATAAAGACTTGTATTATGCACTGTAATTCACTGACCGCCATCGTTGTACGCACGTGCGATAGACAAATCTACTTCTCTGCAACTAACTCTGTCACCAACCCCCAATTTTTTTATATAGTATTTGCGGGTGGGTATGCTGACAACGAATATCACAGTTAAATTTGGGGCAAATATTTTTTCACTCCGACCCTGCATCCAAAATGAAGTGTTTATTCAGAAAGACGTTCTTAAAATAGAGAGGTTGGCGGGGTCTATTCCGAAAGCTGTTCTTAACATGGGGAGCTTGGGGGTGTCTATTCCCAAAGCCGTCCTTAACATGGCGAGGTTGGGGTGTTTATTCCGAAAGCCATTCTTAACATGAAATTACTTAAGGAAGTGCAAAATAGTTGTAATTGTTTCGTTTTACACGCATGCACATTACTAATTTCTCGGTTGAGGAAAAAAAAAAAAACGTGGATTTGTTTCCGCTAGGTGGCAGTGTCGGTCGCAGAGAAGTAGATTTGTTTATCACACGCGCGTAAAAACATGGCGGCCAGTGAATTACAGCACATAATACAGGTGTTTATATCTCAGAAACTACTTGTCTCTGCAAAATTTAAATAAGGTTTTCTAATTCAGCATAGTCGAAAATCTTCAAAGTCTTCTATTTTTTTTAATAATTGTGGAGATTGCCCTACTGTAAAATTTGACCTTTTTTTGCATTTTAAACAGTTTAAATAATAGTAATAATAAATTAAAAAAAAAAAACTTTCCAAGAGTTTTGTCGTTTACGTGTGTAGGATATAGTGTAGTTCTCTAGAACTAGTTTATTATATGTTTATGCGCACACCGGAAGTGACGTACATTATTTTATTTGCTGCAGCAAACAAACAGTAGTAATCGTACTCGTTCACACCTCCGTAAAGCAGGCCTGTACAAAAAGTCTCATCTATCTGCTGACGTCAGAGTAGTTAGTAATAAGTTACCTAAGCAAATAAACAAGACGTTTCGAATACGCACTACATGTAGACATGAGTTTGGTAATTTCTCTTTAGAATTCTTTGATCTAGTAATTGTGTAGCATTTAAGAATAGGATACTGCTAGTTTTGTTGATATACCGAAATAGCTCGATTTTTTTTTGATTTTTTTAAAGGAGTCACTACTTATCAAGGTCTGGAGGCCACTCGAGGGTAAAGGTTAATGAGTGTAAAGTATTCAATGGGAAAATCTTGTAGTAATCGTTAGTAGTGAAAATTTGGTAAATTGGATTAGTTAAGGGGAACGGCTCATCTAAAACTTGTTTGCATTGGACTTGAAGACGGCCATATTGTAGTCAGTTGGAAAGTAGAAAAATGGAAGAGAGTCCCACATGCGTGCAATTCTAAAATCCCATTCTTACAGTTCTCTTTCTCTTTTTTTGGCTGACTAGCATGGGGTTAAACACACATAATTTTGTCTCTCCGCAAAAAGAGGGAGGGGCACCCCTTCTTTCGCTAGCACAATGAAGCTAGTTAAGTGCACAGCTAAGCCTGTTAAAAATTTCATGGTTATTTTTTCAAGCGTAACATATTGTATTTTTATTTTTTTTTATTAAAATATGTGAAAAAATAATTTTTCATAATGAAAATAATAAACGAAATTTAGTCTTTAAAATTCATGAGACAATGCGATCTTTATTTAATTTCAACACAAAAAAAAAACAACTTTTAAAAAATAGTTCTTGTTTTTTTATTTATTTATTTATTTTTTGGTACTTGTACAGTTTAATCAAGGCATTAAAAAATGAAAATATCGAAAAAAAAAAAGTATGTATCCGTTATGGAATGAAGTCCTCCGAAAAAAAATTTCACTTAATTTCATCAAGTAGTTTTGTTTTTTTACAGCGAAAAAAAAAACAATTTTTTATGATACCGAGCAAAAGGTTCGATTTTTAGGAAGAAAAGCTAGTATCAAAGATGGGGAGGGAGTGTCGGCGCTTTAACTGGAGTTATCTCCCCGTGACGTTTCTAAACTCCAAACAAAAATTAAGAAGAAATCCAAGATGACTGCCTTCAAGCGCTCTCAAAAAAAAACGTGTTTTTCGGCTGTAAAAAAAAAAAAAAAAAAAAAAAAAAAAACTACTCGATCAAATTAAGTGCAATTTTTTTCCGGAGATCTTCAGTTTAAAACGGATACGTACAATATAACCTTTTTTCGAGATTTACATTTTTGGGTTTGTATTACTGTACACATAGATTCGAAAAAGTTGTCAAAAAACAAATACATAACAAATAAATGTTATCAAAAGCAAGATAAGTTACTTTTCTACCAAACTGGATATATTTTTCGTGTTTTTATTCAATGTAACATGTTTATTCAGCTCGAAAAGCATACAGTGTTTAGCGATGTATTGGAAAATTCAAAATGGCATCTGATTCTCTCTTTAACACGGTAAGTTTGGGAAAAGGTGTTATAAATAAAAACCCAGATAAAATACTGTTAAAAACTCGCTCAATATATGTTACCGTGACATAGGTTGACATATATTCGGCGGGTTTTTAATAGTATTTTGTATAGTTTTTTATTTATAACACCTTTTCCTAAACTTACCGTGTTAAAGAGAGAATCAGATGCCATCTTGTATTTTCCAATACATCGGTAAACACTGTATGGTTTTCGAGCTGAATAAATATGTTACATTGAATAAAAACACGAAAAATATATCCAGTTTGGTAGAAAAGTAACTTATCTTGCCTTTGATAACATTTATTTGTTATATATTTGTTTTTGTTGACAACTTTTTCGAATCTATGTGTACAGTAATACAAACCCACATTTTTTAAGGTCTTGATTAAACTGTACAAGTACCTTTTTTTTTTTTTAAATTAATATTCAATAACTTCCAGTTTCAGTATGAATGGTGTACTTTACTTTTCACTTTTTTAATGCATTTTAAAAAGTGGTAAATTTTCAGATTAGGTCCACCTCCACAACTTTCTCTTACATGACGACTTTTATATAGACTATGCTGAATACGAAAATCGCATAGAAATTTAGCAGACATAAGTAGTTATCAAGATATAAAAAGTTGCATTATGCATTGTAATCTTTGGCGGCCATCTTTTTTACGCGCGTTCGCGCGCGCCATAAACAAATCTACTTATCTTTGATTGACACTGCACACGCATAAAAAGATGGCCGCCAAAGAATATAATGCATAATGCAACTTTTTATATCTGAATAACTACTTATTTCCGCAAAATTTCAATGCGATTTTCGTATTCAGCAATAAAACCTATAAAAGTTGTCATTCGAAAGAAAATTGTGAAGGTGGACATAAGATAAAAAAAATACCCAAAAAGTTTGCTATACTTCTATTAAAGCTCTCATTTATTATCGACAGTTTGTTCAACAGATATTATTACTTGCTTACTACGTGCATGCATGACGTAATTTTTCGGTGAACAGGTCTGTTTTACAGAGTTCGCGACTCGTTTATTCGTTTCTACCTGTTTGAATAGTCCGGATGAAAAACGTTGATTTTTTTCACTTATTTTCAAAAAGTGTAACATACATTATCATTACTAAATAATAACATTGAGGAGATATAAGTTAAATATATTAATTATTTTTGTAACTTTGAAAATAGAATAGTCAATATATTAGATGTTTATGTAGAAACCGGAAGTGACGTTTATAATTTGCTGCTGCAGACAAACTGCAGTAATCATACGCGTCTGTACTTACTTGGACAGTTCAGATAAAAACGCTATATTTTTTTTTTAAATACTTATTTTCAAAAATTAACATATATTATCTATAATTCATTGCGTCGAAGAGATATATGTAAAATATATCAATTAATTAGAAAAGCCTGCTACATATTTAAGCAGAAACCGGAAATGACGTCTAGCATTTGCTGCGATTTAACAGTACGGATAAAAATATCTTTTTATTATTTATTTTTTTTATAACTTATTTTCAAAAATTAACATAGATTATCTATAAATAATCACATTAAAGAAATATAAATAAAATATATAAATTAATTACAAAAAGTCTGCTAGATTTTTAAGCGAAAAACAGGAAGTGGAGTACTTCATTTGCTGCTAAATAATAATCAGCAGCAGTAATCGTGTTAGTCCGTAACTATTCGAACAGTTCAAAAATTTCCGGATAAAAAAAAATCTTTTAAGATTTTTTTTTAATTTCCACTAAATATTTGTAATTAATCTAATCGAATATATATAAGTTAAAAAATACTTATTAGTTCGAAATATCTTATTTTTATTATTATTGTTTTTTTTGTTTTTTTTTCGAAAATACGTCTGTGAGGCTTGAAGTCACAACAAGACGAGATATTCCTGTGACGTCACCATGGCCTCGACTTTGACAAAATTCCTTTTAGGAATTTTGAAACAGACGTACCTGTAAAAAAATACGAAGTCATAATTACAGCAGAAAGACGGAATTTGCTATACATGAGTATAATCTTCCATATCAGTTCATATTTTCGGAATATTTACTCGCCACCCTCGCGGTCCGTTCAGCTATAATGTCTCGCCATGAGGGTGAGTTCATATCGTAAAATTTTTCAAGATGGCTTCGTTTTTTTTTGTTTTTTTTTCTTCTTTCCTTTTGCTAAAAAAAAATGTTGTTTTATAATAATACAATGTGCGCAGCGGTTTTTGGTTTGTTTGTTTGTTTTTAACGCCTCTCCTGGCTGATTTTCGTCTCGTAAATGTTTCTAAAATTAATAATAATCGTTTATCTTTGATCCCCTGATATTTTTGAACCCTTATTTTTTTGTGAAATCGACGCACATCCCGGAAGTAATGGAAAAGTAGTCTCTTTTCTCGTCTATCATATCATTTTTATTTCTAATACCAACATTTTTATTACTTAAAAAAAAAAACATTTTTGTTAAAGTATAAAAATAATTAACAAATTCCCTTTACTTACGTCTATGTTTTATTATCAGAAACAATCATATCTATTCGCTTCATAACTAAATTAACCCCGTTTTTACTCACCTAAATTTTATAGGGTTGATTGCTTTTTGCTGTATGAAAGCCAAAACAGTATTTTTATACTGACATTGTCTGTATAAAAATATAAATAATATAGAAATCACTTATATATACGCATTTTTATTTATCATAAACTATTTAATGTCTTCTATTTGGGTTATAATTGTATAACAACCCCCTTTTTAATACCTAAATATTTTTTTTTCTTTGGTTATGGATTGTTATTTTACTGTTTTATTTGAAGTCCAAAACACTTTTTATACCAATATTGTCTTTATAAAAATATAAATAATATAGAAATCACTTATATATACGCATTATTTATCATAAACTATTTAATGTAATTTATACTTGGTTTATAATTATATAATAACCTTTTTAATATCTAAGTTTTTTTTTTTATTATAGTGAAGAGTAAGTTGATTTACTGTTTTATTTGAAGGCCAAAACAGACTCTTTATACTAAGAGTACTTATATATATATATATATATATATATATATATATATATATATAATATTTATCATAAACTATTTAGTATATCTTCTATTTGTTTTATTATGATATAATAATCCCTTTTTTAATACCTAAATAGTTTATTTTTCTTTAGTTATAGTGAAGAGAAGAGTTCACTGTTTATTTGAAGGCCAAGACAGACTTTTTATACTTAGATTGTTTTTTTTTTCTTTTTTTTTTAATAAAAAAAATATAATGTAGAAATTACACTAACGTAAATACACATTTTTGTTAAATCTTTAACCATTTATATTTTCTATTTGGTTTATAATTAAAAAATAACTTCCTTTTTCTTTTTTTTTTTTTCTTTAATACCTTAATATTTATTTGGGAAGACCCAAAACAGACGTTTTTCATAAAATAGAAACTAATATATGTATTTTCATTTATCATAAACTGTTTTAATTTAGGGGCACTTACTGATCCGTGCTATTTTTTTTAAATCGTATTTCCAAGTTTAATTAAAGTTTTATGGTTTTAATTCAATTATAAAATGTAAGGTTATGATATTAGAATAGTTACAAAACACCCTCTCATTCCCATGTTAAGAATGGCTTTTTGAATGTTATTTCAACACGGATCAATAAGTGCAGTAGTGCAGTGCACTAGTACCTTAATTTGTAATTTGACACACTGGTTAGTGGTTCTCGCTGGATCACCGAAGTTAAGCAACGGTGAACCTGGCCAGTACTAAATGGGTGACCAGTTGGGACTTGCAGGTGCTGTTGCTGTAATGTGCTCTCTCCGCTTATCTCGGCATTGTTTCCAGTCGTCCTGAACTTCTTGCCAATGGATTCAAGCAGTGTCGATTCAGGAGAGGTGTGGTTGTAGATTGCGCAACCCTTGCCTCACAATTACATACGTAGCTGCCCCATACAGGGGGTATCCTTTGTCTTTCAAGTCATCGTTAAACTATTTTCTATTTGGTTTATATTTATATAACATCCTATTAATATCTAAATATTTTTCTTTGGTTATAGTGGAGAGTTTTTATTTGAAGGCGTAAAACACTTTTTGATATACTAACATTGTCTTTTATAACAATCTTGGCCTTTTGGTTTAGAGCAAAGTGTAGTATCTGTTCTGCTGCTCTTCGCCTTTTCTGGCCTCGATCAGTAGAGTAGAAATCCTTCTAGATTGATGCAACTTTTATTTTTGTTCCTATCCATAGTGCCACTTTTTGGAACTGGAAACCACCCCCTTTCCTATTAAAAAACCGACCTTGTGTCTAACTCTCCTCTCGTGGGGAGGGAAGTAAATAAGAGCAATATAAATATAGAAATTACTTTTATATATATATAATATATATTGTATATTTTTTGTGCCTTCTATGTGCTTTATAATTATAGCTAAATGAAAGCTAAATGACTTATTTTGGGATTTAATTTTATACACATGATTTTTTATTAAGGCCAAAAAACTTAAAAGAAAGAAAAAAAAAACTAATATTGAATTCATAAAATATAGAAACGACACTTTTTTTTTTATCTAAATATTTTTAACTTTAAAAAAAATCTAATACCTTTTTTTTTTTTTTTTAATAGATAAATTTAGGAGTAATTTTATATAGTTGATTTGTTTTCAGGCCAAACCCCAATTTTGGTGCTTGTGCACTTTTGTTACCACGCTTTTTTTTTTTATAGTATTTTCAAGTTAAATTCAACTTTTACGATATTTTTTTTATTACTTTAAGTGAAAGTAGAGAATGGTTAAAAACACTTTCCCCTCCCCGTGTTAAGAATGGCTTTCTAAATGTTATTTCAGCACGGTAACAAAGGTGCATAAGTACCCAGTTTTTTAATGCTAACATTGTCTGAGAATATAAATATATAAATTGCACACACACACACACACACACACACACACACATATATATAAATGCCTAAAGTTTTTTCTTTGTAGTGAAGAGATTTTTTTTTTTACCATTGTACTTGAAGGCTAAAAGTTTTACTAAAACCATTTTATTAAAATATAATTGATTTTTTTTTTTTTTTTTTTACATTATTATTTAACTATGCCCTTTATTTGGTTTATTTTTGTTATACATAAATAGTTAGTTGCTCCGCGCTCCTCCGGTTATTTTTTATAAAGAATATGTTGCTTTTTGAAGGCCAAAAAGTATTTTATAATTTATATAAATAATATACTTACATAATTACCTATATATTAACGTTTTTAGCACTTGTGCAGAGAAAATATCATGCTAAAATATTTAGAAATCCATTCTTAACATGGGGAGAGTGTTTTGTAACTATTCTGTTTTCACTTAAACATTAAACAAGATATTGTAAAACTTGAAAATATTTAAAAAAAAAAAAAAAAAAAAAAAAAAAAAAAAAAAATTGCACGGTACCTTTCTCTGCGTAAGTACATTTAAAGTTTATTTCATCTTGTATTTGCTATTTATGATAACCCCCTTTTCTTTTTAATACCTACGTGGTTATTTTAATAGTGTATTTTCAATTTCTTAAAATTGCATTTGTAAAATAGTATACAAATATATTTTTTTTTATCTTTATTGGGTGCTAGTCCAGAGAGTGGATCCGCGCTATTTTTTTAATCGTATTTCCAAGTTAATTGAAGTTTTTTTTTTTTTTTTTTTTTTAATTCAATTGTAAGGTTGAAGTATAGAATAGGTACAAAACACCCTCCCCTGCCCATGTTAAGAATGGCTTTTTAAATAACGTAATATTTCGGCACGGATCACTCTCTGCACTAGTACCCTTTATTGTCATGAAATAATACGCTTTTTTTTCTTTTTTTTTTTTTTCTTTTTGAACAGGTATATTAAAGTTTTATTTTTTTATTTTTAGTAAAACATAAATTCCGTGTTTTAATATGTAAATAAAATATCATTTACACATTCTTACATGATTTATTTTAAACTATGTTCTATTATATATATATATATATATATATACGAAATATGTAAATGTTTGTAGTTTGTATTTTTTTCCGTAAGACAAATGTTTTCGTATTTTTTTCTTTTTTTTTTTATGAACCAATAGTTTTATAGTAAGAACATGTCTCAAATTTCTTAGATTTGCATGTTTATTTATCTTAAACTATTTATGAAATTAGTTTATTAAATAAGCAACTTTATGAAAAAATATTTATGCAAGATATGATCGATAAATGTCTGTATTTATCGTTATTTTAAACTGTATTTTGGTTAAGAAACCTATAGACACATACACGCACACACACACGCACACACACATATATATATAATATATATATATATATATATGCGTGTGTTAAAAAAAGACCAGAAAACGATCGGTGGTACTGGTACGGTGGGTTTCAAATCCAAACAGACGACTAAAGAGAGTCCGACATACGTATGCGGCCAGATATTAGTCCTCTTTATTTTGGATTTGAAACTGACGGTACCGATGTTTTCATTTTCTGTGATTCATATATAAATATTATGCTCTTACTTTTGAAAATTTCTTAATCAAGCACTTTGCTGATGTTCTATCTAACCTAACATAGGTATAAAGTTTTTGTGGAGTGTATTTTACTACGAACCCAGCTCAATCTATTTTTAAGCAGCATGAATTTGTCTGGGTTTGTTTTACTGTACACATAGATTCAAAAAAGTTGTCAACAAAAACAAATATATAACGAATGTTATCAAAGGCAAGATAAGTTACTTTTCTACCTAACTGGATATATTTTTTTTAGTGTTTTTATTTTATGTAACATGTTTACTCAGCTCGACAAACAGTGTTTACCGATGTGTGTTTGAAAATTCAAAATGGCGCCGAACTCTGCCGAACACGATAAGTTTGGGAAAATGAGTTAAAAATAAAAAATATACAAAATACTGTTAGAAACTAGCTCAATATGCTACAGTGACATACGCTGACATATATTCGGTGGCGTTTTAACAGTATTTGGTAGGTTTTTTTTATTTTTAAATTATTTTCCCAAACTTACCGTGTTCACTTAGAGTTCGGCGCCATTTTGAATTTTCCGATACGTCGGTAAACACTGGGTCACTGGATGTTTTTCGAGCTGAATAAACATTTTACATTAAATAAAAACACAATTATCCAGTTAGGTTAAAAATTAACTTATCTTGCCTTTGATAACATTTGTTATATATTTGTTTTTGTTTTTTGACAACTTTTTCGAATCTGTTTATAGGAATACAACCCCATTTATCTTTCTTCAAATATAGATAATAAACCAATTTTTTTTAATATCTACATTAGTTTTAATTTATCTTAAACTATTGTTTCCTATTTGGTTTAAATAGCACCAGTTTCACACTAATTTTTCTGTAGATCTAAGTGTTTTAAAGCAAAATATTTATCAAAGAATCTATAAATCTTACGTATGTAAACCCCTTTTAATTTTAAACTATATATTCCATTTGATTTTTCTGTATAACAGGTACGTAAATATTCAACCGATAAGCTCGTAAACTAAACTGCTGGTCACATAACACTGTAATTAACAGGAAATAGTAAATTATACACCAAGGATGATTTATGACGAGTAAAATCTTTGTTTGGCTGGATCAATAACATGTACAGAAATATGTCGGCAAGTTGAATTACAAAATGTTCATTTCAACTTGCAAACATTTCTATTACTTTTGCGCATGCCCAAATTCATTCATACCTTGCAATGGTTTACTTTTAAAAAAAATTTCTTATGTCTGTCGATATCTCAAACAGTAGGAACCTGGTTGGCGCACTAAATGTTTTGGTTTCGATTCTGGCTGATGGCACCCAAGTTTTTTTTATTTTTTGAAATCAGTATTATATATTAGATACAATATAATAATCAAGAGAATTGACTAATAAATACAAAATTTATATTTAACCGTATTTTACTACCAAGCAAGCCCCCTCCCCTAGTTAAATAATAAACATACATATATTTACATATTTGGGAGTTGGTGACTATAAACATAAGTGTATTAGTTTTATAATTTTTTTTTTTTTTTTTTTTTTTTTCAGACTTTAAATAACTCCATCTTCATTTTATCTCCATTTTTTTCTTCACCAAATGCTATTTTCATTTCATATAGAAAATTTTTCAATACTTTATATTGGGAGGGCATGTATTTGTCTCAATTGTTTAGTGGTCTTCTTCCACTATTCAAGGTCTTGAATATGACCTTAAAGTATATCCGATGGTGAGGCCCCAGCTTGTGGACTTTGGGGAGTGTGGAACCACCCTTTAATTGTCATTGCTTCCAGGTCCACTCTGACCCGGAGTGGTATTACCTGTTAGGGTCCCAACTATGGGTTAAATAGAAACCGACTTAAAAAATATATATATTAAAAAATTTGGTACTCATGCAGAGAGTGATCCATGCTAAAATAATGTTATTTAAAAAGCCATTCTTAACATGGGGAGGGAGGGTGTTTTGTACTTATTCTGTACGTTAACCTTACAATTGAATAAAAAAAACAAGTTTAAACGTGGAAATACGATTTTAAAAAAATAGCGCGGATTACTCTCTGCATTAGCACCAAAAATTTTTCTTCAAAATCACTGGATTTGGCCTTAAATACCCTGAAAAGGGTTGATATGCCATAAAACAAAAACAACCAACCAACCAACCAATCCGTTATTCAACGAAACACGTGTAAGACGTACTTCATTAAAAAAAATTATAAATTTGAACTAATTACATATTTTGGTTTTTGAATAACTGATTACTTCTAACAGAAGTGTTGGTTGCACCACTTTTGTGCATTATAACGACTATAAAAATCCAGGCGTAATACTAAATCTTTGTTTTAATTTTGCTCCAAATTCATCACATGATTTTACCAAATATTTAAGCTTACGGAATCTTAATAAAAGCAAAAATCAGGGAAGTTTGCTTGTTGTCTAATGAATATCGAATCGCATCTCATGCAAATCTGAAATTGTAATTTTAAAATGAAAGGCTGTGTTTGTATGTTCCCTAAATCCATTAAAATATTATAAAGAAACTAAATTTGAGTAATTATTAACTAGTAGGACCCATGGAAATTCCACGGAATCACAACTATATCTAATCAACAAATGTCTTCATACAGCTGATATTTTTCTGGATATCGCAAAAAAATTAGTTTTTTTTTTTTTGAGGGGCAGAAAAACTAAGAACACAACAAATATGAGTTCATTAACATTTCTATGAAAATAGTGCCCACTGTATTTTAAATATGAAATGAGATAAATCAATTACTAATAAATATTCAGAAAGTGACATTGTGCTACATAGTTCAATGCAGATAAGAAAATCACATTGTAAGTGATAATCTTACATTTACTCCTCCACTTCAGCAACTCTTGTCAGAAAATGTTTTTTTGCCCTGTTTCTTTTGAATGTTCCTTTTTTTTTTTTTACATAATGTTTCACTGATTCTCTTTGAAAAACCACTACACATCAAAATGAAGAGTTCCTTTCTCACATCATGACAAAAATGATCGTATATCATTTTTATAATCATATTCGAAAACGAGATTACATTAAAGGGAAGCTACTCTCATAGTTTTGTCCAGGGTTGCTAGATTGGCCTTCTAAAGGTCAAATTTTGTGAATCTGGCCTATTTTGAAATGGTTTGGCTTTGCATAATTGTATTTGAACTGTTTACTTAGTAGAACGTACGGACTAGGGAAGGGGCACATATATTATTTAGATTGATGCTTAAAAAAATTTTTAAATTGCAAAATTTTCATTGTCTTTTCACCCCATTTTGTATAAAAGTAAATTAAGCAAAATCTAATCCATTCACTCTTAAACCTAGCAGATGTGTTCCAAAATTTATGATTGGTTAATTAGTTTAAAAAATGCATCCTGCACATAGAAATAAACCTATATGTAGGCTTCAGTCTTTTTGGTCCCTGACAAAGGAGGGATTGGACCTAGTAAACTCGCTCCCATTTGGTATGTTCACACTTCTCAATAACTTTGCATAAGTATTAGTCATGGTGACAGTAAATTTTTGCCAGAATGGATTTTCCGGTATAACTCTAGTTGTCCAGCTAAGGGACATTATAGGGGTAAAATGGCCACAAAATTGTCTGTTCGGTTGTTTGCACATTTCTTAATCACGCCTTGGATTTTTAACATTTTTTAGTCATGTTGAAAATAAATTTTTCACTTGTTGAGGGGGACCCTGCATGTTCAGATTGTTTTAAAAAATAATCTACAAGTTTCTAATACGTTTTTAACTTTTTTTTTTTTTTTTTTCTCGTCATAGGTACGGACATCAGGCAGATTTTATTTTCTTAATATCGGAGGAATTCCGGACAAGAACCAAAAATGCTTGTATTTTTACAATTATTAGAAACTTTAGTATGTAACATAGTGTGTTTGGGTGCACGTGCGAGAAAATCAGCAAAAGCTGCAGGATAGCTGACTATCAAATATTAGCAGCGGCAGCTGTCTTAGCACATATGCAAATTAAGCAAATGTGCACATTCTGATGACTTGGGGAGAAAAAGGGAAAAAATACAGCATGTGGTCAAGCAAAAGAAGTGATAGGACGTGTTTTGACTTGTGGGCAGCGAGAAAGGAATTGCACCACATGATCAGAAAAGCAAGTGACGACAAATGTCATGTGTGTGAAACAGCATCTCAATAAACATGTACGACACGTGAGTGATATTTTGGAATGCAGTGAAGTGCATTGTTAGAAATTACTGGAATGATTTTCGTAGTCACCTTTAAAAAATAAAAAATTACTGAGTCATATTTTTTATGTCCTTGTTTGTTGGTTCCTGCGACGGTAATGTGCGGGTCTGAGTAGTTGAAATGTAACTGCACGGTTAAAGTGTAACGGACAAGTTACGAACATGATAAAATAGCAAGTTTATCCTGACAAATTTTCATAGAGGCCCGAATAGTATTTAGGCTAACGAAGCAAATTTTTTCTGATGAGCCAGTTTTCATTTATTATTGTTGTACCATGTTATTGGCAATATAATAACGTATAATTAAATTTATTTAAAAAAAAGACAAAAAACTTATTAGTATGAAACCAGTTTAAATGATCACACAAAAAATTAGAGGCGGGGGTGTAATTCATTTTTAGCGTGTAAAATAGAATAGTAGTTGTCTACCTCATGTGCAAACAAATACAAAACTAAAATGGCTAAACTGCATTCCAACCAATGCCTGGTTGGTACACGCACATGATTTAATTGTATATTATAATTATCTTATCGATTATATATTAAAAAAAGACATGTATGTTCAGGGGGGGAAAAAACTTGAAAGAATACACAACAAACACCCACAACGTTTTTTTTTTTTTATCAGCATAACACCAAGTGTGTAATATCTAAACTTTAAAGGTTATTTATACAGAGAAGATACCATAATGTTATTTAGAAACCTATTCTTAACATGAGGGGAGGTGTTTTGTAACTATTCTGTACTTTCACCTAACAATTTAATAAACAAGATATTGTAAAACTTGAATCTAACTTGAGAATACTACCACAAAAAACACGGTAACTTCTCTGCATAAGTACCAATTAAAGAAGGATTTATTATTTGGAAGTCGACTGGCCACATAGGGTGTTCCAAAATAAATGCCTGCTAATTTTTTTATTCCAACCAAATGTATCGGAGGGAATTACAAATTGTATTATGTTGACTGAATTTATGCATTCATGACCTGAAAGTTTCATCACTCTGTTGCAGATATTGACGGTGTGAGACTCTAAGAAAGCAACCCCTGTCATGAACACATGTCAGAAGCAGAGATGCGTGATTGAATTCCTGGCAAAAGTGCATTTAGAATGACGGTGATTATTAGTATAAATTATGGGGCACAAAAGATCGCTTGTTTTAATGGTGCCACTTCCAGTCTTCATAGCTCTTCAACTTTTTAAGTTTAACATATGTGAGACTTTATTTTTGGAATGATCCGTGTTAAAAAGCCATACATGCATACATTTTTCAATGTTTTTTTATGTTATGTACTGTTTTTTCAGATATTAACACAAGGGAACTTCCTTTGATCCCCCCCCCCCCCCCAACATAATTATTTTTTCTTTAGCGTCAACTAGAGTTGTCTGTCCAGACAGAGGAATGGGATGAGCACAGAAAAAGAGAGAAGTTACGTTACACTTTGCTCCAGACAATGTCAGGGAGCAGTGCTAGTTTGAAATTGTTTTGGGATAAAATTAAGATAAGGAGAGAGGTTTTTTTTTGTTTTTTTTTTTTGTCTTTACTCTTTACATATGAAAAATCTGTAAAAAATATCTTCATGACATATATTACCTAAGCATCTTAAGCATACATACATAGTTTTTACTTTTAAAGATGTGCTCAATATCTGAAAAATACAGCCAATTAAGAACTTTATCGTTATTTCCATGGCAAGTGCTCGTCCGAACTCCAATCTCTGGTCTCCCCCTCGCCAATCTTTCACGAAAAACACCCGTCTAGCTGAAACCATTGTCAGTAATTTTCACCACTTTTTATCTGTGCCAAAATCAAAATGTAGATTCTATGAACAAAGTTTCTTTCTTAGAAGTGAACGCCTGTGGAATTCTCTTCCATTTGCCTGTTTTCCACCTGATTACAACTTGGATGTCTTTAAGTCCAATATAAATAAATTCCTGATGAATCGCCCCCTTAAGTAAGACACTTTATCAAATCTCCAATACTAATGATTACTACGATACTATCCCATTGATTACTGTATACGCAATAACCCTTATTCCAGAGTGGCTTCCGGGCCTTGATAAGTGGTGACCTCCGTGTAAAAAAAAAAAAAAAAAAAATTCTCTTATTTATTAGCGTTGGGGGCTTGCCAGGTCGTAAAATACGCTTGAATATATTTTAATTCATGCAGAGTTCATATTCATTATTACAGAACCTATTTTTACTGAATATTATATTGTACCTAATATATAGTAGTGATTTGAAAAGGTTTAAAAAAAAAAAAATAACTTGCATGTTATCTGCTACGATTGAAACATTTTGTGCTCCAGACGTGTTTCCTAATGATGTAACTATAGATAGGTAAGAAAGATTGAATATTAAAGAACTTGAAGAAATTAATTAAATTTGTGAATGTGCAGAAAGAAATAAGTGTCAGCAAGTTGAAATAAAAATTTTGTATTTCACTAGTTATTCATCTATCCAAGAAAAAATTTTACTTATTATAAACCATCCCGGGTGTATGATTACTATTTACTGTTAATTTCAGTTTTATGTGACCAGTGGTTTAAGAGTTTATCAGTTAAATATTTACACAAAAACAAATTTACTGTTTTATTTAAAAAAAAATATATATATATTTACAGAAATAAACATTTTGATTCGTGATCATTTAGATTTCTACAAACAATTTTGTCTAGTTTTTAAAGTCACACCGAAATAGCATTTTACTTATTATAAACCATCCCGGGTGTATGATTATTATTTCCTGTTAATTTCAGTTTTATGTGACCAGTAGTTTAAGAGTTTATCAGTTAAATATTTACGCAAAAACACTTACATCTACTGTTTTATTTAAAAAAAAAAATATATATTTACAGAAATAAACATTTTGATTCGTGATCATTTAGATTTCTAACAAACAATTTTGTCTAGTTTTTAAAGTCACACCAAAATAGTATTTAAGCTAACAAATCAAAACTTCTGATTAGACAATTTTCATTTGTTATTGTTGTACCATGTTATTGACAATATAAGTGATTGCATCTTAATTATAAAACTCTGGACTATCCGGACATCCTTGCTTGCTTAAATCTTGTCTCATACAAAAACTCTGAATTTGTTTGTCGCCTCAAATTTTAACATGACATTATTGCTAGCAAACTTTTCAAACTTAATGACTAAGCTCGAAACGCTATGTTTTGGTTTCAATTCCAGCTGATTGCACTCAAGTCTTTTTTTTTTTTTTTTTTTTTAAATCACTACTATATATTGGGGACATTAATCACTTGAGTATTAGCTCTTTAATAACAAATACAAAGTCTGCATGAATTAAAATATATTGAGCGTATTTTATGACCGGCTCATGCCAGAGGAGGGTACTATATATTGGGTACAAATATAATAATCAATAGAGAATTGGCTCTATAATAATAATGATAAATACAAAATCTGTATACATTAAAATATATTTAAGGGTATCTTATGACCAGGCAACGCTGGGCGTCCTAATTTTATTAAAAGGTATTTAATCCGGCTCAGATGGCTGCTTTAACCAAAACATTTTAACGTAATCACCTGAAAAAAATCTCTGAGATAATGTATTTTAGATAAGAAAATAAAATGGCAATTATCTATTTTTTGTTCAAATAAAAATTAAAACAACTGGTAAATATATATGTGTGTGTGTGTGTGCACATATAATTTAAACTCAGCTGTGACATTTTTTTTTTTTTTCCCCCCTCGGCACTGGGAGGTCCACCGTCAAGCTTTGCCTTCTTGCTTTGAGGTTATTTTATTGTTACTTACCTGAAGCACTCCTACTGAGGAATGCTGACAGCTGCCCAAGTATTTTTTTTTTTTTTTATGGGGTCAATGCTCCCTCATCACTGGTGTTGACTTTTTAATTCCACTTCCTAACCCTTGTTTCACTGTGGGGCAGAAATAAATACATCATCAGCAACTGCTCCATTGTATGATTTTCAAGGTTAGACCCAGATAGTATTTTATCTGACAAATATTTGTTATTGTGCAGTGTTATATTGGCAATATAGCATAATTAACAATTTAGGTACTTTTGCTTTTTTTTTTTTTTTTTAGATAGGATTTTCATGTTAAATTCAATTTTTACAGTAGCTTTTGTTTATGAAATTGTTAGGTGAAAGTACGGAATAGTTAAAAAAACAAAAAAAAACATGCCCTCCTCATCCCATATTAAGAATAGGTTTCTAAATGTTATTTCAGCACGATCCGTATTCTGTATTAGTACCACAATTTATTTTTTAAATTGCTTACTCTGGCCCAGACAATTGCTAATATTAAATATTTTCAAATAATCACCTAAAAATAAAAACCATCAAGAGGGATAACTCATTTTAAATTGAAGATAATAGAAGTTGTCTAATTTAAATTTAAAAAATGTACAAAACTAAAATAACTTCAATGCAACCCAGGCAACACTGGCTTGTAATTTAATAATACAAACAATTCTAATACTTATATTGAATCTATACTTTTCTAAGTCTGTTCTACTTTTTCTAAGAAACTACTGAGCTGATCTGAATGAAATTTTGTATGGCCTTTGTTATAAGGTGCAACAAATGAAATATTATGGTATAACTGGATTCATAGGGATTAGTCGCCACAATACTACATCTACTCTAGAATTTTGGCATAAAGCACTCCTTCTGAATTAACGGGCTATAACTTTTGCCTGCTTTTAGTGGGTTAAAAAGTCATTTTGTTTTCTAATAATTTTGGATTAATCAAACAAGTGCCGGGCAATTTGTTGAGCAGGCATCTTTTACAACAGCTAACAAAAATAAAAAGTGAAACAAATATACGCTACCAAACGCAAGATAAATTATTTTTACCTACTTGGATAAGTTTTTTTTCTTTTTTTATAAACGTATTTTAAAGCGTTTGTTTATTTCGAAACAAAAGTAGTGTTAAGTCTGAGTTAGAATAAAAAATGTTGGTCTTGTTATTCCATTTAGACACTCAATAATTGCTCTAAAATCGAAAATGAAACAAATACTGATAGAGTATTAACTTTTTACGATTGGTGACATCAATTTGATGGAGTTTTTAATGGTTTTTGATTGAATTTTTGATTTTTGACCAATTATTGAGGGTCCAAACGGCTATAACAAAACCACAGGTAGGAACCATGTAAAATTAAACCCAAGTTCCTGAAACAAAAACACAATGTCCGTGTTAAAAACAGCAAAATATACAAAAACAATTCGTTTATACGTACATACTCACTAGGAGTTTTCCCGCTGATCATCATTAGAGATTACTCACCGATAACAATCGATGGTGTTTCCTAGAATCTAGATGACAAGTTTCCCCAGATTTGCTCCACCTCTTGATAGCTTTTGTAAATTTGCGTTATCACAACAGCTGCTTGCCATTGATTTCTAGCTGCTATTGGTCTTCACTGGAATTTGGGTGGCAATAAGCCTCCCCATGGTCTCGTCACACTCATCCAGTGGTGGTCTGGTTGGTGCTTTCTCCCGTCTCTTTCCATTCTCTTTAGACTATTTAGTATTGTCAGTCAATGTCGACACTACAATTGTTTTGTTTTTGTTTTTGTTTTTTTGCGGGGGGGGGGGCTTACAATTTTACAGTTTCAGTTTTCATGATTTCGTGCGGTGTTCCTGTTTTTGTTTTACTTCTCATTATTATAATAATTTTAAGAACCCGAGTTTAATTTTGTGTGGTCGCCTTTCGTCTATCGTATTTTACCGGCTGTTTAGGTCGATACATCGTTTTATTTGTTCTCATAGGATCTCGACATTTTAATTTCCAGTATCGTTTGGTCATAAGACTAAAATGGCTGACTTGTTTGTGAAGAAACCGAAATGCATTCTGGTGGATATAATTTTCATAATTGTTGAAACATTTACCAGTATTAACAACAAAACGAAAAAGTGATAAAAAGGCAGGATAAGTTACTCTTATGTTTGTGTGTGTGGTTTAACTTATTTTAAAGCGTTTATTTTGAAACACAAGTAGTGTTGAGTGCTTAAGAACGAACAAAATGGCTGACATGAGACGGTCATCTGAGGAATCTCGATAGCATTCAAAAATCGAAAATGAAACAAAATATGGTAATTTTTTTTACCAGCGTACAAACCCTTAAAAATAATCGGAATCTTTTTTCTTTTCTTTTTTTTTTTTTTTTTTTTTTCGCTAATACGTTTAAAGATATGGAAAAAAATTTAAAAAAAAGACATTTTAAGACAAATCTTATAATTAAAAAAAAAATTGTGGCGTTATAAATTTTACCCCCCCCCCCTCCCCAAATGTTTAAAGTGTTTTTACGTGTTTTTAAAATTCTTGGAAATTATCCCCCCTCCCTTTTCCTTCCCAATTGACCGCTATGTGGCCAAAAAGTGGGTGCTCATTTTACGTTAAATTTATATAGAAAAGTGATCCCCGACTTAATTGATTAGTTTTTAAAAATGCCTTACTATCCGTTAAAACGTGTTGGCAAAAAAAAAAAAAAAAAAAACAGGTTTTGATTTCTTTTTAGTTGGTGAACTACGCTGGGTTAGGTCGTACAAAATACCTCAAATACTGATAGAAATCTACTAGTAAATGAAACTGACACTAGTGTAAAAACCGTCGTGGCATTTTTAATTTTCGATTGTTGAGCAATTACCGTGTCTTTATAGATAACCGTTTCATGTCATCCATTTCGTTCTTGTTCTGACTTAAGCATTCGACACTAGTGTTATGAAGTAACGCTTTAAAATAAGTTGAACCACAAAAACTTATCTTGCCTTAATATTTAATGTTTATCTTTGCTTTTTACCATTTGGGGGGAGGGGTCTAAACTGCAAAATGCTCCCCCCCCCCTTTATTTTTACGTTCGGCTTAATCCTTTAACGCTATTGCAATTTATTTAGATAATCATTAATTCACTGTAACAAGTTGTTTAATAATTTAGGATGGACCTGTAGAATATTGCCCCCTCCCCTCTTTTATAACCTTTTTTTCAATTTTTTCAGCGGATTATTATCGAATACATACTAGTCTACCAGACTATAAAAAAAAGTCAATATTTAAATATTTGTAGGGGGTGCCCAGTTTCTGATGCAACTGTCTAATAAACAGATCACTCATTTTTGAACCACACGATGTTTTTTAAGACAAATTTCATGAATTTAAACTTTTTTTTTAAGCAGTTTAGCCGATTTTATATAGATTGCTTTAAAGAGAAAATTTAAAAAGGCTAAATTTGCGGAATTTGGCCTAAAACATCCAGTGGTTCTAAAATGAGTGATCGATTTACTAGAACGTTGCATGAGAAACTGAGCACCCTCTACAAATATTTAAATATTGACTTTTTCATTTTTGATAATCTGGTAGACTAGTGTGCATTCGATAATCCATTGAAAAAAGATAAAAATAAAAAATAGAGCGGGTGGGGCAAGATTTTTCAGGTCCGTCTAATTTTAATATAGATTTGTATTTTGTATATCGAGTTTAATATTCTGTCTTGTATGTGAATTGTATTAAAAACAATTTATAAATATTGGTTTCGCTTACAAAACTCGTGATACAAAAAAAAAAAAAAAAAAGCTGTTCGATCGTACTTATATGAACTGTTGGGGTGTGTAATCACATATTTTGCTTGGTGTTTGCTTAAATCTCTGTATTCAAGGTGCAAGTCCAGAGTTCAACCTAATAAATAAATTTTAAAAAAATACAGGAAAATATAAAAATCTTTCATAGAACGAAAATGCCATATTCCAAAAATCACGTAAATTGATCAAGTAGGATTCTTCTGTATAAGAAAATATTTTTTACGAGTTTTAACGATTCATGGTGTACTGTAGACATTAGAAGGTTGATTTTAAGATCTCGGTAGTTCGAATTGAGTTTTCTTGCTTTATTAAACATGGCGGATCAAGAGACAATGTCTCGCTTCCTCAGAAAATTTTAATTTCTTAGTTTAAAAAAAGGACTACTCTATCAATTTACGTGGTTTTTATGACGTTTCATTCTGTGATGGATACTTACATCGTACTTTTTTTTTTTTTTTTCTAATTCTGAAGAACTCAATTAAATTATAAGATCTCTTATGTTTATATTTCTCGCCTATACGTAACTTTGATGAATATGTATTATCTTAAAATATTAACTGATGTTTTTTTTTTTTTTTTTTTTCTAAAATGAAATTAGGGTGAATTTTTATGAGTCCTTTTTAAAATAAATTTGGAAATGTGATTATAATGTGAACAAGGCAATGCTTTTCGACCAGGCCTGGCAAATGCTGAATTGGAGGTGGGCATGTGGAGACCAAAATTTAAAACTAATTATTGAGAAAATATTTACTAATAAATTCCTTACTAAAATATTCAGTAATTAGAAACTATGTATTTTATTAGGAGGCGGTTTAACAATTATTGATTTATTTCCGTAAAAAGACATATTAAGGATCACCTTGATTTGAAAGTTCTTTCTCTAACCCCATTCTTTCGGCCAATGTTAAATAAATATGGCTAGTCTTAAAAGTTGATGGCTAATCTTGCAGAGTTACATTTTTAGAGTCTCAATCTCTTAAAATAAAAAAAATTAAACAAAATACTGATCGAACCCCATCCAATAAACATGACATTGGGTGGGTTTCTATTAGTATTTTGTTTAATTTTGGAGCAATTATTGAAACCTTTTCATGTCTATTTTTGTTGTAACACTCGAAACTTGTTTTCTGAACTGAATAAACACTTTAAAATAAGTTAAAACACTGAAAACTTATTCAGTTAGATAGAAAAGTAACTTGTCTTACCTTTGGTTAATACTTATGTTATATTTGTTTTTAACCACTTTTTTTTTTTCTTGTCCAAAGTAAAAAAATAAATAAATGCCCTAAAGTTATTAGAAACTCGTTTTTAACATGGGGAAGGATTTCTTCTTTTTAACTATTCTGTACTTTCACCTAAAAATTTAAACAAAAGCCTAAAAAACAGAATTCGACTTGAAAAGTCTGTTTAAAAAGTAACACAGTTCTGTATTTTGCATAAGGTACCTTTTTTTTTAAAGTCAAAATCGAATTTTAATTCAATATTTTAATTACTGGCAGCTATCACTTATTAAAAACCAATTAAGGAGAGGAAAGTTATTTTCCCATCATCTTTACTAACTCAGTCCTGGATATGACTTTAAACTATATCCAGTGGTGAGGCCCCAGCTTGTGGGCTTTGGGGAGTGTGGAGCCACCCTTTAATTGCCATTGCTCCCAGGTCCACTCTGACCCGGAGTGGTAGTACCTGTTAGGGGGCTCCAACTATGGGTTGAATAGAAACCAACTTGAAAACAACAAATATATTCTATTAACAAAGTTTTCTTCAAAATCTTTGGATTCGGTATTAACCTGAAAATGGTTGATATGCCGTAAACCAACCAACCAACCAACATCTTGACTAACTCTGTGTTTAAGATGTAAAGGAGAACTCTAATAGAATATTTGAATTTTTTTGACTTATAAATCTCTATGGGTTATTTAAGGTCAGTTATGTTATGTTTTTTTTTTTTTTTTTTTTTTTATTTACATTAATACAGATCTGATATATTTTTAGCTCTCTAAGGAATTTAAAGATATTTTCTCTATTAGTATATTCAAATACATTTTTCGTATTATTACTTCTAAAGAAAGACTTTGAGGTTTTTTAGTGTTTCACATTCCATAAGGATGTTGGACTGTGATATGTGTTTGGCATGTGTTAAATTTTGGTTGTAATTCTTTGTTCAGAATAAAGGAGTGTATGAGATTTGTGTGCCCTTTGCGGAGTCGGGATAGGATAACGTTCTTCCCTGGATTTTGTAATATATTTAGCTTGGGTCTTATTTTAAATAATTTGTTTTGGGTGTTGGTCTGTTTTTGTTACGATTTATTTTGGAGAAATTTATTTTTGGTTTCAGATCTTTATATGGAATTTTGAGATTTCTTTTGGATTAATTCAAATATCTATGCATCTCGTATAGAGATCAAATGTTAACCTCAGGAAGGGGGGGGGCTTCATTTCTGAGAACTTTGAATGAATAAAAACAACTTCCTGTTATATAATAGACTAGCTTGGGTGCCTGGGTGTTTGGAGGGGTGTGTTGATCAAAAAACAAAAAAGTGGTAGCAGGCAGGCAGGATCGAATCCGTACCACGAAGGAGGAAAGGAAGTTGAAAAAAATGTTTGCTGTTGCGTCCATCACCAAACCGGAAGTGACGTAGGTTTAAATTAAGAATAGACAGTCGAGAAGAGGGGATGACTTTCGAAAAGATAGGCGAAAAAAGCGACCCTTCCCTGTAGAAAAGTGCCCAGTTGAGGGTGAAGAAATTAATGTTTTGGCCAATTTTTCGATATTTATTGTCCAAAGGGTCGAGTTTCAAAATGATACAGATCTCGTGAAAATCTGTTGCTTCTGTCAAAAGTTTTAGGCAGACATACATACATACATACATACATTTAAACAGACAGGTGAGATTTATATTATAGATTATTCTTATATAGAAATAATTATTTTACCATCTAATGTACACATGTTTATGGTTTATACATGCATATGTAAATTGGATGGTGCTGCTGAAAAATTCTTTCACTAAAATGCTAGCTCACAGAAATTAATCCTTTACCACCAGAATTTTTTTTATGCAATAAATTTTTTAATCATGATAATCACACATGACAAAAGTTAGCGTACAACTGATGCACGGACACAAACCCCTCATTCACTTGCATGGACCTGTACTTTGAAGGCCAGTTGGGCTGAAAAGCTACAAGAGTAAGAAATATTTTTTTATACAGGTGTTTTTTTGAAAGGCGACTTGAAATTTGTGAAGGTTAAGAAATAAGAAACATGCTAGGGGTGGAGGTACGTAGAAAGCTAAGAACGATGGGTGATTTGTTCAGTTAATTATAAATTACGTTGAATTAGAACAATTAAAATACAATTTGTTTTCTAAAAATAATTCAATTTCGGATCTAAGTGTAACTTGTATTTTCTATTAAAGTAGAGTAAGATCTCAGTACTTACTTGTTATAGCATTCATTTTGGTCAAACTGAAACATGTTTGCAAATGTGTCACCAAGATGTTTCTTTTCAAAAAAAATAAAAAGGATTTAGTTTTTTCATTAAAATATCTCCAGTCAACAACAACAAATACTCTTAAAGTTCTATTTATGTGTAATGTTTGTACTTCTTTTCATAGGATTGATTCCTAAAGTAAACCAATGACATTTGGAATACAGCTATCGAGTATAAGGGATCATAATGTGGGCTATATGTTGTAAAATGAAGGATAAAAAGGGAGTGTGCAATATATAAGGCATAATATTTTGCCTAAAATTCTGGCGACGTTTGACTGTATACATCTCCAAATATTTATTTACTAAATCCATAAAAATCAATTTTGAGTGAGTGGAGGCATATATTTACATGTGACTGAATAATTATACTGGATTTTTCATTATTATTTAACAATATCTTCCAAAGCTTTTTTTTTTTTAATCTTTGTATTATGATATTGTCACAGGTGGAAGCTGTTTTACTTAAAAGCCTAAAAATACATTTTTTTTCTCTTAATAATGCAGCTTTCATTAGAATAATTTGCAGTCTGTTATTGTGTGAGTGTGTAATTGAGAATTTTATACCATCTCTACTTATTTTCGTTTTTTCACCAGTGTCCATATCATTTTTAATGTGTGATGAGTAGGCCTATGACAACAGCATATTCTTTTCATGGTTTTGACTCTCGAGTGTGTATCCGTTGATATCTTGTATGCTTTTATATAGTGATGTGGTTCTCTGTTGATTAACTGTGTCTAACTGTATCAGATATACTCAAGTGTCAAAACAATGAAAAGAATATGCTGTTGTCATAGCCCTGGTGATGAGTTCTAGTACTTGTTTTTCTTATTGCATGAAGCTATTTTGAAGAATGTGGCCATTATTCCTGCAACTGTATGAGTCCTAGATTTGGGAGTAAAAACTTGCAATTCTCCTTCACACTCCTCTGCCTAACATTCACAGGCAATATGAACTGGAACATGTATATATTGAGGACATTACGGAGAAGGTGGGTTCCCTCTATCAAGCTAGACTACTCACACTTAAGAGTATCCTATAAAGCCCCATTTACCCATGCATGGAAGATTGTTGCCACATCTGAACTGGTGCATCTACCACTAGCCTCTCCCTTTTAGATAGTCCAAAAAAAGTTTTCAATCTACTAGGTCCCACTTTGTCAACTAAGCCCCGAACCCCTGCCCCATCTTTGCAATGTTGCATTTCTATGGCTGTTTTAATAACATGTTCTATGATGAACTCGTAGCACTTGTACCCCCTCGATGTACATATCCCCAACAAATCAGTTTCACAACAAAATCTCACTCCTTCACTGTTGAGGTCTCTAAATGCCAGAAAGATTTTTAACTCTAATAGTTTCTTCTCTCGAACAGCTAGACTTTGGAATTTCCTTCCTGCTACCTGCTTCTCTGACTGTACTGATATGCAGAAATTTAAATGTAACGTAAACCAACATCTTGTTAATCTTTCCTAGGCATGGTTCCAAATAGTAGCCCTTGACATCCAAGTGGCAATATGCCTTGTTAGGGGTGAATGTGAGTAAAACAAAAAGTTCCGCAAGTTAACGAATAGTTTCAACTAACGAGATGGACTTGGTGCAGACCAGACTATCTTGAGGCACAATCTTTATGAGCTTTATATATAAATCTAACTCTTAACAAATCATGTGACAACCATATTTCATTTGCATGTATTCTTGTGTGAATACTTAACCCAAGAACAATATTATTGTACGTTTTTATCAAAAATCAAACTTATTTATAGCTGAATCTGTTGAAACAAAAACAGATTCCAATGACTATATCTTTATTTTCCAGTAGAGCAATCCATTTTTATAGCCATTTCTCAATTTGCTCTGAAAACCTCTCTTTACGTGCTCTATAGAAGAGTAGGCTGGTTCAAATTGCTCACTCAACGCAAAGGCAAAACTTTTTCTCCAATCTGCCTTAATGACCTGCTTACCTCCTTTTGTCATACTTAAAAAAAAAACAAAAAAAAAACTGCATTTCCCATTGTGCACTCCAAGTGCATAAATGAGTCTGTCATTTTGACTCTCTCTTTCACATGGAGCAACACAGGTAAGCCTTTCATTTTGTTTGCAGATAAACCACACTTTATATGATGGATTGGTTGAGGGAGATAATCCTGTATCGCGTCCCAACTTAAAAATTGGAGACTAAAAGGGGTCAGCAAACCCACAAAATTTGGCGGGAGCAGTATTGGTTGAATACTTCCAGCCTTTGGAGATCCACAGCTGTTATTGGACATGTTTCCGAGCTGTAAAGAAGTATTGTCTTAGAAGATTCAATATATGTTTATAAAACCTTATCAAAACAAAAAGGAGAAACCATTCATAAAAAATGAATCTCTTTACTTAAAAATATATATATAGTTTCTGGAATTTGCTTTTTCCTATCATACCTTTTTATATATATTTTAAAAACTGCCAGACAAATCATTTTAAGTGTTTGGGTGAGGGGTGGTGAGTCAAATAGCAGGTCAAAATTCCCTAGGAACTTCCTTTATAAAAACCACGGTACTAGTGCACTTATTGATCCGTGCTGAAATAATGTTATTTAAAAAGCCATTCTTAACATGGGGAGGGTGTTTTTTTTACCTATTCCATACTTTAACCTTACAATTGAATAAAAAAAAAAAAAAACTTTAATTAAACTTGGAAATACGATTTAAAAAAAAAATAGCGCGGATCAGTACGTGCACTAGCACCAAGACCACTATTTACAAAATATTATATTTTCCCCTTTTTTTTCTATTCCAGTTCGTACACTTTATTTCTTTTGTTTTTAACATCACTGCTTGAGATGTTTTTATACGAATATTAATGCAAACGTAAACATTTTATTAAGAAATATATTCAGTCAATTTGCCCTGTGATGATTCTATTGTTTTTTTTTTTTTTTTTCTAATGAAAATTATTTCTAGAAAGAAATCGCATATTAAGAGGAGGGACCATATAAAGGTTGGCAACATTCTAAGTGACAGCGTTTCTGTGGACTGAATTGGATTCGAATTTGGCACGCCCAAGTGGTCGATAACAAAACATACTTGGCCTTCGGGGCAAGATCAAAGTGTAGTATCTGTTCTTCAGATGCTACACTTCAATTTCTTGTTCTGTCAGTGGAGGAGAAATCCTTCACGACTGAGACAATTTTTATTTTTGTTCCTTTTCTCCACGTTAAAAAACGACACTGGTATCTAACTCTGTCCCGTGGGGAGGCATTGTAAATAGGAACAATAAGGCAGTCAGAGAAGATGGTCTTTCATCCGAAATCTTCAAACATTCTCCAGATGTATAAGTACGAAATCTTCACCCATGTCTGGGGAAATTGAAAAGCTCCTTTAGGACTGGAGCAATGCCATCCTGCTTTAATTTTTCAAGAAAGGTGATATAAATGCAGTTGCAGTAATTATCGCCCTATCAGCCTTATTGATGTCAGTGTAAAAATTTTTGCTATCATTCTGTTGAAGCGGTTTCAAAGACAAACAAGGCTAAACCAATGCTGATTTCACCTAGACTGAAGACGTTTCGACTAGAATTTCACTCTGAAGAATACATGAGCATCGCCGCTGGAGTTATCAGTAAAAGACCATTGTCTGCTTCATTGACTTTGCCATTGTATTTGACTCTGTTGATTGAGGGTCATGCATGCTGATGGCATGCCCCTGAAACTGCTTGACCTAATCAAAGCCTACTAGCTCTCCATATGCATCAAAATTTGTCATTTCCCAATATCTAATCACTTGAATATGAATTATGTAGTGAAGTGACAGTGAAACAGGATACGGAAGTGATTCCGAGCCCTCACCTTCCTGGGGTTCGTTGCTGGAACCACAAATGACTTCTTGCACTCATAATGGGAGCAGCTTTGGATCAGTATGTCTGATGGGACAGTGTTCAGGATGTGGTAAACTTGTTGGAAAAAGTTGGCTCAATCAATCCAGTGGGAATGTCACAACGATTTTTCTTGATTACTTTTGTTTCAATGATTTCAAGTAGAAAATATAAATTAGAGAGTGAAACAACAGTGAACAGGTGAAACCTGCTAGTCAACAAATAAATCTTGTTAGAAAGAGCTGACCCAACCGACCCAGGGTGAATACCACAACCATGGCCCATGGTGCTAGTCCATGTCATTAGCCACTTAGCTATCATCATTTCCCAATGTCTAATATCTAAAGGCCAGTTGTCTGTATGTATGTACAGCTAAAAATCATAAGCTTCAAAACGAACAGCCATAAATGAAAAGGGCTGAATGGGGATCTTCGATACTCCTCACGGCCAAGATCCAAGAGAACTATCTTATGAAAACCCAAGAAATTTCCCATCGTGGTCAGACATCCAAATTAAGTAGGTAATACTTTGGTTCATCTCTGTACCAGTTGCAGAACAGCAGGTGGCTAGCCTACAATCTTCACACAAGTTCTGCTTCTCATGATGATCAATTTCTCTCAAACTGTAATCTTTGGGTGTGTTTCCACTGCAAACCACTTCATGCTGATCCACATCGTCAAAAAAAAAAAAAAAAGGGGGCTCTTATTACACTCAGATGATTATATTGAATTGTTAAGGTGATTGTGATAAAAACCAATACATATAAGACATTGCCAAGGTTGCTGTAAAGAAGGTGGGCTCTCTCTACTAAATGTCTTGTATCTTTATAAGGCCACCATTTGCCTGTGTATCGAGTATTTTTGCCACATTTGGGCTGGTGCATTTGCTACTAGTTTCTCTAAGACAGGTTTTAGAAGAGTTGCCAACCAAAATAGGTCCCACACTGGTAGCTAGGCTTCAACCTCTGTCCCATCAATGAAATGTTGCCTGTTTTACAAGTATTTTAATGGTATCTCTGAACGTAAATACCTGTTTTACAAGTATTTTAATGGTATCTCTGAACGTAAATACCTGTTTTACAAGTATTTTAATGGTACGTCTGAACGTAAATACCTGGACAAACCAGACAAACAGCTAAATCCCATCTCTACACAGATCCCTAGATGTCAGAAAGCCTTCTACTCTAATATCCCCCCCCCTTGGATTACGACTTTGGAATTTCCGTTTGGGTCCCTGCTTCCTTGACTCTACTGACATGCAGAAGTTAAAGTGTAATGTAAACAGGCCACGCTGCTCAACTCCCTACATAGTATCCCTGCAAATTATGCCCTCTACATCAAAATGGTACTGAGCTTTGTTTGAAGTGAAAATGCAATAAAAAAAGATTTATTTTAAAACGGGTCTCTGCGGCATGTCACACTTCCACAAAAACCTTGTTGCTTGCTTTTTTTTTTTTTTTTTTTTTTTTATAAACTTCCACAACTTCACCTGTTCTCCTGTCTTCAACTTGCCTGATTGCAATCCTATTAATTATTGTGTGTGAACCACAGTTGATACAAACACTAACATTACTGTCTGAAATGCCAAGGACTCGCTGATTACCACGTCTTAGGAGTACTGTTGCCACATCTGGAGAAGAGTTGCTCAGAGCATCCTTTTCTACCTTGACTGGATTTAAAAACCAGCTTCGAAATCTAGTGGCTAATGTCCTTTTCTCCTCCTCACAACGTCTTTCTCATTGGAGAGATATTCCAAGTCACTCGTTATTTTCATGGTAAGTGCTCGATAGAGCTTTAATCTGTGCTCCCCCCCCCCCAAAAAAAAAAACATTCACAACAAGAACTTATTACAACCACTGTCAACAATTTCCTCTATTGTCTATCTGTGCTTACAACTAAATACAAATTTCATGAACAAAGTTTGTTTCCTAGAACTGTCTGCCTGTGGAACTCTATACCAAGGGACTGCTTTCCAGCTGATTACAACATGGTTGCTTCAAGTCAACAAGTTCTTGTTGAGCTGTCCTCTTAAATAATCAAATTCCATCCAATGTCCACCATTACACATCATATGGGTGTTGTCTCTCCGATAAATAAAAACTAGGTCGGAATTAGGTCAGGTCAATTTTGGAAAGCCATCCAATATATGCCAGTAAGTAAAATGAATGTCAAACAATAAGATGATTTTTATAACAAAAATGAGTTAAGATTGCTCCAGCCCTCCTTCCTCTAACCTTTGATTTTGTTGTTCGTTTTTTTGTTTGTTTTTTTTTTTTAACTAAACATCTCCATTTTTAGTATTTTAACTCTAACTTAATCACATTTAAAAAAAAATTTTTTTACTTGGTTATTACATATGAATGTTTTGGTTCTTAGTCTACTTACTGAGAAACAGAGAAGGATGCATATGCATCGTAGTAGCAGTCATTTGCTTTGCATGCGAGCGTTCTTTGAGGTAGCAAATACCTGTTGTTGCCTGTCAGTTACTATAAACACTTTTTCTTTTGTCCCTCTCCCTCCAATCTATGAGCTGCTCCCAAACTTTATCAATGACTCTGTTCAGTCTCGAAAGACAAAAAATACTGCCTGCAGGAGGCAGCTGTATGTGTAATTGTGAGGTAAGGGTTGCGCTATCCCAACCGCACCTCTCCTAAATCGACACTGTTTGAGTCCAGTGGCAAGAAGTCCAGGACGACTGGAAACAATGCCGAGATAAGCAGAGAGCACATACAGCACCTGGAAGTCCTAAATGGTCACCCATTTAGTACTGGCCAGGTTCAACATTGCTTAACTTTGGTGATCCAGTGAGAACCAGTGTGTCAACGTGATTATACCATATTATTACAAAAATTAAAATAGTTTATGATAAATAAAAATATATATATAAGTAGTGTCTATTTTATGAATTCAATATTAGTATTAAAAACGTCTCTTTTTGGCCTTACTAGTAGAAAAGCAATCAATCCGATAACATCAGATCCCAAATAACTATCTAGGTATTAAAAAATGAGTTATTCTATAATTATTAACCAAATAGAAGATATAACAAAACTGAAGGAGATCGTTCTTATGTTAGTCCAATTAACCCAGACAATGCCAGGTAGCCTTGTATTTTTTTTCATAAATTCTAATGACCTTAACCAAATCCCTTTTAGAATATTAACAATAAAAAAAAACGAAATACCTAATTTCATAAGGTTGACCTAAATAATGTCAACTTAACAAAATCAGTCAAATGTGAAGAACAATAATTAGAATTCCATATGTGAAAATCACCCTCCTCACAAAAAAAAAAAATAAATTCTCGTTAATAGAATGAATTTTTCACATCTAAATAACCAATCAGTTTTAACAAATCACAAAGCTACATTTTTGTTGCCATTTTACATAATCAATTTTAGTCCAAAGTTCACACAGACTTGAAAAAATCCTTGGATTTTGACTTTTGCTTTGAAAAGGCCTTATTTCTATTGTTACCTTGAAAAATTCTTGAAAATATGGAACATTTCTTGATAATTGCATTCTTCATGCCAAGTAAAAAAATTGTTGAAATATTAAAAACTAGCGGAGGTACCCGGAGTTTTAAAAAAAATGTTATGGTAGGTAAGTAGGAAGGATCAAACCCGGAGTCATGAGTAAAAGTAGGAAAATAAAGTGTGAAAAAAAAAACAAAAAAAAACATCTGCAACGTTAACAGTTCGGCCCCCAAGAAAAGTCCATTCCAGTTGTTTAGGAAAAAAAACAAAAAAAAACGACTACGGTAGGTCGGCGCAAACGTGAAAATATAATGTGAATTGTCCAGCACGCTAACCACTACGCCACAGAGCACTGCAGCTTAGTTTAGTGATTTTAAATAACTTGACATGAAAGAACTACGAAGCCAAACCGGTGTTCTCTTCTCAACTGTTCCTTGTGAACGATCCCCAAACGGTGTTAAGTGGTGGCAGGGGGAGGAATTTATTAGAGAGAATATTTTACCACTTCCATTGATCTTAACCGATTTTGGCCGTGACTTCTCAGCAGAAAAAGTATAGAAATCTAAGATTATCGAGGAATTTGAGAAATAATAAGCCTATAACACACCTCAGATATTGTTCTGCCGTTTGTGCATATTATATTTGCATGAAATACCTTGATTTTTAATCCTATTAATGTCAAAATCAGACAGAAAAAATGAGTTCATTTTATTTATATAGAGATACAATCGGTATAAATACTATGAAATTTTTTTTAAATGTTTATAAAAAAAAAAAAATCGAAATTGTACCTAAATTGCATAGTAGTATTGAGTTATGTCTCTTTAACAAAAAAAAAAAAAAAAAAAAGGCGCGAGAATAAAAAAAAAAGTGTGATAATTGAAAACTGGGCCGGTTATGTCCTTTTTTATCATAAAATTACCTCAGGTAGTTTTATGATAAAGCTTCGGCCACCCTCAAATGTTGTTTCTATCTTGGAGTACACGATTGATACTCATATTCTATTGCAATCTTTTTATTTTTTAATGTCTCCACTTAGTTTCTACTCCCATTTGGAGACTGACCGTATGTTTTCGATTGACATGGATAAGTCGGTGGTCTGATACCTAGCAAAGGGTTGCCTCACCAGCATTTTGTTTGGTTCGTTCTCCATTTTTGTATATTAGTCCCCCGATTTATTGGAGAGGGGCCTATGTTTCAGTGGCGTCCGTGCATCCATTAGTTCAGATGATTGCCAAATTTCACCACAAATTGTATTTCATTAAATAGATGTGCACAGTAAAAAAAAATTTTTTAATGAAAATTCCTGTTGCGTCCCCAGGGCCTCAAGAGGTCAAAAATGACACGTTTTGCCCCATAACTTTTTGATCCATCCATTAGATTTTTCTGAGACTTGGCCAGAATGTGGAGCCCATTATTCTTAATATAAATCCAGTGTAGGTAACCCTGGCAAAATTCTGGTTCACGTCCCCAGGATCTTTCTCAGTACTAAAAACGCCCCTTTTTTGTGACTTTTTTTATTTTTATTTATTTATTTTTTTCATATTTCTCAACAAAAACTTGATAGCGTTTTTTTATAATGGTCAACTCAAATGACACTTTTTGCCCCATAGCGTTTGATCCATCCATTCCGTTTTGGAGATCTTTTTTTATATTACTCAAAAACTTTATATGTATGTCGATGTGGTGATTTTTTTTTTTTTTTTTTTTTCCATGGTGCTAAATTAAAATGTTCATGCGTTATGGCATGAAACTGCACCGTTTGTCCATTTTCGCTGGGATTCAGTATTCCCAGGAGCTCAAAAGGGGTCACAAGAAAAGTTTTGCTTTGCAGCGAAGAAACGGGTGTTGACGAGTCTGACAGGGGAAGCGTGTTGCTTGGGACGATTGAATTGTGAGAAGTGGTTGGGGAGTACCCCGAAAGCACCGTAATTTCTTAGGACGCCTAGGCACCATGAATTGGACCAAAAAGAGCAAAAAAATGTGATAAGTTCAAATCAAATTACTCGATTTTTAACTGTGATGGAAGTAATGTTTTTAGGACTAACTAAACCTTCACACTTCTCACATTCATCATTTCTTCACATGTTGCACCAGAGGGGGACCACACACACAAGTGTTCTTCTCGTGCACACTTCCTAATTTGCATATGCAGTTTTTCGACTATTACTACTGCTGCTAATCTCTTTGTATGCTGACCATCCTTCTCTGCTGCTGATACTTTTCCACGCGGTAATATGCGCTATGTTACAGCTGGAAGTTACACTGTCCAAAACATTTTAAGAATAACATCCAAGATAAGAACAGCAGTCTGAATAACAGAAATTATCAATTTATATTTTAAAAAAAAAATCCAAAATAATGGTCTATATTTCATTTATATACTTCAAATTTTCATAAAAAGGTGACTTTTTTCTTTTCTTTCTCAGATTTGCTGACAGATGCTCATCTTTATTGTATATCTTAACTAGCAGGGGACTACCCCACATTGCTGGGGGAGGGGGGGGCATAAAAAAGAGAGATAAAAAAGTATGTTTGTAACATCTTTATATTAAAACTGTTACCTCTCTCTCCATCTTCCCTGCTTTTCGACATCCCTCTCCCTTACCTTTTTTTTTTCACCTCCACCCAGCCCATTCCTCTCTTTTTGTTGTAATGTATTGGAAATAATAGAATAACTAGCAGGACCCGTGGAAATTCCACAGAATGAGAAATATAACTAATCAACAAATATTTTTTTATAAAGTTGATATTTTTCTGGATAGCACAAAAAATAATGTTTTTGGACATGAAAACTAACATATAGCAAATGTGTTTATTAAGATTCGTATGGAAATAGTGTCCATTGTATTTTAAATATAGAACTGATCCAAATAGGATAAATTATTAAGTACTAAAAAATACTCAAAAAGTAATATTGTTACATAGTTCAATACAAATAATAAAATCACATTGTAAGAGATCAATATTTAATTTACTCCTTCAGTTCAGCATTTCTTGGCAGATTTTTTTTTCCCCCTGTTTATTTCGAATGTTCCTTTTTTGTTTTGCTGACTTTCTTCAATGGAGAACCACTGCACATTGAAATTACAAGTTCCTTTCTTACATCATTATAACAATGATCATATAATATTTAAAAATGAGGCTACATTAAAGAGAGGGCACTCTCGTATTCTTATCCAGGGTTGCCAGGAAAATTGTATTTTACACTTTTTCAAAGTGTAACGTATGGACTAAGGAAGGAACAAGCAGAATTTATTAAATAGGTGAAAGTTATTTACCCTTCCTCTATATAATAGATGACATTGCTAATAGCTTAAGAACTGATACCCCCCCTCCACACACACACACACACACACACTAAAACTTAGCCCAGTTGACACCCGAAGAAGGAATAATTTTTAAATTTTAGATATGATCAAGGGCAAATAAATCAATCAATTAATCAAGGATATATATAACTTTGTGAGTATTTGTTTTGTAGTTATTTTTCATTTTTTTTTTTTTTTTTTGACTGGACATGCAAAACCATCCGCTATAACTTTGTAATCCCTACAACTACGTACCTAAGAAAATAGTTATAAAACCTGACAGGGTGATATAGGACAAGGAGAAAGAAGCAACCTTAGAAGAAGTTAGTGAACCCTATGATGCTGGGTTAAACAGAGCTGAGCGGGAAAAGATAATGAAATAAAGTCTTATGTATGACATGAAAAGAAACTGGAATTTTAGGAAGATTTTTATCATTCTAGTAATTATATGACCAACTGGACTCCTGAAAAAGAATTTAAAAAACTATTTGGCAAATATATCCGGTGAACCAAGTGCAGGAGAGATTCAAAGAATTTCATTTAAAGGAGTGGTCAGAATATTAAAAGAACTCTGTTTGGAATATATAAGATAACGAGTGAATGTTTGGCACCTGGTAAGGTGCTCCATCCCCAGCTTGAACAAACTAAGAAAATAAAAAAAATATATAAAAAAATAAACGGATAGGTGGAATTTATATAATATATATTAACATAATAGATATTGTGTATTATTTGTGTATATATATATATATATATTTTTCTTCAAGGGTTAATATCCCCCCCCAAATGTAATGAAGCTTCCTTTCTAGGACAATTACTCTTGACATATCAAAGGCTTTTGATAGGGTATGGCATAAAGGTCTACTTCACAAGATCTCCAGCTATGGTATAGCTGGAAATGTCTTTTCAATTATTAAATCATTTCTCTGATAGGTTCATAAGAGTAATGGTTGATGGGTAGAAATCAGAAGCTCTTAGTATTATTGCTGGAGTCCCTCCGGGGTCCAACTCTCTTCCTGATCTATATTAATGATCTTCCAAATCACATCTTTAGATCATTCGTAGACCTTTTTGCTGCCGACACTACCATCTATGGCAGCATAGTAAACAATCAAGTTCTCTCTGATCTTGAACATGTGGTACAATGGAGGGGGGGGGGCTGATTACTTTTAATGCATCTATCTTTACATCATAAACATTCTAATCCCCATCTGACATCAATTGAAACAAATGGCTCTCATCTTGGAGGAGCTCTCATCTTGACAAGCTTCTGGGCTTGACTTTTACTCCTGATCTAAAATGGAATACATACATCAAATCCGTTGCCAAAGTCGCTGGAAAAATGAAGGGATCCTTCTATCGATCCAGTAGATGTCTTCCTGCTGATGCAATTCTCTACCTATATGAGCCAGTGCTGTCACATCTGGGCAATAGTTACTAGAAAGATCTTATCCTGCCTTTACAAAGTTCAAAATAGACTTTGTAACCTAGTGGGGGCATGCTCTTTTCTCTTCCCTACAACCTCCTTCTCACAGAAGAGACATTGTGAGCCTGTCTGTTTTATTGTTATTTTCAGTGAATATTCCATGAATGGCAGCAATCAGGCTGGTTGTCATGTTATGGGAGGTCATGTTCTCGATGTGTGACTAAACAAAGTAGTCCAGTGGGTTCAGATCAGGAGAGGAGGGGGCAGGAGGCAGTGAGAAAAGGTATAAAGTCATAGCACTCCTTCTGAAGCCAAGCCCGGGTCTTTTTGGACTTGTGGGCTAGTGCAGAGTCTTGCTGCCACACCCAGGGTCTGCCAGCAGCACCCTGATAGCACCAGGGATCACCACACTCTTCAGCACATTCAGATGCACTTTGGTGTTGACTTCAAAAATGTGAGGTGGTATGATGTGGCCCTCACTTGAAACCATACCAAAGACCATAACCGTGACCAGAAACTTTGTTTTCATCACCTTGAACACATCCCTGGTATTTGTGGCAATCCAGCAATGCATTTTGAGGGTGCTGGTAATGGTCCTGTTGTTATAACTGGGCTCGGTAGAGAGCAGGAGTTGTACAGCGGTACATCTCCAATCTCACCTATTGGTCATTGTGTCATTGTCAGACATGATAGAAGGATCCTCTCGCTCTTGGGATTTGTACACAACTGGTTATCTAGTAGATACTCTGCAACAAAAAAAAAAAAAAAAAAAACGCTTTTCATCAAACAGAAATGGAATCATGTCTTTTCTAGGGTGACAATTTTATCATTTCACCCTGTACAGTAATATGTATCCGTGTGTGCGTTACAGAAGATCAGAAAACCTTAGTACCATCAGTTTCAAATCCAATATGAAGGGAACCCATTTAAATTTTCTAACGAGACAGATATAAACAGAGGCTAAAGAGAATCCGATATAAATGACCATGACTGGTTCTAATTTATATTGGATTTGAAACCGACAGCACCAATGTTTTTCTGATATTCTGTAACCTATTTAAATAAGTATTATGCTCTTATATTCAGTCAATTCTTTATAAGCAAGCACCTTGATGAGTTCTCTCCTGCAACCCATACAAGTGATTATTTATAATTTATGATCATTTGGTCCCTTTAAAGTTGAACACTGCCCCGGGGGGGGGGGGGATAAAAAAAGCGTAGTCAACTTGGCCTTGTACGAGATCTCAACTTCCAGTTGCTTGATCACTATAGATCGTCATAAGAATGTTTCAAGCATCCAGGTCATTTGGTTAAGAGAGATTAGTAATAACATGTGTTTTTGTAAGGTGTTAGGTTGCCGAGACTTATCAATTTAAGTTGTTGGATGATTAAACCTCACTTGGGTGCCATGAAGTGAGAATTCGAATACGTTAGAGCACTCTCTCTACACATCCATACATAGAACTATGTATTATAGTTAAGTGGCAACATTGAATAAAAATAAGTAGCTAATTAATGATATGACCTTTTGCAAAGTAATATGCAAATTAATTTTTTGAACATTCATCGCCTTATGATTGATCAGTATAATAGGAAGCTGTTCTCTTGTGAATATGTATTTAGCATTTTAATCTGTCTAATGATGCGGAACACGGAAGACGAATGAAAATCAGTTAATAAGGCTTAATTTATTTTGAATCACAGGTGTGCATGCTGAAATAGTTAAAAATTTCACACAAATTAACAATTCTAATGATATTGTCAGTGTAACAAATCTTGCAACTTGATGAATGTACAGATTTAGCAGTTTATTAAACTTTTAAATAATTTGTATTAGGATTCTTTCGACTATTGTTCTTATTGTGAGTGTAATTTTCACGTGTCGATTGATATAACCTTCGACCTTCAGATGTGACTTGTCGAATTGGGAATCTGCATGGAATTTAATGGAATTTTTTATGGAACCCTTTATTTAATCCACAGGAGCATTCTACCGTTCTGTCAGTCTTGTGGATTAAATAAAGAGTTCTGTTAGAAATATTGTGCAGATTCCCGAGTTTGACAGAAAATTCCAGAGTTTGAGATGTACCTGAAGAAGGTCAAAGGTTATGTGTGTGTCTGTCAATATTTGGCTTTCTAAATAAATGAATAACTTTTTCCTTTCCAATTTTGTATTCTAATCCATTTTTAGTCGCCACACAAGGTTTCAACTTACAAAATTAAATATCTTGGTAAATAATGGGTTAAATTAGAAAGTTACAACATAGTGCATCAATGAGATGTATTTTTGCAAACTAATATGCAAATTAGTTAACCATAGTCACATGATCAGTATATTAAAAACAATAGTTCTATTTTGAACGTCAATTTAGCTTTTTAATTTCACTACTTATGATAAATGAAAAAAGGATTTATTAGGCACTTGTGTGCCCGATCCTTCAATATGGCTGCGAGACTTGGCTGATGAGAGCTGCGGGTCTCAAAAGGCTGGTAGTATTTGACCTATACTACCGCCACTGAATTCTGCAGGTCCGTTGGCACCATTTTATCTTCGATACATAAATCTGGACATGATGCAGAAGCTTTCCCCTTAACCAAGCATTTTTAAAGAGGAGACTTTATTGGTTTGGTCACACTGCGCCTCACAACATGTAAGAGTTGGCCCACAAAGCAATAGCTCCAGATTAGCAAAGACGCCCAAGAGGTCAGATGAAGACATGGTTATATTCCATGACTGGCCATAATTATCTTGGCCACTGCAGACCATCATGCATGGTCTGCAGTTATCTGAGATGTTATTTGTTCTATGGAAGGAGCGGTGAATTCTGGGTGAATTCCGCCACGTCAGTCTGATAAATGACCCAACTTTATAAATAGGTAAATAGCAAATTTCTATACATTTTTACTTTTTGTCTTTCCTGAGTGACATCAGATACCCCTGCTAGTCAGTAAATGAAACACGAATCTGCCATTGTTTGTCTCACTCTGACTAAATGATAGGCTGGGTCTGTTTTAACAATGTTGTCAATTACGAATTGGCTTTGTTGAGACTAAACTTTGTCTCTTTTGTGTCCTGGTTTGGTGGAAATATATTGTTTCTCTAGTCTAAAAGCATAAATAAAATGGAGTTATAATTGTCCCATGTTTTTTATTTTTTATTTTATTTATTTTATTTTTTTTTTTTGTCTTGGACAATTTCCAATTTTTTGACATGATCTGAAATGTCAACCCTCAAATATTCTTTACCACGACTGCCTATCTTTTTTTTTTTTTTTTCTCCGACAATAGGTTTTATTTCTTTTATACTAATAACCTAAGATAGAGAATTATTTGAAAAAAAAAAAAAAAAAAAAAAAAAAAATCCCTTCTGAGGCTCCAGCAAGAAATATTTTTTTTTATCTATGTAATTTATGTAAATAGACCTGATGATGCCAGGTGGCGCTGCTAGTTCTAAATATCATAGTTGTTTTTGTGCTATCCTCTCTCTGAAAAATAAAGTTAAAAAAAAAAAAAAAATTAGTGCTTATTTTAAGTGGGCAAAGAAGACTATAGAACGTAGCGGTCTTTATGGTCAAGTTGGAGCATTCGGTCGATGAGCAGTTTTGCTTGCACGTTTTTTTTTTTTTCCTTTTTGAATGCTTTATAAAGTGTTGAAATTTTGTTTTCAAGGTTGTGATGTCTGAAGGTTTAAGGTCCGACTCTGATGATTCCAAAACTTTTGACTCTGACTCCTTATTTTAAAATCTTACTATGTTTAGATTGTCTATTGATTTATAGTAGATTCAAAAAAATCTTACGATTTTGAAGCCAACGTGGTACCCTGCTTGATAACATCGCCACCGACCTTAACGCTGCTTCCATAGTTTGCATTGTTTTCCACCCATGCTGAGGAGGTTCACTGGCTTACAAGTATAAAATAAAATAAAACACATTCTGCATATATCGTGTGTGTGTGTGTGTGTGTGTGTGTGTGTGTGTGTGTGTGTGTGTGTGAGAGTGAGAGAGACACCATTAACACTTTGAATGCTAACGTCCATATTTACATCTATTGTTTCTGAAATTTTGAGATGAGGATTGATTATTAGTATTGAATTCTCCAAACTACTGTTCTCATCTTGAGTGTTATTTTCAATGTTTCAGTCTTTAGGTCTATCTTGTTAAACTCAATCTTAAACTCTCGAATCTACACAGAATTTCAAATGAAACTCTTCATTTAATCCCGGGAAGTAGCATGTTCTCATTCTGTCAGCCATGGCTGGGTAAAAGTCCTAAGTTATTCACAATTGTATTTTGAGTGTCATCCACACTGAGGATTAAACATTCAAGAGTGTAACTTTACTACTGAATTTTATCAAGTAGCTCTAATGGCTTATCAGCCGATTCTCTCACACCTGTTAGGAGTTTGGCCTGACCATCAGCATCAAAAAGACAAATGTAATGACATATCCTTGCCACCATCCATCAACATTGACAACAGTCCTTAAGGTCACCAACGAATTCACCTATCTCGGTTCCACCATCACTAGCAATCTCTCTTGACAGATTGACAAACACATCACTAAAGCTGCTGGTGTGATGGCCACTCTAAACAATGTGTGGAGTAACAGTCGGCTGACTCTCAATACCAAAATCAGGATGTACCAGGCTTGTGTGCAGCACGTTCCTCTACAGGAGTGAGTTCTGGGCCACCTAGACATGCTAGGAAAGCTGTTTGGAGAGATTTCATCTCTGTTGCCTGTGTCATATCCTGGGAATTACATAGTAGGACAGGGTCACCAACACCGTTCTGCTTGGGTGTACCGGGTGCCTCAGCATGCACCTTCTTTGTCAGCACAGACTTCGCTGGTTGGGTCATGTCCGTCGGATGGATAACAATTGTATCGCCAACGGCGTCTTGTGTGGTCAGTTGGCAACAGAACAGCATCCTAGAGGTCGCCCAGCTCTCTGCTACAAGGACATATGCAAACGCGACCTAAAACTGACTGGCATCGACCTGGGCAGCTGGGAGCAGCTAGCAGATGACCATGGTGCCTGATGAGGTGCTGTATGGCAGAGAGGAGAGGACAACAGAAATCTGAAGCTGGAGGACAGGAGACAATGGAGAAAGCGGCACCAAAAGGCCACAGATCCCAGCACGCCATCCTCCTTCTTGTGCCCATGCAGCAGAGACTGCCATACCCGAATAGTGCTCCAGAGCCATGCTCGAAGATGTTTAAAAAACAATCCGCTGAAACACCAAGGTACATATCATTATCTCTCGAGATAGAAGATTGCCTAATATTTTGAGTGTCACCCACACAGAGGATTGAAGATTAAAGAGTATAACTTTACAACTTATAAGTCAGGTTTTGGAAAATTTTGTTGTAAAATTGAACAATGAAAGTACAGTTTGGGTTGGACTTTTGAGATGCATCTCGTTAATTTATTGGGCAGATGAAGTCACAATTCGAGCCAGACTTTTGAAATTGACATCATTGTGTAGGCTTGCTGTGTCTTGCTTGTTTGAAGGGCTAATTGTGCCTCGAAGCTCTAGGGATATGCGTGCCAATCTGGGTATGAGTTTGTGGAATAATCTTTAAGGATTATGGGGGCATGTAGTTTTATATTCATTGATTTGCATATAAATGAATTAACTGCTTTTAAAAAGTTAAAAAAAGAGACCATAGTCAAGAGGACAGCCGAGCAGTTGCCAGCAAATAGAATGCGGCAAATGTAAAATAGTATGTTAATTATTTTTTTTTTTTTTTTTTTTTAAGATTTGCACTAACACATTGCTTTTTCTAAACTTGTAGGTTAGCACGAGCAATTGCTTCATAGATAAATTCTCTCGGTTGACAGTGAAGGGCATGATCTACCCAGTGTAGCCGTCTTGTGAGGCTGGCGTGTCGAGAGTTAATTTTACAGGAGAAACTTTTCTTAACAAGACAAAAGATGAAGCCGGCAGTGGTGATCGAAAGTTTCTAAAGCCTAATGTCTTCCAGTATTTTAGTATTGTATGACTGCCATATAATTACAATACGGCATAATCACGTTGACACATTGGTTCCTATCAGATCACCGATTAAGCAACGTTGAGCCTGGTCATTACTAAAATGGGTGACCAATTTGGGAATTCCAGGCGCTGTATGTAGGAGGACGTCGACACCTCTCTGCAAGAGTTGCAAAAACCTAACGTCATCATCTTCCCTGACAGGGATATACATGCCACTGGGAACCACTTGTGAATTTCATACTTCCGTGAAACTTCCTCCTTTGGAAGAAGCCAGTTAAACCGGAATAGGGTCAGTGCTAATGCACACATGCAATTACTCTATTTCATTATTCCGTATGAATAATGACGATACTGTTTGAACTGTCAGCAAGATTAATCCGGGTTTTCAAAATTATTGGATTCAACATTAACTTACCCGAAACTGTTTGATATGCCACAAAACAAAACAACCAAACCAAACACCGTGAATAAACATTTCAAGATGTAAAGAACTTCTAAAATTACTGTATTCAGCATAATCTAACCTGAAAATGGTTGATATGCCATTAAACAAAAACAACCGATCAAAGCAAGGGTCTGTGGATGTTCTCAAAAGCAAAGCTCTATATTAAGATTTAAACAAGATAAAACTTTGAGGAATCTAATGATATTAAAATCCGTAAATCTTGTACGACTTTTGATTGACTTAATTCGTTTCCCCAATTTCTTTTAGAATCGAGTACTTAGAGGACGGACAACTTAAAGGTTGCCAACGTCCATAGTGAAAATGTTGCAATGAAATCAAGTCCAAACTTATAACGCCAAGGTCGTCAGTACATGTCAGTATCAATTTCATGTGTTGATATTAATTTTGTATTATAACTTATTAGGATAATATTGCGGGGGGGGGGGGGCTGCGTTTGTGCCAGTCATTCATAAATATCAAAGATTAAGTTTTACTTATTTTATTTACAAGTTACAAATTATTTGGAAATAATTTGTATTAGACATTTCTGGCTTTAAAATTCTTTTTGCTTTTATCTGGGTTTTAATCTGTGCGAGAAACATTTATCGGTATCTAGTTTTTGACCTCAAAATAATTGTTTTAGCTCCTTACATCAAGGGGTTTTATGCTTTTCCTGGAGCAATTTTCATTCAAAACAAAATTCTTATGTTAAAAGCTTATAATATAGATAAAAAAAAATTAACATTGCTTAAGATATATGATGTAAGAAAGGATCTTTGTTTTTCTACTTGTGGACACTTGCATCCCCATCAGCTCTCCCAGTGGGAAAAAAGTGCTGACGACACAAAGCTCGTTACTTAGTTAAAAATGTCTTTTCAACCATTTTGTTTTTTGTTTTTTTTTAAATCAGTCAAATTATTTAAAAAAAAAAAAAAAAAAGTTTAATAGAACAATATACTTTTCTTTTTTTTTTTTTACGAAGGCTGTTTAAAAACATGTCTAAAGAAATTAGGATGTTTTATACTTTCAATTTTCAACTTAAAATTCAATGCATATTTAGAATTATATTAAATCTTTGTACGTACTTGTCGCAGAACGAAGATAACATACTCCAAAAATCACTTGGGTTTAGCTAGTATCTTTTCTATTTGGCTAGTAAATGAAAATATAACTGATTATGTTTTAAGTGTCAAATTTAAAGTTAATGGTTACGTCTAACATATGCATCAAGACACTCCTATCGAAAGGAAAGAATTAAATAAAATAATAAATATAAGATAAATAACTAATTAACTGAATAAAAGGAAACAAAAACCAACTAGGAATGCGGATTATATATGTGTGTATACAAATGCATTTCTTTCTTTCCATTGTAAATTCATATATATTTTTCTTATATTGAAAATTTTTCTTTGTAATCGAGCACTTTGATGGAATTCTTTCCCCAAAACAGTGAACAAATATATATATCTTATCAAAGAATGAGAGTTCATATAGAAACGTTGTTTTAATTTGAATAAAATACGCATCAAGTGCGCTTGAAAGCCAAATACAACGTAATATAAGGAAAATAAACAAATATTTTACTTGTTTGAAATTTATCACAAATATATTTTGCAGGCATACTCCATCTTCAGTATGTTTTTTTTTTTTTTTCTTTTTCCTTGCCATGTTGTAAATATATATGTATATACATACATTATTATTCCAAAACCCAAAAGATAGGATCAATTCACATTCATATTTTTTTTTTTATAAACAAACGCCAGAATTTTCTTTATAGTACATCTTAGATGTTTTTCCTTGAATAGTGAAAAACCACTAAACAATTATGCAGAGAGAAATGGATGTTCCTAAAAACAAAAAAAACTTAGAAAGTTTACTATTGAGACCCCCCCCCCCCCCCCACATACACACATCCCCACCGACTCCAGACACTGTGTGTCATGGATTGCTCCATCTTTCATTGTTCTTTTGCTGGTCATGTCGTTGTCACCTTTTTTCACACTGGCGACTGTCGATGCGGAGGCACATCTCCACAAGTAGAAAGACAAAACACAACGCTAGAAAAACAGAAACCCTGATGCTTTACATATATCTCTGTTGACCTCTGGGTGTGTGTTTCTATATGCTAATGTCCACATTTGTGTTCTGTCGAGGCTGGGTTCATCTCAATCTCCCTAAGCTTTTCCGACCTGGCCGAAGCCACAATCTGTTTCCAACTGTAGTCAAAGTCCAACTGTTCAAAGTCTTACACTGTCTTTGGTCGATCGTATGTTGACCTTTGTTGTCTGTAAATTGTTTCTATTTTTGTTAAAACTCATTGGTGGCTGGCCTGTTAGCTGTCCCTAGCGTCATAAAACTACATATCTCTATGTACTGTTGAGTCCTTTTGCTATCATCATGAATTTAAATCTGCCATTACCTCTCTTAGTCTATTTTAAGAACAAATTTCTGCCTATTGATAAATCTATTTCCTACTTTTCTTTCTTTGTTAACGGTCGCAGGTCGACGATAGTATCACACTATATAGAACAAAAAAAAAAATTTGAAGAAATAAGACAAAAAAGGAAATGGGGGTATTTAAAGTTTGCAAAATTAACAGAAAAAAAAATGTGTGTATAAATAAATACACATTGGTCCTTATTATAGAACGGTAGATTATGTTGCAGGATGATATCAACCAATATTCTAACTACTATTTTCAAAGTTCTTTTTCTGCTTTAGATTATGTGTCTGCGCGTGTTCTGACGTAAGATTAGTAATTCTTTCGTTTCTGGCTGCTTTCCAATCGCTTAATAATCATTGTACTATCACCTCAGCTCAGTCTATTAACATTTCAAGGGGGAATCGAAATCCACTTTCTGTTCTTTCCACAATTACACTTAATTAATTTGTCTAGTACGTTTATGGTTTGTGTCCTCTTTGAATGTGTGTCAACTAACCAAGTTAGATATTGCAGCTTTACGTTTAAAAAATAAAAACTACTTGTCTTACCTCATGTTGCTTGGAATTAAAAAAAAAAAAAAAATTTATATTAGCAATTTTTATGGAAATTGCTCCTGACAAGGCATGAAGCCACTTGTTCTAAGGAGCTAACATGAACTAAACATGATTATTGCAAAGACGGGAGATGACTCAAGACCTAGTCTTGAAAAGATCAAACCTGTAGATAAAACTGAACAAAAGGGGAGTTCCACAACCTTGCAATTCTTGGAAAGAAGCTACCGGAATAGGAAGCTGTATTACAAAGAGGTTTCAAAACGGTGAATTGGTGTAGACCACTAGACCAACTAGTCAAACGAGCTGAAACAAAGGAAGCAAAAATAGATCAAACAATTCTGAAGAATGCATGCTATTTTCATATTTATAAAGAAAACTGAGACTAGCAACGCCACGTCTGTTAGAGAAAGGTTTCAGTGAAGAAGAAAGGATGGAGCCAATCAAATTAAACAATCTATCATTTGATATGTTGGTCCATATTTGCTAATGAGATGGGTTCAATCTTTGATCAAACTGCAACTTTAAAACTACAGATGCAATTGTAGTCACCTGGGGTGACGAGTAAGCAGATTTCAAATGACTTCACTGCATCCCGCGTTAAGGCAGTTCACCCTCACTGATTGGCAGACAAGTCCTCTGCATACTTCATCCATTCCCTGTACACCAAAACTGGAGGTTAGGCACCACACATTTAAAACCCGTGTTGTCTTAAATTGTCCTTGTAGGGAGGCAAATAGATACACAATGTATGAAGAATACATGGGTCCTTATTTATTATAAATTATCATAGTTTAAAGGTGGGATGAGGATGGATTGTTTTTTTACCCTGAATTGTCATTGTCTTTTCCAATTTTAATAAAATAAAATACGCATCAAGCGCGCTTGAAAGCCAAATCACAACGTAATATTAGAAAAATAAACAAATGTTTTACTTGTTTGAAATTTATAACATAAATATATTTTGGAGCTAAACTCCATCCTCAGTATTTTGTTTCTTCTTTTTTTTTTTTTCTTGTCATGTTCTAAAGTTGGAGAAAGAAAAGTCTGTAAAGAGCCGCGCATTTTCTCCAAACTTATAACATGACAAAGAAAAGATAAAAAAAAAACATACTGAGGATGGAGTTCAACTCCGAAATATATTTGTTTATTTTCCTAATATTACGTTGTGATTTGGCTTTCAAGCGCACTTGATGAATATTTTATTCAAATAAAATTATTTAAATGACATTTGATTGCAATTTTAGAATTTTGTTTCAAATGTTTTATGCTTATTACAGCTTCTCATTAGTATGACACTAGCTACTTTCTTTCGGAACTACTAAACTAAATCACTTCTTTTTTTTTTTTTTTACATAGGCATAACCACTTGTCAAGGCCAGAGACCACTCGAGAATAAGGGTTAAGCGTGTACAGTAGTCAATTGGACAATATAGTAATCTTTAGTAATGGAAATTCGGTAAATTTGTTAACTTAAGTGGAACGGCTCATCAAGAACTTGTTTACATTGGACTTGAAGACAGCCATATTGTAGTCAGCTGGAAAGCAGGAAAATGGAAGACAATTCCACAGGCATGCATTTCTAAGAAGGGAGCTTTGTTCATGGAATCTACGTTTAGGTTTAGGCACAGATATAGAGTGGGGGGAATTATTGATAGTGCTTTCAGCTAGATGAGTGTTTCTTGTGAAAGTTTGGCGAGGGGGGGGGGCAAAGATTGAAGTTCAGTTGAGCACTTGCCATGAAAATAACGATAAAGCAAACTCGCAACATCTCTTCTGTGCGATAGAGGTTGCAGAGAAGAGAAAAGGACATCTCCTACACTTATACACAGGTCGTTCCAAAAGTAATGCATTCTATTTTCTAACTAAAAAAAAAAAAAATTGAAGAACTACAAAGACGAGAATGGTACCATTAAAATGAGCAACTCTTTGTGCTCCAGAATTTTTTTTTCTACATAGTTGCCACCATTCTCAATACACTTGCCAGCGAGGGATTGGTAGCTGTGCATGGGTATTCAGAGCGCTTTGTCATACAAGAATCGTTCAAAAAGTAAAACTTTTTTTTTTAACTGAAAAAGTTAAAGAACTTCGAAGATGAGGATGGTACCATTAAAATGAGTAACCTTTGTGCTCCAGAATTTATTTTTTTTGCATAGGCATCACCATTCTCAATGCATTTTTGCTGGCGATGAACGATGGCTTTTCATTGGCATTAAGAGCATGCTTTGTCACTCGCATCTCTGTTGCCATTCTGAAATCGATAAACCCACCTAACTGTGCTTAATCAACTGGATTGGCTTTGTAAATATTTTAATTTTTTTTATTTTTTTTACATAGGCATAACCACTTATCAAGGCCCAGAGGCCACTTGCAGATAAGGGTTAAAGAGTGTACAGTAGTCAATTGGACAATATAGTAATCGTTAGTAGTTAAAAAAATTTTCTGCATGGAGGAATTCAGTGATGCATCTTTTCTTCTGATGCACATCCATGACAAGGGTTGCTTTCTTAGTCCCATACCGTCAATATCTGCAAGAGGGAGATGTAACTTTCAGGTTATGAATGCATACATTCAGTTCTCATAATGATGCAATTTGCAATCCCTTTCTATACATGCGAGTGAAACAAAAAGATTATACGAGGTATTACTTTTTGAACGCCTCCCATATGAATACGCTTGGAAAAGTGACAAATCTATATACTCTCTCTATATAGCTTTTAATTAAATAGGAGGTTAATCTAGACTCTCAAACTCTTGTTGTGCAGCCTGTTTAAGAGAAGGAAAATTCTGAAATAGCTCTGCTCATAGACTGAATATTCCAACTTGACCATAAAGACTGCTACATTGTCTTTTTTGCACATTTCAAATAAGCACTAATTATTTTTTTGCAGAACTTCTATTTTCTGGAGAGAGGCCAGCGCAAAAACAACTCTGCTCAGTTTCAGCAAGGGAAGTTAAAATAAAGAGAAAGAAACCGAATGTGTATGTGATGGAGAAAGAGACAGGAAGTAATTCTTTGCTTTAACAAGTCCTTTAATTCCCCCTGCCACCTTCATGAATTGCTTAAAGTTTTAGCTCTAACAACATGAACCATTTTTGTGAAATTATTTGTTTAATAAAAAAGAAAAGCATTTGTGTATTTTTTTATCTAAGATTTTTTTTTTTTTTTTTACAAGGGAGTTACCACTTATTAAGGTTTGGCCCACTCGAGGATAAGGGTTAATGAATGTAAGGGAGTAATGTATTAATCGTTAATGGTGTAGATAGGGTAGAATTTGGATTATTTAACTTGTTTACATTGGACTTGATGGCTAATATATTGTAATCGGCTGGGAAGAACAGTGTTCCACAGTAGGCAGTTCTAGGAAATAAACTTTGTTCATCGAATCTGCGTTTAGATTTAAGCACAGATAGTGGGGGAATTGTTGATGGTGGTTGTAGCTAATCGAGTATTTTCTGGGAAGGGGGCATAGATTTGAGCGCAGACGAGTACGTGCCATGAAAATAACAAAGTAGAGACAGGCTCACATCGTCTCTTCTGTGGAAAAGAAGTTGCAAGGAAGAGAAAAAGGCATTACCTACTAGGTTTCAAAGCTGGTTTTGAACTTCATCAAGACAAGATAGAACGTGCCGAGCAGCTCCTGCCCAGATGTGGCAACAGTATTCTATTTCATTGTCCATTTTTATTTATGAAGGACTCCTTTTTAGAACAGGTGGAGACAAATCAAGAAAACCTGAAAATGTCGATAGAATTAAGAAAATTCTGTAAGTGCCTTAATTTATTACGGAAGTTTCAATTTTGTAGAGTAAGTTTGTTTTCAAAATAGTGACACGCATTCCACTGAGTGTTCGAAATTAAATTTCATACATTTTCATGACAACTTTCATTTTCAAATTTTAATTTGATTTTAATTCAATGAATGTTCAGATATTAAGTTTGTGTCATCGTATTACTTTAGTGTATTTATTTTTTTTATTTTTATTTATTTTTTTTTTTTTTTACCTAAAAATCATATGAAAATTTTGACATTTTTGCATAGATAAAAACTTTGATTTTTCTTACCTTGTTCGGAAAGGAGTTCTTCAAAAATGAAAACAAAAGTGGATGTCAGTCATCAGTCAAAAAGCTGAGAACTTGCATCTATAGGGACTCTTTTGCATTCTTGACATTTAGAAATAGCAGGGTCACTCAGCATCCTAATTTCTGTAAATTTATAAAGATGACAAAAATGAAAATTCAAGTGTTTTTTTTTTTGTTTTTTTGTTTTTTTTTTTTTTGCTTACTCAGGCATTGTTTCTAGTTATCCTGGACTTTTCTTTACAACTGGACTGATCGATAACCGGTGTTTGTTAGTATTGCACAACCCTTGTTTTGTTATATATTGTGCAACTGGGCATGGCCGTTACATTTTAACTGTGTCATTACGTTTCAACCACTCGGACCCACATGATGTCTAGTACCATCACAAAAGAAAAAACAAAAGAAATAGAAAAAATCTGACTGCGTTTTTTAAGTACAAAATAACACAGTTCATTATCATTCAAAAGTTTTTCTGCACACATTTTACAATGCTGTGCCATATAACATGTGCTTTTTAAAAGTCTCTGTCCCCGCCACCTGATGCTAGCTGTAGCCAGCACTTTCTCACTCGACTTCGCACATCCATCTTCCTCGGTGAGCACTTTGTTTTTCTTCCTTGACCATGTGTTTTTTTTTCTTTTTCTCTCCTTCCCGTGATGTCAGCGTGTGCATACTTGCCAATTTGCATATGTGCTTTAAGGGATGTTGCTGCTGCTAATATTTTCACTAGTCAGTTATCCTATGGCTACTGCTTATTTTCTCACATGCCCATATATGCTATGTTACCAAGAGAGACGCAGCTTCGTTACACTCTCTTTCCAACTGAAAGAAGGCTTTCTTTCTATTACAATCAAGGTTGTTTGGGTGTTATGCAAAATTAGCAGTTTTTTTGGTGTATTTGTTCTACTACTTTTGTCTTTGGTTAGCAAAGTAATCTTTCTAGAGTGAGGCAATTTTAATTTTTGTCCTAATCCAAAGTGACTATTTTGAGGAGCTTGATTTTCTCGCACACAAAAAAATGACATTTTAATGTTAAACATTACATATTTTTAAATCGATTTATAACTGCCCCAAAAAATACGGCTGCTAACTCTTCTACATAAAGTATACACGCGGCCGTTCATTTTGGGTCAACTTGTATTTAAAACCCGCTGAGTCATGTCACGTGATCTTGACGTCAGTAACCTCTAATAGCGGTCTGAATTTACAATTTAAAAATGTTATCGGTAAAAAAAAAAAATTAAAGCTAAACTATGAACTTCTACGCTATGGCAACGTTACCAAAGTAATTACCACATTCAAAATAGGTAGATACGATAGTTAAACGAAAAATAAAGCCAAGCCAAACATGTGAAGTATAAAAAAAAAATATGCTTACAAAAAATATTAATGATCAAAGTTTTTTTTTTTAAATAAAAACAGCCAGACAGCATTTTCCAGTCTTTAGAGTAAGGCAGACAAAGTGAGAGAGAGATGTCTAGACAGATTCGACATGGGGGAGGGTCAACAACGCATGCGTCAGATGACGTCGTGACCTGATGAATAGTTGATAAACCAAACAAACTTTATATACGCCGCTTTAGCGCAGGTAGTTAAGGCCTTGGTTCATTATCTAAACGTTTTGGGTTCGAATCGTGGTGTGAGATGGGTTTTTTTTTGTTTTCTTTTTCCGATTTTTTAAATTTAAATATTGAACCCTGTATTATTTAAGCCATTTTTCATGTAACGTTCATTCGTTTTTCTGTTTTAATCGTTCGTTTGCCTTATGTTATTTTTTGTGTGTGTGTGTGCAAATCCAACCGTTTTGTGTGTGTGTATAATATATATATAATCACATTTAAATGCAGATAAGATGCCTGCATGATTTTACCATAAGAAATCGTCAGCTTCAATGTCATAACTAGAGCTAGGACAACAGCATATTCTTTTCGTTGTTTTTTCTCTCGAGTATATATCCGACAGAGATGCATTCAACCGAGAACCACGTCACTCTACATATGGATATATACTTAAGAGTCAAAAGGAAAAGAATGTTGTCATAAACCTAGTCATAACTAGTATGTAAGTGTTTATGAATAAAATATTTATCTGATAGCTAAATGTTTTAATTTCGATTCTAGCTAATGGCACTCAAGTTCTATTTCTTTTTAAAACTTTTGAAATCATTACTATATATTGGGTACAATATAATAATCAATAGAGAATTGACTTTATAATAATAAATACGAGATCTGCATAAATTAAAATACTATAATTAAGTATATTTTATGACCGGGCGACGTGCTAGTAAGAGATGATTTTTATCAAATTTTTAAAGTCTAGACCAGTTATTTTCATGTCGAGTTGTTTTTGTCAAAAACATTTCTACCTATTTACCATCTGTTACTAGTGTTACATCATCCGTGGACGACCGATAATAATGCACACTCTTTCTTTCTCTCTCTCCAATAACACAACCTGCAAGGGCATTTGAATAGAGGGGAAAAAAACAAAAAAAAGAAAAACAACTTATGAGGTTGTTATATATATATATATATATATATATATAAAAATTACAATTAAATTTACCAAAATGATCCAAGATGGTAAAATTAAAGTATATTATAAATATTAAAGAATTAATATTTATAAAGTTATCTCAGCCAGATGTAAAGGCTCAATAAAACCAAATAGGAAATAGAGCTTATAATACGAGAAAACAGTTAATAAAACATGTTAAAAAAAACGCTTTGAAATGAGTTAAAAACATATTTAATCTGAAAAGGAAACACTAGATAAGTGGATAGTCCTTAATTCGCAGAGTTTCGAAGAAATACTTTCCTTCTCATCAGAGGGTAGGAATTAGCAAAATGTGGGATCGGATACACTAGTGTTTTATCCTTTCAGGAATCATCAATGCAGGGAGTTAAGATTACAACCGGTCAGGAGCTTTGAACTTGGCCACAGAAGCATCTCTGATTCCATTAGCAAGCAACAAACCACACAGCCAACGTTAACCCTGAGAAATACAGTTGAAATTAACATTGTCTAGACGGCTAGTGATCTAATGATTATAACATCACGATCTGCGCATGTGAGCTTAATTGACAAACTTCAATTTCAATTTTAAGTGCTCCACAATAAGAACCAAGTTCTTAAAGGGGCTGACATGATTATTGCTATAATTATTTTGATACCCCCCCCTCTCTCTCTCTCTCTCTCTCTCTCTCTCTCTCTCTCTCTCTCTCTGTATTTTCAAGGTTATGGGATTTATGAAGCATAAAACTGGTTTTATATTCAATATTTTTTTTATATAAATCTCACCTGTTTGTGTAAATGTAGCATCCAGGCTAGTTTATATTATAAATCTCACCTGTCTGTTTAAATGTGTGTTTGTATGGCTGCCTAAAACTTGACAGAAGTGACGGATTTTCACGAGATCATTATCGTTTTCAAGCTCGACCCTTCGGACGACAAATATTGAAAAATTGGCCAAAAACATTAATTCCTTCACCCTCAACTGGGCACTTTTCTACAAAGAGGGGGTTGCGTTTTTTGCCAATAGTTTCGAAAGTCATTCCTTTTCGATTGACTATCATTAATTCAAACTTTTGCCGCTTCCAGCTTGGTGATGGACGCAACAGCAAAGACGTAACTTTTTTTTCTCCTTCGGTACGGGTTTGAGCTTGCCTACCTATTACCACTTTTTTTTTTTTTTTTTAATTTTTTCCTGCTCAACACACACCTCCAAACACCCGGGTAACTAAACTAGCGACTTTATAAGTAACTAGCAGGGGTACCCAGCATTGCCCGGGTGTTTGTAGGTGTGTGTGTAAGGGGGGAGGGGTAAATAATAACCCTGTAAAAAAAAAACAAAAAACAAAAAAAAAACGTGTTATCTTAAGATAACGTGTGTGTAGGGGTGAGAGAGGGTAAGAAAAAGTTTTGGTTGGAAGGTGCGCTTGAACCCGAAGCCTCGAAGCTAAGGCGGGGGGAAAAAAAAAGCGAGACGCGTTACGCGTACGCCAAAGAGACAAACAACTAAGTAGTGACAAAATGAAACGTTTAAAAAACCAGCACGTTAAACTAACATGAACGTTTTCTAGGTCAAACATGACGTCATGGTTGCAGTAGCCGTGGAAAAGGCAAAATGAAGGAAGGATTTTTTGCTACACCCTCCCTGTACAAAACTGATGATTTTAGGGTGACGGAATTAATGTTTTTGGCCAATTTTTCGATATTTGTCGGGCGAATGTTGGAGCTTTAAAATGATACCTATGTGGCGGAAATCCGTAGCCCGTGTCGAAAGTTTTTGCAAGATATACAAACAAAACATACGCACAAACATTTTCGCTTTTATATATATAGACTAGTGGGGGATACCGGCGTTGCCCGGGTCTTTGGAGGTGTGTGTGGTTTTGGGTAAATCAAAACTAGGGGGAGGGGGCAAGATAAAAGTTTTGGTAGGTAAGTATGAGGATCTAACTCTTGAGGCAAAGTTGGAAATTCGAGTGTGAAAAAAAACATGCGACGTTAACCATTGGGCCACCGCGAAATACTAACCGGAACATGTTTGAATTTATTTAAGTATTAAAAACAGAATTGACATGTTTCCACAATAAAAGTTAACTTTGCTGCTTCTATTTGACCTCATTAATGAGATCAAATAGAAATCACGGAGTTAACTTTTGCTGCGGGGCAGCGTTTGGGTTTGTTTACCCAACTTTGACTGGCTTTTTCCCCAAAATGTTCGAGGGAGAAAACCAGCTCCCCATTGTCCAGATTGAATAGCAATTGTCTGATATAAGGAGTTTGTTGGCCTCCCCCCCCCCCACATTGATCAAAGCTGATTGCTTCTGGATGTTTCCTGGTACGATTGCCGGGAACAGTGCCTTAGCTTTGAATTAGTTTCGCTTTTTATACGAAAAAGCTGAACGAACACAAGACTGGCTGAAATAGCAATAATTTTGTAAAAATCGACTTAAATAAACCTAGAGGCCCCGCGTTCCCAAATCCTAGATATTATCTAGGGGTTATATAAAGTTCTAAGCGATAGTACCCCCCCCCCCCCGGGAGCATCGGTGAAAAAAGCCTTTGCAAGACATACATAAAATGATCACACACATTTTGCCTTATATATATATATATATATATATATATATATATATATACTGGGGGGGGGTACTCGGCGTTGCCTGGGTATTTTGAGGTGTGTGGTTTTGGGTAAATCAAAACTCTGTGGGGGGGGGGGTAAAATAAAAATAAAAAAGTTTTAGTAGGTTAGTATGAGGATCAAACCCGAACCCTTGGGGTGAAGTGTGAAAAAAAAAGCCTGCGACGTTAACTATTGGGCCACTGAGAGATACTAACAGAAACACTTTTCAATTTATTTAATTACTTAGATTTGGCAGGTGCACGTTTTAATGACTTAATGAGGTCGACTTTGACTGCGGGATAGTATTTTATTTACTGCAAGAACGCCTTTTTTATTTTTATTTTCGCAAGGTGTTAGTGGGGTCTAAATTGAATAGCAATTGTTTGATATAAGGAAAATATTTCCACATTGATCGAATCTGATTGCTTTCGTATATCTGCCAATAGACGGAAAATACCGTCAGAATTAGTGTCGCCTTTATTATAGGAAAAGACTAATCCACATGTGGCGAGTGACAAATGTTGAATATTTATCTTCCCGAAGTCGAGCAAATTAAATAGACAGGCGAGCTCCGTTGTTAACTCGGAGATATTACAATTTCTATGTGATATAAAAAGTTTTTTAGAAGTTGCGAGCTGACCAACCGCTTCTCTGAAAAAAGCCTTTCTTGGACATGCACAAAAAGCTAACATACATACACACATTTTCGCTTTTACATATATAGATGATGATTAGGGCTAGGACAGTAGAAATATTCTTCTCTATTGTTTTGACTCTCAAGTATATATCCGACCTAGACACAGTTAATCAAGCAAGAAGCACATTACTCTATATAAAAGCAGATCTCAATGGATATATAATGGAATCAAAATAATGAAAAGAATATTCTGTTGTCCTAGCCTTAGTAATGATAAAAAAAATATTTTATCTCTCGATCGTTTTTTTTTATTAAATAGAATTTTATGTTTGGATGTCGAAGAAAATAATAAATGGCAAGTCAGCAGTGAGGTTAGGTACTATTTGGTTTTTATCTCATTCTGGTTTTACCCCTATTAAATTTAAGGAGTATTTTCATAGGGCTTGGAACAGATTAGACTGTTTACATGTGAAACACCTTTCAGCATACAAAAATTTAGAACTCTGGAATCTGTACGGAATTTTTAATAGAATCCAACAGAGACAGTAGACTTTTGGCACATATATATATATATATATATATATATAAGGCAAAATGTGTGTGATCGTTGGCTATAAAGTGGATGTTCATTTTATGTTAAAGTGCCCCTTTTTGGGGATAGAAATCTTAATTTGCAATTATAGTCTTAGCATCGCCTGCAATGAGGATTGAACCTTCAACCTATAGAAGAGTGTCACTTAGAACTGAATTTAGTGTTTTTTTTTTTTTTTTTTTTTTTTTTTTTTTACAAGGATAGTTGCCACTCATGAAGGATAAGGGTTAATGAATCTAAGGTGGTAATCGGTAATGGTGTAGATTGGGTGGATTATTTAAAGGAACTTGTTTATATTGGACTTGAAGGCTACAATATTGTAGATAGCCGAGAAGCAGGCCAGTAGAACAGTGTTCCATAGGCATGCAATTCTAAGAGAGAAGCTTTGTTTATGGAATCTGCGTTTAGATTCAGGCCCAAATAGAAAGTGGAGCAAACTGTTATACCAAAGATCCTTGTAGACAATTTTATGAATTTGTGTGTGTGTGTGGGGGGGGGGGTTGTCTTATTCCCCCCCCCCACACACACACACACACACTTTTTTTCTTTTTTAGATATTGTTATTTCACTATATACATCAAGTTTAACCATAGAATAGTATTATAATCTAAAAGCCTGTATATTTTCATGTAGTTTCGTCTCATAGAACTAAAGATATGAGCATTTCAATATTCAATTTGGCGACAAGGATATATATAAAAAATATCTTATCTCTCTCTCTCTCTCTATCTATATATATATATATATATATATATATATATATATATATATACCACTTTTGGGGGCAATTTTATAAGTTCGAAATCTTGGCAACTACTGATCAGAATTTAACAAATGAAGGCTCGTTGGAAAGCTAATGACCTGAATTGTGTAGTAGACTGTGACATTTGCCTCTAAGAATCACTTTTCTTTATTAATTGATGTAAAATAAGCACCCTCTTTATGACCACGTTGGCTATAAAGTGGATGTTCATTTTATGTTAAATTAATATAGAAAAGGGATTCTCCACCTTATAATTTCTTCATATTTTGGAAACTACACGTTTCCTGGGATTTTTACTGTTATTTTCATTTTCAGCACCCTCGAAAACCTATAATAGTAGTCATTTTAAAGGATTTTTCGTGGATAGAAAGATACTGCACCTTTATCAATACTTCAATCAGTCATTTGTTTTTCTAGTTTTGCGTATGAATTACAAAATATCTATTTCCCCAAAACCTCTGGCCTTGACGGAGACAAGACAAAAACTTGCTGAGGTTTCAAATGATTTGAAATAACATCAAGGAGAGACTTGATTCCAAATACTTCTATGTTATATCTACCCTTTTTGGTTTTCATACATAAATTTCACAATGTATAAAGATTTGATACTGGAGATATTCATAATCGTACCTTATTTCCAAAAGAGGGGAGATATATGATCCTATTTACTTGCCTCCTCACAAGGGTAGAGTTAGTTGCAAGGTTGGTTTTTAATGTGGGAGAAAATCCAGTTCCCAAAAAGGGACACTCTGGATAGGAACAAACATAAAAATTGCCTCAGTCTAGAAGGATTTCTCCTCCACTGACCAAAGACAGAAAATGTGAAGTGTGGTATTGGAACAGGTACTAAACTTTGTTCCTAGCCAAGTTACCCCAATGGTTTTTATTTGAAATGTGAGAATAACACCCAAGGTAATAACCGTAATCCAAATGATACAATCCTCATCTCGAAAATTCAGAAACATGTTTTTATTTTATTTTATTATTTTTATTTTTATTTTTTTTTTAATAATTAATTTGAAAAGAAAAGTCTATATTTGGATTATTTGGACTACTAAAGGGATCTTGGCCTTCGGGTCATGATCAAAGTGTAGTATCTGTTCAGATGCTACACTTTGTTTTCGTCTTGATTAGTGGAGGAGAAATCCTTCATGACTGATACATTTTTTTTATTTTTGTTTCTAACCAAAGTGCCCCTTTTTGAGGAGCTGGTTTCCCCCACATTAAAAAATCAACCTTGTGTCTAACTCTGCCCTCGTGGAGAGGCAAGTAAACAAGAAAATGATTTTTCTTATAAAAACCAAGGAAAAAATGTTTGTATAATGTAAATTACCAATCCTCATCTCAAATTCTGAAACAAAATGAAAATTGTTTCCGAATCCGTGATGTGAAAATTGGTTCCCCCTTTTTCTAATCTGTTTAATTGCTTCGTGTGTATTGTTATCCTATTTTGCTGTTTGCAACATAATAAAGTATGCAAAGTGAAGGATAATGTGTATACTTGTTGCCATGGTTATTAACAGAAACTGGTATAAGCAAGTCTTTCTTTTCCTTCCCCTCCTTCCTCCATATATCTGTTATACAAAAAATAGTGTACATCCACTGTTAAAAAAATCGTGGGGGGGGGGGGGTATGCTTCACAAGTGTTTATGCTAATCTATAAATATAAAAGCGAAAATGTATGTATGTTTGTATGTATGTGTGTTCGTGTGTCCGCTAAAAACTTTTGACAGACAGAAAATAAATTAACAAACTTGGTATCATATTGAAGCTCCATCCTTCGCTCGAAAAATATCAAAAAATTAGCCAAAAACGTTAAAAAAAATTTTTCACCCCCATAATCGACAATTTTCTACCGGGGATGGGGGGGGGGTCAACAAAAACCGTCGTCTCATGACGACGACCGGTTCTACGCATGCGTCAGATGGGTTCATGACCTGATTTAGTTTAAATAGTTGAAGAACTGACTAAATTTCATGTACGTCGTGTTAGGTCAGTTGGTTTGAGCGTTGGTTCATTATCTAAATGTTTTTGGTTCGAATCATGGTGTGAGATGTCTTTTTTTTTTTCTTTTTTTTTTCTCGATTTTTTAAATTTAAATATTGAACCAGTGTTATTCAAGCCATTTTTCACGTAACGTGTTTTTTTTTTTTTTTTTTTTTTTTTTTTTTTTTTTTTTTTTTTTTTCGATTTTTACATTTAACATCGTTCGTTTGCCTTACGTTAGTTTTTTTTTTGTTTTGTTTTTTTTTCCGATGTTTTGATTGCCGGGAACAGTGCCTTAGCTTTGAATTAGTTTCGCTCTTTATACGAAAAAGCTGAACGAACACAAGACTGGCTGAAATAGCAATAATTTTGTAAAAATCGACGTAAATAAATCTAGGGGTGACCCCGCATTCCCAAATCCTAGATATTATCTAGGGGTTATATAAACAGTTCTAAGCGATAGTAAACCCCACCCCACCCCTGGGAGCATCGGCGAAAAAAGCCTTTGCGAGACATACATAAAATGATCGCACACATTTTGCCTTTATATATATATATATATATATATATATATATATACATACAGACTGGGGGGGGGGGGCTACCCGGCGTTGCCCGGGTTTTTTGAGGTGTGTGGCTGGAGGGGGGTGGGGGGTGTTAATAAAAACCTAAGAATAAGTGAAGTAAAAAAAAAATTAAAAAAAACTTTTTCGTTCTAAGCGATAGTACCCCCCGCCCCCCCCCATGGGAGCGTCGGCAAAAAAGCCTTTGCAAGACATAGATAAAATGATCACACACATTTTGCCTTTTATATATATATATATATATATATATATATATATATAGACTAATAAGGGGTACCTGGCGATGCCCGGGTGTTTTGAGGTGTGTGTGGTTTTGGGTAAATCCAAACTCCAGGGTGGGGTTAAAATTAAAGTTTTGGTAGGTGAGAATTAGGATCGAACCTGAACCCTAGAAGCAAAGCTGGAAATTAAAGTGTGAAAAAAAAACGTGCGATGTTACCCACTGGGCCACCATACAAGGGAAACACGTTTGAATTTATTTAAGTATTGACAGGTGGCCGCAATAAAAGTTAACTCTGCTGTTCCTATTTGACCTAATTAATGAGGTCAAATAGAAGTCACGCAGTTAACTTTTGCTGCGAGGCAGTGTTTTTTTTTTCCTAACAGATGTTGGGGAGGGGGAAACCAGCTCCCCATTGTCCAGATTGATTAGCAATTGTCTGATGTAAGAGGAGTTTGTCCCCACATTGATCAAAGCTGATTTCTTGTGGACGTTCCCGGCACGATGCCGAGAACAGCTTGTTAGCTTTTGAATTAGTTTTGCTTTTTATACGAAAAAGCCTAATCAATACGTGAGAAGCCAAAATAGCAATAATTTTGTAAAAGTCGTAAATAAATCTAGACGCTACACGTGTTCCCAAATCCTATATATTATTATCTAGGGGCTATATAAACAGTTCTAAGCGATGGTACCCCCCCCCCCCCCGGGAGCATGTGCGAAAGAAGCATTTGCGAGACATACACGAAATGGTCACACACATTTTGCCTTTTAGATATATAGATAGATAGGTAGAAGATATCAACGAAAAGTAAAAAAAAAAAAAAAAAAAAAAAAAAGACTAAGATAGCAAGTGATGGTATTAACGGTTATGTTGTTTGGCCTTTCATTCTTTATTTTATTTGTATTATAAAATTCAATAAGTATTTTCGTAAGGTTGGAACGGATTGGATGAGTTATGTGTAAAACGTCTTTCAGAATATAAAGTGAGTGCATATATATATATATATATAATGTATTTTTTCCTGTTTTTCTTTCTTTTTTTTTGTCATTTTTATTGCTACCTAATATATATATATATATAGTTTCAACACTATTTTGTGCCTCTTTTCTAACCCTCTGCCACATGCCAGAAACACCTGATACTATTCCACTTCTTCTTTTTCTTTCTCTGATTGCTATTTGCAGAGAAGGAATGTGAGATTAAACACTTGCATGGGTTGTGTGTACTTCGCACGCACTATCGTAAAGAGGGGTGAATTAGTACGGTGGTCAATAGAAATGTTCTTAAACTTCTCTCTCTCTCTCTAAAGAAAAAAAATATATATATATATATATATATAAAGCATCAGGTGGCATTTGTTTCTTCCAAAGTTAAAAAATATTCCCTCTCTATATAAAGTTGGGTATCTACTTGTATATTTGTATGTATAGGATTCACTCTCAAAATATATTAACCGATCATCATGAATTTTGAAACATGTGTACTAGGCTCATAATCTGGATTCTGTTTAATTTCATGCAAATGGAGTAAATCATGAATGGCAGGCGTTTGTGATTATTTTGATATTTCAAATCATTGTGAATTGGTATCAAACATCAGGACCTTTTTCTTAAATTTAAAAGGTTGGGAGGGGGGCATGATATAGACACACCACTCCAGATTTGAAAATTCAAATATTTCAGACTAAGAATTTTTTAGCTGAGGATAATTTGAATTGTTTGCTTTATTCGGACTATTGTTCTCTTTTTGGGTGTTATTCTCACAATATTTCGGCCGATGTAACCAACTTTCTCCAGGTGAATTTTGTCAAACTCTGGAAATCTGTACGGAATTTCTAGCAGAATCTTTCATTCAATCCACGGGGTAATTTGTTCTTGTTCCATCAGCCATGATTGGCATTAGTATCACCTTTCAAAAGACTGTCACTTAGCACTTATATCCATTATGCCACAGATCCTTGCAAGGAAATACTAATAAAATATTACCTAAATCTCTATTATGTAAAAGGAACTTTATCTGTGTGAGTTCATTCTTTATGGACTCTTAAACGGCTGGGCCATTTTCACACAAATGTAATTTATGTGCCTGGCAGTGTTTTTAGATAGGTTTTTGCCGGAATGTCTTCAATAAGTATCAATAATCGAAATAATCTGATGGAAGAGGGAACAATGCGATTTTGACTAATGTTAACACACAATGCATTTGAGAAGTTTTATCACACAAGCCAAAAGGCCTGAGATATAAAATCAGCAGTAGGTTCTTTACTATGATGGGTGTGTTCGAAATGTTTCTCTCCAGAGCACAATTTAGCTATGATTTTGCATTTTAAACTTCAATTCAATTTTATAAAATTCAAACAATTTTATAAAATCAGCAGTAGGAAGGATTGGAAATAATTTTTTTTTTTTTTTTTTTTTTTTTTAACAAATTCCGATGACAATAAAATATGAGAGTGTGAAACATTTGTTGATCCTCATTCATTCCAAGGCAATGACAGGTCTCCCTGCTAGTATACTTATAAAAATGATTGAAGAAAATGTTGCTAAATTACGATTTTAAAGTGATTACAATATCATTGCAGTATTCATATTTTTACAGGAATTTAACATGGTCCGTTCCATCAGGTATGCGTTCATAGTATGAGTATCTAAGTAAAACCTTGCTAGTCTGGTTTGAAGATATGTGTTGCATGGGGAAAAATAATATAAGAATGATATAATGGATATGTAATATGGATCTTTAAGGCACACTTAAATCTGATGACATCAGAGGAAAACAAAATCTAGATAAGTTATGTGTGCAGAACAGGAGACTTCTATGCTATGGTCATGTTGAAAGAATGGATGTAGAGCTAGCAAAGTTGGTTCCTAAGGGAACGTCATGAAGAACATGGGTGGAAGTGCTATGGATGGACTTACGAGAAAGACGTATACATATTGACGTCCATTTTGCTGGTATGGATTGGACAGCTTCTAAAAATTGACTTTCAAACGAAACTATCTTTAGCTAGGTCTTTATTTATCCCTCGTGAAATGGGCATGCTGTCTCAACTCTTTTATTTCTACTAACACAAGACTGAATCATTATAATGCAAGTTTTTGTTTTTTTTAACACGAGAATCACCACTTATCAAGGCCCAGGGGCCACTCGAGGATAAGGGTATACATTAGTCAATATGATTATAGCGTAGCAAACATAAGTAGTGGGAATTTTGTAAATTGGATTACTTAGGGGGACTGTTTATGTTGGACTTAGAAGACAATCAAATTGTAGTCGGCTGGATAGCAGGCAATCGGAGGAGTTCCACAGGCGTTGTTCATGGAATCTGTTTAGGTTTAGCCACAGATAAAAAGTGTGGGGAAATTATTGATAATGGTTTTGGCTAGTGTTTTTTGTAAAAGTTTGGCGATGAGGGAGGGGTGGAGATTGAAGCTCAGCTGAGCACTTGCTATGAAAATAGCGATAAAGCAGAGACAGGCTCACAACGTTTTTTTCTGTGGGAAAGAGGTTGCAGGGAAGAGAAAAGGGCACCCCCCTACTAAGCTATGAAGTCTATTTTGAACTCTGTCAAGGCAGGATAAGCTGCCTCTAGCAGCTCCTGCCCAGATGTGGCAACAGTACTCCATCCTTGCTTTTATATAGGTAGAGAATTGCATCAGGAGTGAGATGTCTACTGGAGCAGTAGAAGGAGCCCACCATTTGTTCAGTGACCTTAGCAATGGATTTGATATAAGTGTTTCATTTCAGGTCAGGAGTAAAGGGCCCAGAAGCTTGTCAAAACATGAAGCCTCCCCAAGACGAGAGCCATTCATTTCAACCGATGCCAGATTGGCATCAGAGCATAGATGGTGTAGAGATGGAAGTTTGGTTTTAGATGCATTAAAAATAACCAGCCACCTCTTTCTCCATTGTACCACATGTTCAAGATCAGAGGAGAGAGAATCAAAGAGAACTTGGTCGTTTACGGACTTTGATGTGCTACCATAGATTGTTGTGTCATCAGCATAAATGTCTAGAATGATGTAAGGATGTGATTTGGGAGATCATTGATGTAGATCAGGAAGAGAGTTGGGCCCAGGATGGACCCCTGAGGGATTCCAGCATTAATACTATGAGCTTCTGATTTCTGCCCATCAACCACTACTCTTATGAACCTATCAGAGAGAAATGATTTAATAGCTGGAGATCTTGGGAAGTAGACCTATGGATGTTCCGTTACCGACCTGGACTATGCAGACGATGTTGCTATACTCAGTGACACGAATGCTGATATTTAGTAGGCATTTAATATCGATACAACCACTAAAGTTGTAGGTATGATTGTAACACTGACACTGGGAACAGCTGCATAAAGATATGCAAATGACCAAGCTGGCTGCACAAAAATGATGTTGCAGCAGAGACAAAAGAACGTGTGGCTGGAAAAGCAGTGATGTTTAAGGCGTGGTTGGTGTTCACAGCAGGAATGAAAAGTCACACAGCGGGAGGAGAAATGAACTATTTAAATATTTAGAAAGTGTTGTTGGAAATACCATGTATAAAGGCTTTTGTTAAAAGAAAACCAGTTTTTTCTTTTCTTTTATTTCCTTGCAACACAGTGTACATTATGTTGGGTGCGTTAAAATGTAACAGCAATGTTAAAAAGGTGTACAACGTTACATAATGATCACTGCCTAAAAATAAATCTTCTCTCAGCCAACTACCTCCTTTCCAGTCGGGTGCCTATCATTCTCAACGACATCATTGGTGAGAAATTCCAACAGTTCAGGTATCTTAACTCGATGTCTACAGATGAAGGATGAGATTGTGCTTGTACGGCCATCTCAGTAGATTGTGGTCTCAACAAGATGAAACTCGACAAAATTTAAGATATACTAATACACACAATGCTGTACGGTTGCAAGTCTTGACCCCTGCGCAAAGATCTTCATGAACTCGTGATTTCAAACATGTTCTACCTACTTTGGCCCATTCAGGAGATTTGGCTGGTTTGTATACTTTTTCTGCTGCCAGTGTTGGGAAACCAGAAGACGAAAGATGTGGGGTGCTTTATGAAAGAGGGCAAGATAAAACCCACGATATTTGTATGAATAAACCTCTGTCAGCAAAAGACGTGCATGCATATTGAACGAAACGGTGATCAAGGGAGAAGTCCCCCTTTGTAAAGAGTTTTGGTGCCGTGAACCCTAATTCTCAAAATTTTACAGAAAGAGCCAATTCTCTATTGATTATTATATTGTACCCAATATATAGTAGTACCCCCCACCCACTCATGTGACTTGGTCGTAAAATATGCTTTGATATATTTTAATTCATGCATATTTCATATTTATTATTATAAAGCAAATACTCTATTGATTATTATATATAGTAGTGATTATAAGTTTATATATATATATATATATATATATATATATATATATATATATATATATATATATATATATATGACTTCAGTACCATCAGCTAGAATCGAAACCAAGTTGTCTGGAAGTGACGGCATCATAACATTTAAGATGGTCACAAACAAGTTCAAACTTTCAGTATAAGATATACATACATTTTGTTTTATTTTTATTTTTTTTTCATTTAAAACCATATAGCTGTGCATTATTTCTAATGTTTTTAATTCGGTTTATTTCATTTTCTTTCTGTGACTACCTAATGTATTAATCCCTGTTTCCGTTATCTCTCTTTTCAGGTGTCAGCTGTGATTCGTGTTTGAAGGGCAACTTTCGTGGCAAAAGATATAAATGTCTTGTCTGCTATGATTATGATCTCTGTGCAAACTGTTATGAGGCAGGTGCAACCACAACCAGACACTCAAACGATCACCCAGTCCAGTGTATACTGACAAAGGCGGATTTTGGTAAGGCCCTTCAGAAACATGACATACATGTTATCACATTTTCATTTTTTTAACATTTAAAAATATGTGATATCGAGAACCAGTATTATTAAATTTTCCGAAGCTTTAAGATAGCTTATAAAACTTCTCCAATTATTGTGAAAAGATTTTGAAAAGTCCCAAAATGAATTGTCTAAAGGTTGCGAGTTAAAGAAAATGCAAGTTCTGTAGTTAAAGCAAACTACATCCACCTCTTATCTCTTAGTCTGAGCCAGACAGTTTGCGATAACCAAAAAATTATTTCGACTTTCTGAAAAACGTGCTACAGTCGGCTGCCAAATCAATTTCCTCAAACGCTGCCTAAAATGCTATCTACAAGTTCCGGGCAATTGTTTGCCATGATACTGTTACTGCTTACAACAGCACGTTTGAACCAAAGTCAAATATCTGACAAAGAGATCTTTCTCGAAATATTATATAGCACGGATATACCACCAGACCAACTTTCCCAGGTGACCACTGTGCAAATATAAATGCGTATAAGAAATATATGAATATGTACACATGTATTTGTAAGTTGTATTAATAAAACTTTCTCACCTGCTTCAGCTTGTCATTCCATTACCTCTGCATTGTACCGCCTTCTACACATTCTATTTAACTACATACTATACAATGCTTCAAACAAACTACATCCACCTCTTAAGTTCTATAGATTTAATTCTGCTGTTTGCTTTTTTGCAATTTTTGGAATTGGAGTCTTTTGGGGGTTTTTTTTTTTGTTTGTTTTTTTTTTGTTTGTTTTTCTTCTAAAGAAATAAAAAAAAAAATTTTTCTAAATAATTGCTGATTGTCAAGATTTACATATCTTCCTCTTCCAATTTCTACATCAACACAATCTTTGACTGGATGGTGCCATCTCTACCACAGTATAGTCTTGACCTGGCACTGTCAGACTTCCACTTGTTCAAATCTCTTAAGAACACATTTTGTGGGCAGCATTTCCCTGGCATCAAGCTCCGTTCATTAGTAGCAGAAGTGCATTGAGAATGGTTATGACTGTAGAAAAATAAATTCTGGAGCACAAAAGATTACTTGTTTTTAATGGTACTACTTTACTCTTTGGAACTCTAACTTTATTAGTTAAAAAAATAGCAGGCATTACGTACGGAATGTGTGTATTTTTTCGTTCTAGGTTACTTCTACTCTTTTCAGTAACAAGCTATTTTTTTTTTTTTTTTTTTTTTTTAAATTTAATGTGCATAATATTGTGTCCATCAACTTCATCAATCTCTCCTTGCCAGACACCTTTGCTGGTTCGGCCATGCACTTCCCCGAAACCTAGGTAACCTCATTCGTGAAGCCATTGACCCAGCATCATTACCAGACTGGAAGAAATGCCATAGTGGCCAATTTAAGACCTGGTTCAGCACAGTGAAACAGGATACTGAAATGATCCTCTCTAGTGTGTATCCATTAATATTTTATGTTTTTATATAGACTGATGTGGTTCTAGGTTGATTGACTGGGTCTTACTGTGTTGGATATATACTTGAGTCAAAAGAATATTCTGTTGTCACAGCCCTAGTCATGAATCATACTATGAAGTTTTAACGTTTTTCAATTGTTCAAAGCCATTGTTGCAATACTTTTTATATAAATTAAGGGTATGGTTAAAGAAATTTGGAAGATTCTATTTATAGGCACTGGCGATAGGAACTGACCAATCAAATGGAGCCATAGCAACCAATCAGAAACCGGAATTACTCCATAAAAATATTGGATCTTTTAGAATTCCGCACAATTTTTTTTGTCCACACAAGAAAAATCTTTGCTTGACAAATTTTAAAGTTCAAGACTTATACAGATCAGCGACCCACTGAAAACTCTTTTTAATCTCCAAGACTTATACAGTTTAGGTACGCATTGGAAACTCTTCTCAAATTAAACATGGCTTTCAATTCAAAAGCCTTCTTAGTTATACACTGTGAAATTTAACCCCCGAACCAGTAGCACACAAGATAGCAGACTTTCTAGTCCAATTTATAAAACTCGCTATGTCTGTCTCCATTTTTTTTTTTTTTTTTTTTTTTTTTTTTTTTTCAAAATGCATCTTAGAGACGCATGGTCGCAGAGCGGCATGAGGCAAATCAAATTATGCATTTTTTTCTGTGGGCCGTTTTTTATGGGTTTTAAGCCAGTAAAAATAGCTGCTAAGGGGTCAAGATTGGATCTTGGAAGTTGACTAAACCATGCATGTCCAAATATGTATATTTATGTTAAAATCAGTTTATTTTTAATTATTTCTTATTTGTTTGATGATAGTTCAAACAGTAACGACTAAGACTGGAACGCTGCACGTTTTTTCGATTCTAACTGATTGCACCCAAGTCTTTTTATTTTTGAAATCACTGATATATTGAGTACGATATTAATAATCAATAGAGAATTGGTTCTATAATAATAAATACAAAATCTGCATCCATTAAAATATATTTAAGCATATTTTATGAGCGATAACGCCGGGCACCCTGCTAGCTACATTCATAATTCAGTGGCTAATTTTGCTACCAAAACATGTCAGAGAGACTTCTACTTCTTTGTTCGGACTGTTGGACATTGGAATTCCCTCTCTGTATCTTGCTTCTCCAATTAAAAATGCAGAAATTTAAGTGTAATGTGAACATGCATCTCACTGCTCAACTCTCTTCTTAGTGTCCTTGTTGTAAGCAGAGTCCCTCATTCACAGTAGCCCTTTGTCTTAGCAATTTGCTTTATATATGCGTGTTTCATCTTTACTGTGGCTAATTGTTCAACAAAAAAAATTTAAATCGATGCGATGCAGGTCTCATCCCGAGATCACATTAGGCACAAAATTCCAGATTTATCAAGTGCTTGTTCAGATGATTTTTCTCTACAGCTGCGAAATCTGGGGCCGATGAGAGCTGCAGATCTCAAGAAGTTGGTGGTATACTTTTTCCGTCAAATTCTGCTGATCTGCTGGCACCATTTATTTATTTTATTTTTTTTTTTTTCAGTATACAAATTTAGGCACGATACAAGATCATCCCTCTTAAGTGCTTTCAAAGGGGAGGCTTTGTTGGTTTAGCTACAATGTAAGCTGTAACACAGTTCATCCACAAAATAAGTTTCAAAATCACTCCAAGATTGACAAAGATGCCTTGGAAGCTAGCTGAAGATGTGGCTACAAACCGTCTACGTCAAGCCTAGCTCCAGTCCACAAGTGTTTGCTGGTGGTCCTAGAAATAATTACCCATGATTATCATGGCTGCTGTGGACTGTCATGCATGGCCTACATTACACTTTTTTTTTTTTTTTTTTTTTTTTACACGGTGGTCACCACTTTTCAAGGCCCGGAAGCCACTCAGGGATAAGGGTTATTGCAAGTACAGTACGTTAGTGTGGAGATTTGATGAAGTGTTTACTTAAGGGGGCAGTAGTTCATTAGGAATTTGTTAACGTTGGACTTGAAGACATCCAAGTTGTAGTCAGGTGGGAAGCAGGCAGACGGAACAGAGTTCCACAGGCGTGCAGTTCTAAGAAAGAAGCTTTGTTCATGGAATCCACGTTTTGATTTAGGCACAGATAAAGAGTGGGGGAAATTTTTCAGTGGATTCAGCTAGACTGGTGTTTTTCGTGAAAGATTGGCTAGGGGGGGACCAGAGATTGGAGTTCAGACGAGCACCTGCCATGGAAGTAATGATAAAACAAGGATAGGCTCGCAACGTCTCTTCTGTGGGAGAGAGGTTGCAGGGTAGAGAAAAGGGCATTTACACTTGGATGTTGAGTGTTGTTCTTTTGCAGGAGCTGGTTTTACCCATCTTAAGTGAATGCTGCCAACGTCAACTAAAGTCAGTAATTGTGCTACTAAAATAAATTTGGCGCCATTGTTTTACAAATATCTATATGCTTACAGTGAACATTTTTGAATGTAATGAAAATAAAAATTTTGTTTAGGAAATTCTGTAATTAAAGTTTACAACAATTTATTTTTTGACAAAGAAATTAAAGATTGTTCCTTATTCCATGGAGTTTCTATAAATGGCTCCAGATCCTTAAAGGAAACATATTTAGCAAAATGAAATTCATATGTAGTCTATAAATTGTGCTAATTGGCACATATATTGAAATTTTGAGAGAAATCATATATGCATAAAATCTGCTAAAATATGAAAAGGATAGGTTGACAGTATATTCCAAAAGAGGTCCAGGCTAAAAAATAATCGAGAGAAAAACTTGATGCAGTCCAAATTAAAGTCGCATTCCAAAATATTAATATCCAGATGTATGTAGTATAAAAATCCAATATGGAAAAAGCATTCCAAATTTTGTAAGAGATGATTCACTGGAAAAAAAAAAAAAGTGTAAATGAAATAGATTGGCCCCCGACAAGAAATCCGTAAGCACTTGTCTAATGAGAGAAAATAATTCTAATACAGTAGCACCCTGGGGTACGGTGGCCTTAGGATATCCCCCCCCCCCCCGATTACAATGTGGGATACAATGTTTTTCCAGTACCTGGTTATGGTATTTGCCCCACTTTAGTGTTATTTATGATGATGTTTGATTATATACATGTGTATAATATACTGTACTGTATTTTGTTAGTAATTTTTAATGCCGTATCCTAGGGTTTTTATTTACACAGGCATCACCACATTATCAAGGCCAATAGGTCACTCAAGGGTAAGGGTTAAAGAGTGTACAGTAGAAATTGGAAAATACAGTAATCATTAGTGATGAAAATTCGGTAAATTTGTTAACTTATATGGAACAGCTCATCAAGAACTTATTTACGTTAGACTTGAAGACAACCATATTGTACTCAGCCGGAAAGCAGGAAAACGGAAGACAATCCCACAGGCGTGCAATTCTAAGAAAGAAGCTTTGTTCATGGAATCTACGTTTGGGTTTAGGCAAAGATAAAGAGTGGGGGGAATTATTGATAGTGTTTTCAGCTAGACGGTGTTTCTTGTGAAAGTTTGGCGAGGGGGGGACCATAGATTGAAGCTCAGTCAAGCACTTTCCATGAAAATAACGATACATCAGAGACAAGCTCGCAACATCTCTTCTGAGAGATAGATTGCAGGGGATTGCTACGAAGTCTATTTTGAACTCTATCAAGGCAGGACAAGTTCTTTCTAGCAGCTCCTGCCCAGATGCGGCAGTAGTACTTCATCCTTGGACTTACCTGGCTCTTATATAGAGAATTGCATCAGCAGTGAGATATCTACTGGATCAATAGAAAGATCCCACCATTTTGCCAGCGGCCCTGGCAACAGATTTGATGTACGTGTTCCATTTAAGATCAGGAGTAATTGTCAGTTGCTCAATCTTGAATATTGAGCTTTTTTATCTGGTTGGGATTGTCATAATATTAATACTAATGTTTATATTTGCTTTCCATTTACAAATTTATTCAATTTGTAAATTGAAATTATATATTTTTTTTCTTTAGTAAAAAGAAGAAAAAATATTCTCTGAACTGGACAATATTTGAGCCATTTTTATGTTCATTTTAAGATTAAAATCATTAATCCAATTTGGTGCCATTGTTTTGCAAATATGTGTCCATATTAAATGTTTTTAAATATAATGAAAATAAAATGTTAAATAGATACACACGTGCACACTAGCAGAAAGCCTGGCATTGCTTGGTCTGTAAAATATGCTTAAATATGTCTTAATTTATGCATATTTCATATTAATTACTATAGAGCCAATTCTCTATTGATAATTATATTGTCACCAATATATAGTAGTGATTTCAAAAGTTAAAAAAAAAATATGACTTGACTGCCATCAGTTAGTATCAAACTAGTGTTGCAGTGTTATTTGTTACCATTTGAGTTCTATTCATATCAAATCTTCAAAAATAATATTAAATGTATATTTGCGCATGTGTAGAGCATACACATTGTCAAACTAAACCTGCCAAGTCATTTTTTCAATTTTGACCACTTAGCAGCTATTTTAGTGCATATTTTTACCCATAAAAAAAGGTCCACAAAAAAAATGCAAAATGATTTTCTTCTACAGGTCCGAATACCCCATATGTCAATTTCCAAGTCTGTAGACCAAAAATTGACAATAGTTTTGTAGAGACTGTTCAGCATATTTAGATTTACTCTAAATCCAGCGCTAAATGCCATGCAATGATACATAATGTAGAAAATATACACGAATATAACTGTGCGTAATAATGAAAATGAAAGTTATCATCCAATGAAAAAACAGAAAAATTAAAGTTCATTTTTTTTTTTTTTTTTTTTTTTTTTTTTTTGAAAGGAATATGCAAATTATCCTTTTTGAAGTTATAACAAAGTTGTATTCACTTTTAACATAGAAAAATGAACTTTTATTATCGATGTCAGCATGACAACTGAACTTTATATATAATGCAGAAAGCTCTAAAATAATTGCACTTACATGTTCTTTCAATTTAGTTTTACTTTATTTATACTAAAAAGCCAAGAAAATACGAGGAGCTGAAATAGCAAGAATTTTGTCAAAGTCGATGTAAATAAATCTAGGCGAGACGTGCATTCGCAAATCATGGATATTACAATCTAGACAATATATAAAATGTTCTAAAATATATATATATTTTTTTTTCCTTGGATTTTACTTGTGCAAATGGAAACTTCATTAACTTTCTTGCAGTTATATTTTTGGATTATACCGTCATTGGATTATTTACCTTTCACCAGACTATCCATTCACTTGTAATCACCTTTTTCTTCACCATATACCCTCTGCTCCACTTTTTGTTATCAAGTAAGATCTTTGGCTTGTTGTTTCATCAAATACTTTTGTATGCAAAATCCGATACCGCATTTTGCTAATTCCTACCCTCCGGTGTAGAAGGAAAGTAGTTCTTCGAAACTCTGTGGATTAAGGACTATCCACTTATCAAGTGTTTGCTTTTCAGATTAAATGTTTTTAACTCTTTTTCAAAGTGTTATTTAACATGTTTTAACTGTTTGCTCATATATATATATATATATATATATATATATATATATATCCCCCCCCCCCCCGAGAATCCCAGCGAAAAAAGCCTTTTTTGGACATACAAAAAATGTGTGCCGTGTTTGCCTTTTATATATATATATATATATATAAAGATTAGCGGAGGTGACCAGGTGTGTGGGGGTGTGTAGGGAGGAAGAAAAAAAAAGTTTTGGTAGGCTCAAACCCGAAACCATGAAGCGAAGTCAGTAAAGAAAACGTGATATGTTACCGCTATGCTAAGAGGGCATGGGAAGTGAGAATGGTTGAAATTAAACGGTTAAAAAAGGCAGGTGCTTAAACGAACGTCTAGGTCAAACATCATGCCATAGAGGAATGAAATCACACAGAGCCAGTTAAGCTTTACGCCTTCTGCGTATTTGTTTCCCAAGATGTTGGGGAAAACCAGCTTCCCATAAAAAGAGGAGTGTCCAAATATATAGTAATTGTTTGATATGAGGGGTTTCCCCCCCAGATTAATAAAAAGCACGTAACGTGAAGGCACGAAAGGCTGAGAATACCGCTTTCGATTTTTAGTTTTGCGTTTATATACAAAAACACAAACACGTGAGAGCAAGGAATAGTGCAAATTTTGTAACATAAGTCGCTCAAATAAAAGATAGACACGGCCTCCTTTTGTAAATCGGAGGTATTATAATCTAGGGAGTATATAAAAAGTTCTAAGATGTGCCCCCCCCTCCGAAAGGAGCTTTTCCCAGACACAAAAATAAAGCACACACGCTATCACTCATTTTATTATTTATATAATAGATAGATGACAATAAAATTTTGCTTTGGAATAGTTACTCTTATACTTAAATCCAAATAAGAGATAAACGTCAGTTTCGTTGCTTAATGGTAAAATATTGTAATATGTAAATATATAAAAATAATCTTTTCTTAAATTAAACCATGTAAATATATAAAAATAATCTTTTCTTAAATTAAACCATGTAAATTACAGACCATATAATGAAAGCAGCCTTAAATTCTTTTCATCAAACAATGTTTTCTATTTTTAAAATTGTAAATGTGTTTTTCTTTTTCAGAATTGTATTATGGGGGAGAAGCATTGCCTGCCGAGCAGGCGCAGTCTTTCACGTGTCCGTATTGTGGCAAAATGGGCTTTACGGAAGTCACTTTACAAGAGCATGTCACATCAGAGCATGCAGATGCCTCGACAGAAGTAGTAAGTATACCATTTTTTTTTTTTTTTTTCTTTAAATTTACATCTGTATGTCATCATGGTATCAGATTAAACTGAAGATACTGTCTTTCTGACCTAAAATGCACCAAATATTTTTTCCTCCTTTTCCTTTATAAAATGCAATCATGTTCTGCAAAGTCAATAAACAAAAACCATATTTTTATCAATGCTCTATGGATACGTTTATCTTTACCTGACCTTTGACAACTAAATATTTTCAATTACTAGCCAAATAGAAAAGTTACTAGCCGAACCCATGTGATATTTGGAATATGACATCTTTGTTCCATGACGAATATGAACATCATAATTTTTTTTTTTTTAAATAAGTGCAATTCCAAATAAGCACTGAATTTTATGTTGAAACTTGAAATTATAAACATTCAAATTTCAGATGTTTTTAAAGTTTTCATTAAAAACCAGTAAACTTTTCTATTAAACTTTTTATTGTTTAAATAATTTGACTTTGCTCGTTTTTTATTTAATAAAAAAATAATGGTTGAAAATATTTTTCACTCGGTAATGAGCTTTGGGAGATTATCAGTGAACAAAACACAATTGCCAAAAGATAAGCGTTTTATTATTTTTAGTCACCACAAATACGACTGTTTCACTTGCAATGTAAAACCCTGCCGTGACTGGCTGTCGATAATGTCAACATTGCTGATGGATCACTGGCTTAGTCAGCTTTTGTGCAAGATACAGTGAATTCACTGGAAGGAGTCAGCTTAACTGATCCGAGAGGGGGTGAGGGGCTTGAAGACAAAAGAAGGTGAGCAAACCATGGCCACCATGAATAAATATTTGAAGATATAAAGAACTTGAAACCAAGTTTTTTTTTCTAAAATTATTGGATTCAGCATTATACAACCTGAAAATGGTGATATGATGTGATCTCATGGTTGTTGATCTTCTGTTTAACTTGAGACGAATCTATTCATGCGTGGAAACACTGTTGCAGTCTCAAAGGTTTTATTTAGAGAGAGGTTGTTCATGGAAAGAGAGACCAATGTCTAATTCTAATTGCTTCTAAACTTGTTTTACTAACTTAGTCTTAAGATTGGCTGACGCATGGGTAGAGTCACAAGGCAACATTCACTTAGATGTCTACATTGTCGGGCACATCTTGCCAATCCTGCTTCCCGACTCGGTGACTTTTAAGTCTTTTTGTCTCTCTCCTCGAAGATGTGACGTCATCACTTCCTATATTTCGACACCTCCATTTCTAGCATGTTTTGTTTAGTGAGCTAAACTTTCACACACACACACACACACACATCCCGTCCACTTCAATCATGCAGTCTGCGGCTATTTCAGTTTGCTGTCAGGTTATTCTGACATGTATTAATGTGACCCTCACCGAAATTCATACTAGTTAATATAATCTCTTAGTGGCAGAGAGCCCCAATATATAACACTTATGCCACGTATAAAAACCTTAAAGGAAAAGTGAGGCTGTGAAACAGACGCAAATTGTCGATGTAGGGGTTACTTCATCATTTGTAGCATCAAATATGCTGGATGATTCAGCGTGGTTGCGAATCTGCCCGCATTTGCCTTTACTCACAAAATTTAATCCTTTTCTGTGCTCATCAGAACTTACCCATCATATCATTCTTATATTATTTCTCTCAATGCAACGTATGTGCTGCACGCTCATTAGCCAGGTTTCACTTGTATTCATCATCATTCACTGTATAAATGTGTCAGATTCTACCTTTGGTTGACACTGGTAATGCTTTACTTGTTAGTCAAAAGCTGAATAGGTTGCTAAATTATTTGGCACTTGTACAGTTTAATCTAGACATTGAAAAATGAAAATATCAAAAAAAAGGGGGAGGTTATATTGGACGTATTCATTATGGAACAAAGTTCTCCAAAAAAAAAAAAAGTTTCACTTAATTTTCATCAAGTTTTTTTTTTTTTTTACAGCGAAAAAACAATTTGTTATGATACCGAGCAAAAGGTTCGATTTTTAGGAAGAAAAGTTAGTAATAAAGATCGGGAGGGAGTGTCGGCACTTTAACTGGAGCTATCTCCCCGTGGCGTGTTCAACAAATTTCATAATGGCTGACTTCAACGCGCTCTCATAAAAACGTGTTTTTCTGCTGTAAAATAAAAACTACTTGATCAAATTATATTTTTTTTTTTTTTTTTTTCTCGGAGATCTTCAGTCCAAAACAGATACGTACAATATAACCTTTTTTTAATGTCTAAATTAAACTGTACAAGTACCAATTATTTTAATGAATTAATAATGTAAATTTTTTTTTTTTTAATCATTTTCTTTTGTCTTATGTATATGCGTATATCCATAATAAAATACCATGTTAAAGAAATGTGTACTAGAATTTTTATCCCTCTCGAGCCGTCTCTATTTTTCTCTCTCCCTCTTTCCTGTTTTTCTACATACATCTATCATCCCCCCCCCCCTTAACCCATTCTGTTTTCGTTTAAATGTATCGAATATAGTGTTAATGTAAGTCATTCACCTTGTTTATGTGATAGACCGTAGCGGTCAAGATAATTTGTCCAGTGTGTATATATGCATATATATATATATACCAGCCCAACTTGTAGTGTATATTGAGTAGGTTTTAACGGTAAAGCATAATTAAAGCAAAGTAAACGTTCTGCAGACTATTAAAAGAATTTCAATATTATTGATAATGTTTAAACTTTTTTTTTTTTTTTTGTTCGATTATGTTTGAATTCATGTTTTGAAACATGACATAAATCCTAAATCTATGACGTCACATCAAACCTGTAATTATTTTGTCCAGGTAATGTTTTAAGCTTTATTTATAATAAAATTTAAATAGTTTTGTTCTTAAAACATCAGACTGAAAATCTCAAGGTTTCAACTTTTGTTGGGAATTTATTTAGTATTAATGCAATATTTTCCATTTCTAAAAGAATAGAATTGCTACATAATTGCTAGTTAGCGAAAAAAAATTAAAAATTGTAGTGTTCAAAAATTTCTAAGATATTGAAAAATATTTCCATAATGAATCGAGCTGTAGTCAGCATAATAAAATTCAATCAATTGGTTTAAAATCATTAAAATTTATATTATTGGTCCATAGTGTGTGTGTGTGTGTGATCAATAATTCTTGGATGGTTAAGTCAAGAAAAACAGCTTCTTCATAATGTTTCTGAATGAAAAAGCTCAAGAGATAAATGTCTGGAGAATTACACAAACATTTTCCATTGTCTTTTTATATATATATATATATATATATATATATATATATATATATATAAATAAAACAATGGAAACATCTATTGTCACATATTATCGTCACCCTGAGTGTTGGGAAGTAGGATAAAAAGAGAAAGTATAAGAAAACAAAAGTGAAATGGTTCTATTGGCAGAACAAGGGCAAGGAAGCAGTTTACAAAGAAACATAAAAGAAAACTAAAAATGGATTGTTAGTCAGTGTGATGAACAAGACTTGACATAAAAAGCTAGATATATATTTAGGCAGTTTTAGGTATGACCGTGAATTGTGCAGCAGTTGAGGCAATTGCAAGTTTGACACAGTGAAACACAGGTTGTAACTTGAAGCAGAACGAGACGAACCTCGACAGTGGGTGTTGATGCTAGTGTTTAGGAGGTCGATAGTGTCACACACACACCAAGAGTGGAACTGATATTTAAAAATGTGTGTTGGAGTTTTTGTTTTTTATACTTGTGACTCGCTGCATAGGCCACAGCAGCTGCAAATGTGAGAGACAACAACATGGTCAGAAGAGAAGATGAAAGAAAAGAAATCCACGGCGAACTATGTTGGGGTGGGCAATATTAATAATATTTATACAGCTTGTTATTAAATCTCCAATTTACATGTACTCATATCCTTATCTTGATTGTTTTTGTTTTTTGTGTGTGTGTGGTTTTATTTGTGCTAACTTTTTTCTTTTCTCTTTGTTAGGTTTGTCCAATATGTGCTGCATTGCCTGGTGGAGATCCTAACCATGTGACCGATGATTTTTCTGCCCATCTCACATTAGAACACAGAACATCAAGAGAATTCATATCCTTTTTTAATTTTTTCCTACAGTGGTTTTTACTGATCATTGTTAAAAATATGAGGTTTTTTTTTTTCTATTTATACCAAGAAAAGCAAAATCCCATTTTTTATCTTTCTTTATCATTTTTCTTTTTCCTTTTTTTCGTTCTCTTTTCCTTTTTTTTTCGTTCTCTTTTCCTTTTTTTTTTCGTTCTCTTTTCCTTTTTTTTTCGTTCTCTTTTCCTTTTTTTTTCGTTCTCTTTTCCTTTTTTTTCGTTCTCTTTTCCTTTTTTTCGTTCTCTTTTCCTTTTTTTTTGTTCTCTTTTCCTTTTTTTTTTGTTCTCTTTTCCTTTTTTTTTTGTTCTCTTTTCCTTTTTTTTTTGTTCTCTTTTCCTTTTTTTTTTTGTTCTTTTTTCCTTTTTTTTTCGTTCTCTTTTCCTTCCCTCTGATTAATTATAGCACTAGTTCCTCTTCAATGTACATACCTCTTACTAGTCCGTCAAGCAGCAAAGTTCTACCCTTTCACTATTGAGGTTCTTAGATGCCGGAAAGCCTTCTACTCTAATGACTTATCTCAAATTGTTAGACTTTGGAATTCCCTCCTTTTTATTTTATTTTTTTTTTTCTATACTTCGTTCTTATGCATTATTACATGCAAGTGGCATTGTACCTTGTCTGGGGTGAATAAGAGATTTAAAAAAAAAAAAAATTTACTAACATGCAGAAGTTTAAATGTAACACGAAACACATCTCGCTGCTCAACTCCCCACAGTATTCTGTTAGACACATGATACAAAATAGTAGCCCTTTATGTCCAAGTGGCAATATGCGTTGTTGGGGGGGGGTGTAAAAGAAAACCTCCTAGTCTAATAAGTTGAGAAATTGCTTGCTTCTCTGGCAGTGACTGGCAAATCATAGACGTCGCTCCCTAATAGTAGTAGATATGGCCAGTAGATTGCCATAAAGCTGCTGCTCCTTCATGGGATAATCTTGCCAAGATATATTTAACACTGTTTGTAGCTTACGGGTGTATGTGCGGTTTAGCTTTTTTTTCCAATTTTTTCGTGAGTATCCCTGTAAACAAGGACAGACTCTAAAGAACTGCTTTTACAGTTTGTCAGTTGGAAGTCCATACTGACCGCAGTTTGTCCAATGCAGCCCATGCTTTTGAGATGCAAATTTAAATATCTCTTTCCATAGAGCCTATGTAGCTGCCCAAGTACTCAGTGACTTCTTTCAGTGAGTTTACATACCTGGGTAGCAACATAGGTGTCACAGAGAGAAATATTAAAGTCTTAAGTAATTCATAATTGTATTTTAGTATCGCTTTGCACTCAGGATTGTATTTTCAACCTCAACAAGACTGTCTCTTGGAACTAATTATTACTTGACACATTTATTTGTAGTGCTACAGATCAGAGGTTACATCAATCAAAACATTGTGAGAATAACAACCATGATGAGAACAGTATGAATAGATCCCACACTGTTGGTCCTGGATATGACCTAAAACTATATCCAGTGGTGAGGCCCCAGTTTGCGGGCTTTGGGGAGTGTGGAGCCACCTTTTAATTGCCATTGCTCCCAGGTTCACTCTGACTCGGAGTGGTAGTACCTGTTAGGGTCCCAACTATGGGTTGAATAGAAACCGACTTGAAAACAGCAAATATATTCTATTAAAAAATCTTTCTTCAAAATCTTTGGATTCGGCATTAAATAACCTGAAAAGGGTTGATATGCCGTAAAACAACCAACCAACCAACCAACTCACACTGTCAACTAAACTCTAACCACTTTCACATCAGTGAAATGTTGCATCACTGTGCCTATTTTACAAGTATTTTAATGGAAAATGCTTAAACGAACTCCAAGTCCTTGTATTCTCAACTAACCAACGCGCAGCAAAATACCCCCAATTGAGATAATGCTGAAAAACCGACTTTCTATGACAGTCTGAGAATGAATAAAAATTTTTATAACTTTTATTCATCCAGGGCAACGATGATTGTGGGTTTTGGTTTTATAGTTTTTTTGGGTTTTTTTTTTTTTAAACTTTTAGTTGGACACGCACATATAGAAACAACTGTCATTTATATAATAGAAAAAGATAACCCATAAGTTTAAACAAAATATTAAAAGGGAGGGGGAGGGGGCATTCCTTAACCTTAAACCCTCTAGCTGGATATGCATACATGACTTTCTTTTATATAATAAACTAGCCTGGGTGCCCAGCACTGCCCAGAGGTGTGTGTTGAGCAAAAATGAAAAAGTGGTAATAGATAGGCAGGCTTGAACCCATACCGTGAAGGAGGAAAAGAACATGAAAAAAAGTGATGTCTTTGCTGTTGCGCCCATTGTCAAACCGGAAGTTTAAATTAAGGCTAGTCACTATAAAAGAGGAGATGACTCTCGAAAAAAAGCGATCCCCCCCCCCTCTCTGCAGAAAACTGCCCAGTTGAGTATGAAGGAATTAATGTTTTTAGCCAATTTTTCCATATTTGTCGTCCGAAGGATCGAGCTTCGAAACTATACAGATCTCATGAAAATTCGTCATCTCTATCAAAAGTTTTAGGCAGACATACAAACATACATGCATACATTTAAACAGAGGTGAGATTTATATTATAGATTATTCGTGGAATTAGTAAGCATTTTATTTCCAAATTATCTAATAACACTATACCCATCCCACCAACAACAAAATCTGCCCCAATTGAGCTCCAGAGAATATTTTTTTCTAAATTTTAGTTTTTTTTTGTAGTTTTTGATTTTTAGTTGGACACATACACAACTGTCCTTTAAAGAATAGACTAGCGGGGGTACCCGGCGTTGCCCGGGTGTTTGGAGGTGTGTATGTAGGAGAGGGTGACCCTGTTTTAATATTTAAAAAAAAAAAAAAAAAAAAAAAAAAAAAAAAAAAAAAAAAAAAAAAACGATGTTAAGAAAAATTGGAAAAAGCAAAACAGCAAACAAATGTAAAAAAAAAAAAAGTGTAAAAGAGGAAAAAAAGTTTAGGTAGAAAGTCAGGCTCGAACCCGAAGCATCGAGCCTACGGTGGGAAAAAAAATGCTCGACACGTTACCCCTACGCTAAAGAGACATACACTTAATAATGGATAAAATTAAACGTTTAAAAACACTTGCAGGTGGTTTAAACTAACGCAAATTTTTTCTAGGTCAAACATGACGTCATTGTCGCAGTAGCAGGAGCAGAGAAAATGAAGGAACGATTTTTTCGGCACCCCTCCCTATACAAAACTGATGATTTTTAGGGTGACGGAATTAATGTTTTTGGCCAATTTTTCGATATTTGTCAGGCGAAGCTTAGAGCATTAAAATGATAGCTATGTGGCGAAAATCCGTGGCCCGTTTCGAAAGTTTTTGCGAGACATACATACATGCATGCATACATTTTTGCTTTTATATATATATATATATATATATATATATAGCCTGGGTGTTTGGAGGTGTGTGTTGGGGGTTAGATCAAAACAACCCTGTTAAAAAATTAAAAAAAAAAAAAAAAACGTTGGCCGGGTGTTTGGAGGTGTAAAAGAAAAAAAAAAAGTATTAGTAGGAAGGTAGGCTTGAACCCCGAACCTTTGACGCGGAAGTGGAAAGGAAATGGAAAAAAAACCTGGGACCTAGCCATCTCAGCCATATGAGAGGAGGAATGAAAAAACCTTAATTTAATGTTTATAAAATGAAATTGACAGGTGCGAGAACCTTAAGTCGCGTGATGTTTGACCTTGAAACATGACGCGGCTGCAAGCCAGTTTTCGCTTGTTTTATACTGAAAAGCGAAAGATACACGGGATGCTCTAAAAATCAAAATAACGCGTGAAAGTCGGACAAATTAAATAGACAGGCAACCCCCGTTCGTAACTCTTATATATTATCATTTAGACGTGATATAAAAAGTTTTAAGAAGGAATGAGCCGACCGAAAAGTGCAGCGAAAAAAAGCCTTTTACAGACATACACAAAAAGTGAACACACATACATACACATTTTCGCTTTTATATATATAGACTAGCGAGGGGTACCCGGCGTTCCCCGGGTATTTAGAGATGTGTGTGGAAACTCCGGGGGGGGGGGGTAAAAAAGAAAGTAAGTATGAGGATCAAACCCGAACCCTTTAGGCAAAGTTGTAAATTAAAGTCTGAAAAAAAAAACTCTGCAACGTTAACCATTGCCCCACTGCGAGATGCTAACGGAAACACGTTTGAATTTATTTAATTACTTGGATTTGGCAGGTGCCCGTTTTAATGAGTTAATGAGGTCAAGTTTGACTACGGGATAGCATTTCATTTACTGCTGAACGCTTTTTTTTTTTTTTTTCCCCCCCCCCCCCCCCATAAGATGTTATAGGAAAAAGACTAACCCACATACGGCGAGCGACAAATGTTGAATATTTATCTTCCCGAAATCGAGCAAATTAAATAGACAGGCGAGCTTCGTTGTTAACTGAGATATTACGATTTATATGTGATATAAAAAGTTGTGAAGCGAACGACCGCTTCTCTGAAAAAATCCTTTTGTAGACATACAGAAAAAGCGAACACACATACATACATTTTCGCTTTTATATTTATAGATGACGCATTAGTTTCAATTAATTTTGTTTTTTGTTTTTTTGAAAAAAAGTCATACCTACGTATGGATTTTTTTTTTTTTTTCTCAACTAATGAATTAACTCTTATGCAGGCTAAAAGCCACTTAAGGATAAGAGTTCACGAGATCGATAGACAGTTGAATGACGTATATTATAAAAAGTTTTAAAATAAGAAATATTAATAAAATTTGAGGAATGTTCAAGGTTCCTACGTTGTGCCCTTCTTGTAAGCAATACTGTGCCAACATGTTCTACGGATTAGTTTGGGAAAGAAACTGTTCATAGGAAATCTGTTTTGATGATTATTCTAAATTGTTTTGATTTTATTATTTTGTCCTTAACCGTTCTGCTCACGAGGAACCGAGTGGGATCAGGCATGTCAGACGAATACCTCATCCAGCACGGGGCGTTGGAAGCACTCGTTCTAGGAGAGCTAACATGCACATACCACCTGGAGGATCTACTTTATCAGGGCTTTCACCGAACGGCAGAGAATCTATGGATCCTATAGCAGGTGGGACACACGTTTTTTTTTTTTTTTTTTTTTTTTTTTTTTTTTTTTTTTTCGTTGCTTCTTTAGAATTAGGCCTATTTAAAAAGATGAATTGCAGAAAAAATCTTTGATGTATGTACTCGTCACGAAACTGTCATATTCCAAAAATACGTAAATTGATGTAGTTTTATTTTATATTTAACTCTCTTGTGATTTTTTAGAGATTTTTCATGGGAAATTGTAGCAGTTAAAAAACTGGTTTTGATTTCAATAGTCAGAATTGTGTTGTCTCTCCCTTATTTATAATGCATAACGGATGAAAGCATAATGACTTTCTTTTTTTTTTTTTTTTAAATATACTTCATCAATTTACATGATTTTTGAAATATGACCTGTTCTGTGATGGGTACATTCATCGCTCTAGCTTTAAGATTTTTCTGTATTTTTGCTTTAAAAATAGGTTTAATTCTAAATAAGTACATTTTTTTTGTTGTTGTTATTGTTCATATATATATATACATTTTTTTTTTTTTATTTTGCCTCCAATTCTCTCCACCGATCCATCCCAACCCCCCAATCCTAGAAATATTTTTTTTTTTTTTCATTTTCATCACTTATCATTTCCATCTCACTTCCATCTTTCTCTTTATGCTTTTTAAATTATTTACATTTAAAAAAAAATCCATCCTTTATCTAATTTATGCTTTATTCTCATTGCCAAGATTGCTGCAAAGAAAGTGGGCTCCCTCTACCCTGCTAAAAAATTACTCCCACCAGAGAGTATCCCATCTTAAGAAAGCCATAGTTTTCCCATGCATGCAGTACTGTTGCTACATCTGGGCTAGAACCTCTAGAGCTAGTCTCTTACTCTAAGACAGGCTCCAAAAGTGTCAAATCTCATAGGTATTGCACTGTTGGAGCTCCAACCTCTGTCCCATCACCACAATGTTGCATCCCTATGCCTGTTTTACAAATACTTTAATGGAATGTGCTCTGATGAACTTGTGGCACTTGTGCCCTCTCCACATACATGCCTACTACAATCAGTAAAATCCTCACCTTCACTGTTGAGATCCTTGAATCCCGGAAAGCCTTTTACGCTAATAGTTTCTTTCCTTGGGCTGCTAGACTTTTTAATTCCTTCCCTGTTTCCTGCTTCCCTGATTGTAGTAGTCATGTCACGAACAATGAAGCCCGCAGAAAGGTTAGTGTATCACTATGAAGGCCTGATCACAGTGAAAAAGAATAAACCCAGTAGGTATGGCTATGTAATGTGCTCAGGAATTGCAAAGATCAAATTGCAAGGAACAATCCAGGGAAAAAGATAGGGCAGACAGAAGAAAAAGTCGGCAAACAATATGCTTTGTTGGACAGGGAAATTTACAAAAACAAATATGTTCATTATATTCTGTGATTGTTAATACATGAAAATTTCATTAACATTAGTTGAATTTTTAAGTGAGGAGACGGACCAAAATGTTTGAGAACCGGCTGTTCATTTTGCACGTATCTAATTAAGACAATGTGCTGGAAGTATAGCATTACCTCCTTCAATTTTTTATCGATTTCACCATCTAATTCTGAAAGTTGTAAGAACCCAGATTCCTTTCGCACGCCTCATTTTCCTTGCAGGAAATTTGCTACACAACCTAATCTCCAAATAAAGCTTTGGATTGGATAAAGGATTCGATGCACCATTCTCTTTTTCTTTTTTTTCCCCTTTAGAATTAATTCACTGCAAAAAAAAAAGAAAAAATGCCACCTTCTACAATAATAATCCCATTATATATATATATATATATATATATATATAATATATATATATATATATATATGCTCTCTGAATAATCCATCATCCAGATACTATTTTTGGCACTTTTTTACAGCCATAAAATGTTTCAATCATAGTTATTTGTTTTCTTAGTATTGCATACTAATTACAGAATATCTGATATTTCCCCAAAACCTCTGGCTTGATGGAAGGAAGACTAAAACTTGCTATGGTTTCAAATGATCTGAAATAACAGCAAGGGGAGACTTGATTCCAAATATCTCTCATATGTTATATCTCCCTCTTGTGTTTTCATACCTAAAGTAAATTTCACTGTATAAAGATTATTTGATACTGGAGATATTCATAATCGTACCCCAAGAGAAGTGTTATAGCATATGAGAAATATTTGGAATCAAGTCTCCCCTTGCTGTTAATTCAGATCATTTGAAACCATAGCAAGTTTTAGTCTCTCCTCCATCAAGGTCAGAGGTTTTGAGGATATATATATATATATATGCTGTTTGAATAATAAAATGCTTTCCACACCTTATCCATCATTTGCATCTACTCACTACATTTTCAAATCATTAGGAAAAAAATTTCTTGCATAAAATAAATTTATTTTTTTTAAATTTTCAACATTTGTCAGTCTTTTTCTTTTTGTAAATGTTAAAATGGTCATTTGCTTTTTCTTTTCTTTTTTTAATCTTGTATGTAAGGTTCTGCTTTCCTTTTTGCTTTGTTTGTTCTGCTCTGCCTTATTTTTTGCTTTCTTTGGTCTGTTCTGTTCCTTTCTATTTATTTATTTTTTTTTATCTTCCCCCCCCCCCCAAAAAAAAACAACCAAAGGTAAATTTGCTGGCAAAAATTTGAGGCAACGATATTGTGATTACGTCCATTCATACAAAAAGAACTAATAAGAACATAGGTTGTTTATGAAACTACATATTTCTGTTCAACAACATAAGAATGCGCCAAAGTTTTATGGGCTTTAACTTCTCCATATTTTATGACGTATTTCCTAAAGTTATGCCATGGGAACTTTAAAAACTAAATAATTATTTATCTGATTAGGCTGACATTTTTCGTTCCAATTACTGTCACCAAAGAGTATCCGATACATGTATGATACTATGAGTATCTCCTTCACAAAGTGTTAAAGGAATAAAATAAAGACTATAAAAGAAGAGGAAATAGTTGGTCAGCGGACAAAGATCATCTGAAATAGGATTGTTAATCAAAGTGTAGCAGTGACTGAGACAAAAGACCTTACTTCACAGACAGTCTTGAGTTTGAGACAATTCCTTTATTTAACACAGAAGTTGGGTTAGTTAGCTCAAGCGTGTGTGTGTGTGTGTGTGTATATATATATATATATATATATATTCCTAGAGCCTTTAAAATATAATTTAATAATCTGAATCTGTTTAAAAAAACATCTTTACTCATACAATTGTTTTTGCCTATTTTCAAAACAAATTTAAGATACTTAAAAAAAACAAAAAAAAAACTATTGAAAATGGGAATGAACAAAAACAAATTAGGAATGCACACCCACACACACTAAATTAAAAAAAAAAATGCAGATTATTTATTCAAAAAACTGCTACATATTCCAAACTTGCCATGGTTTCATTAATGTGAATTGATCTTTACCTTTTTTTGGTCATTAAAATTGCTTCAAATTGTTCATGGCGCGCAATAAAAAAACAAATAGAATCATTTTGAGAATAACTGATTTGTATGGATTTTTAACGGCTTTAAAATATTAAAAGGTCAATCCATATCAACGAAACTGTGGTACATCTGAGATATGTAGTTATTAAATCTGTATTTTAGTGCCCACATTTATGATTGAATATTTTATTAATTTCTTGTCAACACCTCCTGACCTTATATATATATATATATATATATATATATATATATATATATATATATACTAGCAAAAGTACTCATCGTTGACTGGGTTCAAAAACAGCTTACAGAAAATGGACTCTGATTTATGAAAGTATGATAGGTTATGAAAAGGGAGGGTTGTAAAGAGATATCTTCGAATTTGGGGGTATCACAACCAAAGCAAAATATGATGAAAGTAAAAATAAAATAGATAAACCCCATAATTTATTATACCATACCTGTTCACACTGAAACACTTATCACAATATTCTGTGGATCTATATTAAAAAAACCTTGTTAAACTTTGTGACATATTTCCATTCTATGGAGGTCAGGCATAAACGAACACCCCATAATTTTATTATACCATATTTCTTCAAACTGAAACATAATTATCAAAGTATACTTACGCAGATAGATATGAAAGGTCTTTATTAAAGTTTGTGCCTATTTCCTTTCTATGGAGGCCAGACGCGAACGCAGACTCCACAATTTTATTATACCATCCTATTTAAGTTGAAGCAGACTTATCAAAGTATTCTTATGTACATCTATATCAAAAACACTTGTAAACGTTTTTTTTTTTTTTTTTTTTTTTTTTTTAATTTTTAAATTTATTTCCATACTTTGTGGACCAGGCGCGAACGCAGACCCCACAATTTAATGAATTACCGTTCTGCCAGATCAAACTTTCCCATTCCTGTGTCTCGATACATCTATCATTATATGTAATCAGTTTTTTAAAATAGTCAACCATATAGGAGCCTATTCGTGACCAGACACACACACATTCAGCTTTATATTATATATATATATAATGCTTTTTTAATGATGTCCGATAATTCCTTATTTGCAATGCCTTTTTCTTACATTTGGGTAAACCTATTCTCTCCTCGTGCACATGCCCAACATTTAGTGGCCAAATATTTTATTCTTTTGGAGCAATTTACACAATTTGCATACCACCCATCTCATCCCCAAACACTTCCCCAAAAAATGACAAGAGGGTTACTTGTTGCAGGTAGGTTTTTCTTTTTTCTTTGAGATGTGCCATTTCTGTATTTCCACTTTGTCTTTCTTTTTTGTTCTTCTATATTCTTTGAGATCAGGGTTTAAATAAAAACTACCTTTTAGGTCAAGACAGGTAAATCCTTGTTGGTTGGCATTCTTCATTTTTTTTTTTTTTTTTTTTTTTTTTTCTCTATCTATTCTATTGGACTCCATTTTGCTGCTGCTGATGATGACCCTGTTGCTCCTGCTGCTGTAAACTTTGGTTCCCCCTTTTTTTTTCTTTTTTATAAAATTTTTTTTGTTATTTCAAAGGAAGATGTTTTCTTCCCCCGCCCCCCCTTTCCAATACTGTTTTTTTTTTTTTTTGTTTGTTTTTTTTATGCTTTCTTTTTCATTGGAAACACTTTTTTTTGAGCCAGGAAATTGAAAAGACTAAATTAACTGCATAGTTTACATCATGACACACAAACACAAAGCTGATGGTGTTAGCTAATAATTTTCACTCGTTTCAAAATAAATCTGGCACCTATCATAGTAACCCCTAATGCTTCAGTGACAATTCGCCTTTTTTGGTGTAAACAATGAAGAAAACAAATGAATTTCTGACAATTGGTCTCCAAATACGATTCATCTGGTACTAACCTTCACATTTTTGTTTCTTAGGAATGTCTTCGCTGAAAATATTTTATTCAATTTAGATAAACAAAATTACCGTAAGTCACTACAATAAATTTACTGTTTCAGTCTTAAAAGAATCGTCTCACAACAATAAACCACTGGTCTTACTCGAGGCCTTTCATTTACTAAAAATGAAAGCCGACTGTTTTCATTTTCGGTAAATAACTGGCCTCGACTGAAACAGTAAATTTATTGTAGCAACTTTTATGGCAATTTTGTTTACCTAAATTGAATAAAATATCTGCTCTTTTCATTGAGCACTATCAACAACCTTGTTAAAGTCAGTGGTTTTTACTTTTGGGTATTTTAAATCTGAGATATATATATATAATTTGTATTTAGATTGTTCAAATTACTGTTATCTTGGTTGTTCTTGCATTTCGGCCGATATAATCTCCAAACTTTCTTCTGGTGTATTGTGATAATAGCTATTACTGTTGCATGGTGGGGGGTTTGTTCTTTTTTCCAACAAACCATAATGGTGCATTCATGAGATGAAAACACTTTTTTTTTCCTTCCCACTACTGTTTTTTTTTTATTTTTTGCATCCAGTCTTTTTTTTTTCTTTCTTTTCTGTCCAGTTTTTTTATTTTTTTATTTTCTTTCCCCATTTTATTTATTTAATTTTGCTTAAAAGCTGTAGTCTTATTGTTTTTCCGTGTATCATTTGTTTGAAAGACTATATCAATGAAAGAAATATGAAACTTGTTGATATGGAAAGAAAAAATACTTAAATAAGTTTATACGCTGATATGATTTGTCTCTTTCTTCAGAGTTTTAACATTGAGTCAAAAACTTTTCTTGCTTAACTTGAAAAAAAAAAGGGAAGTAACTAAACCGATTTTTTTATTTTATTTTTTTTTTTTTTTTTTTTCGTATAATTAGGTCTTATCAAAAAGTGCTAGAATGTCTGAAATGGGTGGATGGGGTGGTCGCTGTTGGTTTCCTGTATTACAAAGTTTTTATGTTGCAGTAAAAATAGGCCATTACTCACATAAAATGAAGTCGAAGCTATGTAACACAAGAATAAGAGGAAGTCAAATACTTAAATAGTATATTTATTTGATCAAGATTATCTGTTAGTTGTCCAGTAGATTGAACACTGGTGTGATACGATTGACGTATCCCCCTCCCCCAAGTGTTAGGAAGTCAAATAAAAGAAAAAAAAATATATTTAAAAAAAAATAAGTTTAAGAGCAGAAAGAAGGTATAGGAAGTTGTTCATCAACATACACAAAAGAAAGCTAGAATAGTTTATTAAAGGAATGGCAGTGAATCGGGATTAAAAGACCTTACAGAATGATTAAAGTTAGTTTATGGGCAATTTTAGAAGTGGCAATGAGTTTTGGACAGTTCGCAAACAATCTGTTTCACGGTTCTACCAATCATTGACTGTTTAAGGGTTTGAACCTCAGATCACATGTATTTTACGTCCAAAAATTATGGGTGATCTTCAAAGGAAAAATGTTTGGATAGATCTCCAAGGTTAGTCGCTAATAATTGTATTATTGTGTATCTACGTGTCTGCTAAAAAAAAGCTTGTAGATACAATGAAGATAAAAAATTTTTGTTTGTGGGTATGTCAAGATTTAAAATTCGAAAAGCCTTGTGTTGAAAAAGATTTGATAAAGCTGGTTTCCAGATTAAATTTTTTTTTTTTTTTTAACAGTTGTGATATCTTAAAAAAAAAAAAAAAAAAGAAAAATTGTATGTCATGATTGTTCAGTACTATTTGGATACGGGGAAACTGGCCAAACATTTTGGACAAGACTATCTTAGAAATGAGACAATCACAAAACCAGTCTGCTACAGAAATACCCTAAAAGAGTCGCCAAAAATACACCAATAGCTTCCATTGTAAGAATGAGCCAACCAACAGCGTGCCAAGTATTTTCTGGATGAATTCAACCAAGACTATATAGATAGAAGGCTCAATAGACTGGCTGAAAAGAGGATCGCTCCACTATGATCAGGAGAGAATTATGACTTATCAAGGTTTGATGACCAATGCTTTTAAGAAAATGAGTGGTCTAAGCATTGACAGCAAGTGCCGGTTCTACCACACAGAAGTAGTGTGAGTTACCTGACATCCAATTGTAAGGTTTTAGATGAATATTGAATGGAGCAGCAAATCCTGGGAAAATATACAAAAAAAAAAAAAAACGGTCCAAAATAAGTCATACACCATCCACTATCCAATTTGCTACAGCTTAGAAACTAGCGAGAAAACTTAGCTATTTAACTTGACATAGTGGCATGGGACGAGAAAGAAGCAACCTTGGTAGAAGTTAGCGTGTCCAATGATTCCGGGTCAAACATAGCTGAAAAGGAAAAAAATGATGAAATACCAAAGGTCTTATGTACGACATGAAAAGAAACTGGAATCTTGGGAAGATTTCTATCATTCCAGTTATCATAGGAGCAACTGGACTCATGAAAAAGAATTTCAAAAACTACCTGGCAATTATACCCGGTAAACCAAGTGCAAGAGATTTAAACAATTGCATTTAAAAAGACAGTCAGAATCTTAAAAAGATCTCTCGTTTGGAATATTTGAATTAGTTGGTGAATATTTGGTATCCAATAGGATGCTCTATCCCCAGCTTAAACAAACTGATAAGAAAATTAAAAACGTTAAACACAAAACTAGCAAAGGGTACTCCAACTTAGGGTTGATAAAACATAACCATTTTCACAAGTAGCAATGTTGGATTTTCAGTAAAGACTTAGCGGATGTGCTAGGATAAATTTTGAATTACAACTGGACGAGCAAGAAGTTAAAAAGCAATATTAAATTTCAAATGTTGTACTAAATATGTGAAAGAAAGATCTCTAACGCAAAGTTTAAAGATTTTTCTTTAGTAGGGGGCAGTTAAACAATTCAAAATTAATTGTATTGTTTCTAGATGTTGTAACAGTTGAGCTACTACAGTAAATTAGGTATCATTTGATTGTTTTGCAAATGTCTATGTGCCTATAAAAAAACGTTTTTAGATATAATGGGAAAAAAAAATTTTTTTTGCAATATCTACTGTTAGGATGTATAATTCTAAAAAGCCTCGTGTTGGAACGGATTTGATGAAGCTGATTTCCAGATTCTTTTTAATTTTTTTCTTTTAACAATTTGTGTGAAAACATTACAAGATTAGGAAAAAAATTCTGAAAATGTCCGCCAGGAAGTTAATCTCTGCTTGCTCGGTCTTTTTGGTATTACAAAAAAAAAAAAAAAAAAATTGCAAGTCATGGTTATTCAGTACCATTTTGTTTAATAACCTTGTTTTGCTGATGTCACTCCGGCCACCAAAAAGAGCATTTCTACTGTTGAAGTATTTTTAAACGATTTCTCCATTTGTTGATCCTCCCCCACCCCAATGACAGATGAAAGCTGCATTTTTTTTTTTTTTTTTTTTTTTTTTTTTTCACTCACCCCAAACAAAACACCTTATCTTTGAGACGTAAGGGACTACGTGAATTAGGAACCACGCATGCACTAGAATCCAGAGTGGGGAATTATGAAGCAAGATATTTGCTTACATTAAGATTTCTGCATATTGTTACAGTTAAGGAAACGAGGAGCCAGCAGGGAATTCCAAAAGATTTGGCTGCCAAGAAGTCAAAGTTGAAAGAGTTGACCTTTGCAGTCTCTACCAAACTCCTCTGCTAATTTTGGGTCTAAACACTTGAAATTTTAGATGTAGGTTACTTGGACATGAGTCAAACTTTTTAATATATATATATATATATATATATATATATATATATACACACTTATGCACATAAAGTTATGAACAGTACATAGGGCCAGAGCAAAGCCAGGCTGAACTACTAGCGGTGAAATAAAGTGTGTGTGTGTGGGGGGGTACATTTAGGAATCTTTTGTATCAACATTGTAGAAACATCATTTCCTTTTGAAGTTCTCTCTCTGGAATCCATGATACACGATTGCAACCGAGTTTATTTGCATTTGTCACATTGGTTTCCTAAATAAAAATCACTTTCTGATGACTGCAATTTTGTAAGTTACAATTGCAGACAGATACGAAGTGGACAGCATCTTATGGATTAGAAAAGTCATACTTTTAAACTGTTTTTTTTTTTTTTTTTTTTTTTTTTTTTTTTTTTTTCTCCCCCTCCCAAAAAAAAGCTAGAATTTTATTGGAGTGGAAAGTGTTCCGATATTTCAGGACCTCTATCGTGAAGTAGTGGTATTTAGCTGGTTGTTGGGTGGGTTTGGGTATTTACATCAGTTGTGGGGTGGGGGTGGGGGCACAGGTGGATTAAGTTTGTCAGAGCACATTCCATTATAGTACAAGCACAAGGATGCAACATTGCAGAAATGAGCCTGAAGTTTCAAGCCTATTAGCTTAGAGTTTTTTCCAAAGAAGGTAATGGTTAGTAGGTGATATCATGTACCACAGATAACCCAGTGACCCCAGATGCCATGTGCCATGAATTTCTCCTTCATCTCATCTTATCATGGCCGTATTGTCATCTTTATGTAGTGGCAGTGTCTTTGGTATGCGCACAAGTCCACAAGTAGAAAAATAAAATACAACACAAAGAAAAATGCAGACTGTGATGCTTTACATTTACGGTTGGGCTATAGACTCTACACGCTAGTCCATTTCTCCATTCTGTCGAAGCCGTGTTAGTCAGTTGCTGTCAATTCATCTCGACCTTCCAAAGCTTTTCCAACCTGGCCTAAGCTGCTATCTGTCTCCAACTCTAAACTGCCATAAGCATCCCACTCGACTGAACTGAGAAGCCCTATTTCTTTTGCTACCTATTTTCTTTGTTTCTCCTACTTCCTAGAACTTGACGGAGGTTGATTATAGTATTACAGCTGCACCAGATGTGGCACTGCATTATGCATGGATGCAACTTTTTTTTTTTAGAGATATAGGAAACTGGCAGACATGGGGTTTCTAGCACAGTAGAGCAGACTTTGCATTATCTTTGTATTTATTCTCATTTGTTACCTGGAAATGTTGCTCCAGCAAGGATTATTCAAGCAAATGTTAAGGGGTCAAAGTTTTTTAAAATTTGACCTCTGCTGTCTCTACCAAATTACTCAGCCAATTTTTGGTCTAAACATTTGAAATTCTGTATAACGTGTATTCAGACATAGGACAAGCTTTTTAATCAGTTTTGGGAGGAAAATATGACTGCCAAGAGGTCAAAGTTGAAAGCTTTAGCCTTTGCAGACTCTACCAAACTCTTCTGCTAATTTTGGATATAAACACTTGAAATTTTAGATGTAGGTTACCTGAATACAAGTCAAACTTTTTAATATATATATATAAATTTACAATTACAAAATCTTGTGTACCATCATTTCCTATTGAAGTTCTCTCTCTGGAATCCATGATACACGATTGCAACCGAGTTTATTTGCATTTGTCACATTGGTTTCCTAAATAAAAATCACTTTCTGATGACTGCAATTTTGTAAGTTACAATTGCAGACAGATACGAAGTGGACAGCACCTTACGGATTAGAAAAGTCATACTTTTAAACTCTGCATCCATTTTTTTTTTTTTTTTTTTTTTTTTAACGGATTTTTGAGATTTTAAGAATATTACTTTTGTGGGCATATATCAAAAATAATATCTATCTGAACGATCCCAGACTATTTTTCATGAACTGTAGACCCTGTCACATTCCTAAATCGGAGCAGTATCTGTTCTTGGGCTAGTAAATGTAAGTTGTAGTAGTTAGTTGGCAAGACAAGGCCAAACAAAACATGAGAAAGTAAGAAGGATGAATTTCAGAGAAAAAGGATTAAGGAACTGACCAGAGATAGGCTTGGAAGTCAATTTTGAAAAAACCATCCAATGCATAAAGAATCACTTTCTGATAACTATTGCCGACAGCTGTGAAGTAGACATATCGCAGGGTTTTTTTTTTCTTTAATAAAAATTTTGCTTTTAACTTGTACTACATTAGTGGTCGTATCTCAAAGATATCTATCAAAATGTTTCAAGATATTCCTGAATTGAAGAACACCATCACATATGGCTGTCTCTCAAGTTGAACACAAGCACTTTGCTATCATAGAAGCCATGTTAAAATGTTCTTGTAGTTAACTGCTTAATTTCTGAGTGAGACTCTAGACAAATGGTAAAATTTAATGGAGGGGGGGGGTACAATGACGAAATTGTATGTACCGACATTGTAGGAACATCATTCTCTCTCTCTCTCTCTCTCTCTCTCTCTCTCTCTCTCTCTCTCCATACAAGCTTGAAAAATCTTTGAATTTTGTCTTTTGCCTTGAAAAGGCCTTATTTCTATTACCTTGAAAAATCTTTTGAAAATATGGAAAATGTCTACTAAAGGCCTTAAATTGTATTCTTTATGTCCAGTAAAAATTTGTTGCAATATTAAAAATAAAATCGAAATACTATTAAATTATTTAAGTATCAATAAAAATACCATTAAACTATTTTTAAATATCGAAAATAAAATCGAAATACTTTGTTCTCAAATCACATCTTATTGTTGTGGATCACAACTATCACAAAACTAGCTGATGGTTTCCATATAACATTGAGTAGTTTTGTGATAAAGGGACATAACTCTTGTATCGACAATACCGGAAATTTAAGTCAAACACAGCGTGCACCAATTTACAATGGGGGAAGATAACATTTATAATTGCGCTTGGTTAGCGAAATATAAGTTGGTCAGGGAATTTAAATACGATTGTTGACAGGCATATTGTTTTGTATGTAAATAAAAATGACTTTTCCTGTTGTTGATGGAGTATTTTCATTTATTATATCATTGTTTATATATCAAATTTTGTTTTGAAAATTTGAATTTTGTCTGGAGAAGGTTTTGGAAAGTCCTTGGAAATGGACATTGAAAGTCTGTACGAACCCTGTCTCTGGAATCCACGATACACGAGTGCAACCAAGATTATTTGCATTTGTCACATTGGTTTCCTAAATAAAAATCACTTTCTGATGACTGCAATTTTGTAAGTTACAATTGCAGACAGATACGAAGTGGACAGCATCTTATGAATTAACAAATCCCTATTTAAAAAAAAAAACTCACAATGAAGAAATATTTGATTCTGATTTTTTTGGTGTTTTTATTGGAGATTATCACAGCATGTGAACAGAACATATTCAGAACAAATTTGTTAATTTCTTGCAGAAAAAATTACTTTTTCTGGTTGGAATTTTCGTATAACTGTATTTGTTAGTGCATTATTGCTTTCCTTCATTGAGATGCAAAAAGTAAACTTTAAAGAATAAATCAGACCAAAATGGAGGAGAATGAACTTCAGTCAAGCTTTTATTTTTTGTTATTGCACGGCTAAAACAGCCAATGGTTGATCAGTTTATCATGACATAGATAATATTTATTCATATATAATGATAATAAATTTTACAAGAAAACATTGGAAATATTATGCAATAAATGTGGTTTGCGGCCAAAATGTTTGGGTGGGATGCGAGTCGGTGTGGTCTATTCTATGAACTAGTTCCAGTCACTTCAATACCTCCTTCACATTATGGGCAGTTCTACTTATTATTGTTGCCCCCCCCCCCCCAAGTTTTTTTTTTTCTTTTTTTTTTTTTTCTTTTTTTTTTTTTACCAAGAAAAATATAGAATTATTTAATTTCATGAGTTGTGGGTGAGACTTTACTAAAAAGCAAGCAGTATTTACAGCGAAATGGGATAAAATGCTAAGTGGTTAGTAAAACGCTCCCAAGTCTGGATAGAACTGAGATCTTTCCTCTGCCAAAAACAAGTCGGTTCGGTGTAGGAGAGAGGGGTCTTCCAAGAAAAACAACAGCATGCAGAAGTTGGCAAATGAAAGAAAGAACTAAATTTGTTTTGTAGTTTTGTTTATTTTTTGAAACATTGTAGCCCTAAAGATTTACTTTTGTAAATAACAGGTATATACACCTGGTGTTGCCCGGAAGGTTTTTTTGTTTTTTTTTTTAATCTGAATGTAAGATTGTGAGTGGAAAGATGAATGATAAGAAAAGTGATGAATGGAATGATGTAAATAATTAGAAAAAGAGAAAAGGAGTAGGAGAAATATAGGATTTACTATTATGACATCACAATGTATTCTGAAATCCTTTGACTTTGTGTGGAAATTGGACGTGTTGACAGGTGGGTGTTTTGTTTGTGGATTCTGTTTAAAATATTGATCTTGTTGAACCTAACTTTTAACATTTGTTTTTCTTTTTTTAATATATCTATCTATGTGTCTATTTAATGTACAGGGTCCAATAAAAATGAAGATAACTTTCATTTTTTTTTTTTTTTTTTAAATCTAATGTACAATGTATTTTATTGATCCAACAGGTCACGGGTCATCTAGTTACATAAGATTTTATGTATTGGAAAATTGGTTCAAAACACCTCTCACTATTTTAGGGTGTGTTTCGCAAAGCTTTTTTCCAAATTTTGATACACCTTAAAGGCAAATTAGTGAGTTTTTATATTGCAGTAAAATTATCGTATTTAAATTATTTGTCTATAAACTCTGTTTATATTATGTACAGAGATTTTTACGATTTATTATTGGAGTACAGACATGAAAAATTTGACTTTGTAAAACTTTTTTTTTTTTTTTAATCCTTTTCCAAAGAATCATCCAGATAAACCACTAAATCTATTATTATATTTCCTTTAGTCTGTCCGTTTCACTTTTTCTCGGAAACTACGGAGACAATCTGGCTGAACCTTTGCTATGATAAGATGCAGCTGGCTAAGTATTATGCTGTCTATTTGAAACACAGTTAGCAATGAGCCACCATAATAGCATATTTACTCTCTGAGTTTTCTCAGAAACTACTTTGCTGATCTTGCTGTGAAATTATTTTTATGAACTTCTGTTATGAGTTGCAGTAATTCTATTTAATAACATTTTAAGATAGAACTTTTTAAAACTATTCATTATGGAAATGTACAAAGATTATTCAGATTTATTATTGGAGTATAGATATGAAAAATTTACAACAAAAAAACAAAAATTGTAAAAAATAATTTTTTATCCTTATTGCATTATTACAAAGAATCAACTAGGTAGACTACTAAATGTACGTTATATTTCTCTTAATTTGTCTGTTTCACTGTTAATCGGAAACAACTGGGCCAATCTGGCTGAAATTCTTTTTCTGGACTTTACCTATAAGGTGCAACAAACTAAGTATTATGTTATCCATCCAAAACACAGATGACTTATCACAATAGCATACTTTACAAGTTTTCTCAGAAACTTCTCTACTGATCTGGGTGAATATTTTTTATTTTTTTTTTTATGATGGACTTTCGTTATGAGGTGCATCAAACAATATTATGGTGTCTGTTCGGTGCATAGTTAGGGATTAATAAGGTTTAGTATTTAATGAGCACAAATTTAACCATATTCAGCTATCAATTTGGTATAAAGCACTCATTTTAAGTCAGTGGTCTGAGTTTTGCACGTTTTTAATTGGCTGAAAATTTTGTTATTTATAATACGCTAAGGCATTTTACGTGCGTACATGTTAGCACATTTCATGCATTTAACAAAAAAAATTGTTTTATTGGCAAAGATGGTAACTAATGATTAAAATGGTGTTGTTGAGGTAAAGAAAATTCTGATTTTATTGATTTTAAAATAAATTGTTCAGAAATCAAATTGTCATTCTATTGATCTGAACAGTCAAATTTTTTTTTTTTTTTTACATGGGAGTCACCACTTATCTAGGTCCGAAGGCCACTCAAGGATAAGGATTAATGATGTACAGTAGTCACCACTGACATAACAGTGCATTATTAGTAGGGCTAGAACAACAGCATATTCTTTTCATTGTTTTGACTCTCGAGTGTGTATCCTTTGATATCTTATATGCTTTTATATAGTGATGTGGTTCTTGGTTGATTTACTGTGCCTAACTGTGTCGGATATATACTAAGGAGTCAAAACAATAAGAATATTGTCATAGCCCTAATTATTAGTGTTGGAAATGAGGGTAAAAATGAGTTGGGGGAGGGTGGCTCAACAAGAATTTGTTTACATCATACTTAAAGATGAGCATACTGTAATCAGCTGGAAAGCGGAACAACAGAACAGAGTTCCACAGGTGGGTAGCTCTAGAAAGGAAGGTTCGTGGAATCTGCATTTAGAATTAGGCACAGATAGGGAGTGGGGAAATTGTTGATAGTGGTTGTAGTTAGACAAGTGTTTTTTTGTGAAAGTTTAGCCAGGGAGACCATAGATTGAAGCTCAAGTGAGCATTTACCATGAAGATAATGATAGAGCAGACAGGCTCATGGCGTCTCTTCTGTGGGAAAGAGGTTGCAGGGGAAAAAGCTTTCATCCAGATATGACAACAGTACTCTATCTGGCTTTTATAGGTAGAGGATTGGGGCAGGATTTCCAAACCTTCTGGAGTGATAAAGCAACAGATTTGATGTCTTCCATTTTACATCAGGAGTAAAAGTCAGGCCTAGAAGTTTGTCAAAACTGGGAGGGTCTTTTAGACGAGAGCCATTCATATCAATTGGGGCCAAGTGGGGATCAGAGCGTTTATGGTGAAAAAAATAAAAGCTTGGTTTTGGGTGCGTTACAACCAACCACTTTTTATCCCATTACACTAACATGCTCAAGGTCTGAGGAGAGAGACTCTGAGAGATCGTGGTGGTGTTGGCCTTTGAACTGTTGCCATAGATCATAGTGTCATCTGCATATATGTTGCCGAATGAACTTGGAATGTGATTTGGGAGATCATTGATGAAGATAAGGAAGAGAATTGAGCTTAGGATGAACCTCCTTTAGACGAGGGCCATTTATATCAATTAAAGACAAGTGGAGATCGGTTTGTTTATGGTTAAAAGCAAAAAGTGACTTCTTTTTTTTTTTTTTTTTAATTTGAATATTTTGCTGATGAATTTATGCTAATAAAACAATATTATTTTAGCAAGAATAAAATTGCTACAAAGTTTACTACAGAAATAAGGAACGGGTCTATTCATTTTATCAATCCCCACTGGCAAAGGAGAAAGGAGGGATTAGACCTAGTAATCACTCCTGTTTGTTCGCGCTTTTTTTAATAACGATGCTTTGGATTTTTTGTGAAATTTTGCACAAATGTTAGTCGCGGTGAAAGTAAATTTTTGCCAGAACGGATTTTCTGGGATAATTCTGGTTGCTCCCCAGGAGTCATTTTAAGGGTCAAAATACCCCCAAATTTTATGGCCATTCATTTGTTCACACTTTTCTCAATAAGCATGTCTTGAATTTTTTAAAAAATTTCCACAAACCGCATGCTTGACTTAACAAATAACTGACAATATCGATTTTTTTTTTTTTTTCTTTTTTGTAGAAAAAAAGTCATTTCTGAGGAGTATTGAACCTAACAAATATTTATTATTGCAAAATAATAATGCAGTAAATTATACAAGTCTCTTTGGAATTTCCAGAGTCGCGCTAGTTTGTATAGTATTCAGTACATTTGTAACATTATTTATAGTAGTCAGTACGTTTGCAACATGGTATCCAGTACGTTTGCAACATGGTATCCAGTACGTTTGCAACATATATAGTATATACTGTTACAAATGTACTGAATAGTGTATTCAGTACATTTGTAACATTGAACCAACATGTTGCCTTAGTCGCAAAGTAGACAAAGAATAGAAAAGAACTTCAACTTGCATTTTTTTTTTTTTTTTTTTTTTTTTTTTTTTTTTCCCCCACAATATTTATTTTCTCATTCTTATCGCTGTGACGTCCATCACATGATCGTCGTCTTATACGTTATTCACGTTTCTAATGTAATCATCCTTTTTTTTTCTTTTTCTTTTTTTTTTTTTTTTTTTTTTCTATGGGCGGCATCATTTTGCATGCATTTGCATATGCGCGTCCATGCTATGCTACAAATTGTCTTTGACAGGAAAATTATCTTTTTAAAAACCATGAGTAATCTATAATATAAATCTCACCTGTCTGTTTAAATGTATGTATGTATGTATGTATGTCTAAAACTTTCGACAGGCAACAGATTTTCACAAGATCGGTATCATTTTAAAGCTCGACGTCTGATGGCAAATATCGAAAAATTGGCCAAAAACATTCATTCCTTCACCTTAAACTGGGCAGTTTTCTAAAAGAAGGGGTTGATTTTTTTGCAAGCTATTTTTGCAAGTCATCGTATCGTTTAGATTGACTTTGCCTAATTTTAATGTTCTGAACTTCCGGTCGCGTCATGGAGTAGCAGTAAGACGTCAGTTTTTCTTTCACTTTTTTTTTTTTCCAACTTCGCATCATGGGTTCGAGCCTGCCTGCCTACTACCACTTTATTTTTATTTATTTATACACAACACACACCTCCAAACACCCGGGCAACGCCAGACTAGTCTATAATATAAATCTCACCTGTATGTTTGTATGTCTGCCTAAAACTTTCAACAGAGGCAACGGATTTTCACAAGATCAGTATTGTTTTGAAGCTCGACCCTTCAGACCACAAATATAAAAAAATTGGCTAAAAGCATTAATTCCTTCACCCTCAACTGGCCACTTTTCTACAGGAAGGGGTTGGAGGGGGGGGATTGCCGATATTTTCAAAAGTCATCTCCTCTTTTCGATTGACTAGCCTTAATTTAAATCTTCGCCACTTCTGGATTGGCGATGGACACAATGTCACATTTTTTTTTTTTTTTTTTTTCCACATTCTTTTCCTTTTTTGTGGTACAGGTCGAGCCTGCTACTACCACTTTTTTTGTTCAACACACACCTTCAAATACCCGGGCAATGCCGGGCACCCAGGCTAGTAATAAAATTAAAGTTTTTTTTTTTTTTTTTAATTTTTTTTTTTATATTTATTAATTCTTTGCCCACCCACCTTGGTTTCTTTGTTTATATTTTAGCTTCTTCTGCTGTTGCTCTGTTCACCAATCTGCTCCGCCCGGCTTTAAAAGTTTTTATCTACCTATTTGTTTCCTAAGCTTCTCTTGACGAGACTGCTGTTGCTAACTCTTCTTCTCTCTATAAACCTGGAATGTACTCTGTTTATATTATTTACGTTTCTTGTTCTCCTTCTCTTAATCATTCGTATTTTAGCTTGCTGCTGCTGATGTTGCTCTTGCCATTCCCAATCCGACGGTTTACATCTGTACATCTGCCGCCTCATCATGTTCTTAGCTTTGCTGGTCGTGTCTTTTTCCCCCCTTTCTTTATCTTTGTACCCAATTGTTTTCATATAATAGAAGTATTTTCAAAGGTTTTCTCGTGAAACTTAAAAGAAATTAAATTCTTTATCATCATTGTCATCATCATCATCATGACCATCAATTTTTAGAATATTCCCTCTCCCATCCCCTTGCCCTTAAAACCCATCCCCCACTTTTGACCTTAGCTTAAAGCAAAAAAAAAATATATATATATATATGAATGTTTATATTGCTTCCTGTTAGTTTTTCAGTTTATTAAATGCTAATATTAAACACTATCTAAAAAAGGTAATTTCAAAAGAATTAATCCAACTAAAACTGAAATATGTATGCAAATGTGTAGCCAAAAATGTTTGTAATCATGAAATTTTATACATTAAATATTTTTATTTATTAATATGGGTATGTACAAGATTTGCTACACTGGCGTGACTATTTTGATCTGTAGTTATTACAAGCCCAATATGAAAAGATTTTTCGCCTGAGGAGATCTGAGTTATTAACTAATAACTACAGATTGAATCATTGTTATGCCAGTGAAGCTAATTTTGTACATATTTGTATGAATAAATGTTAATATAAAAGCTCTATTTGCTATTATGCACTATTATATGAACTCTGGAAATTCTCTGGATTTTTATCCTACGAATACACTCTTATATATACACATTTTTTTTCTATTATTTAGAAAGTTATATTTATAATTTATAATTAGAAACAAATTTTACTAAAGAAAAAATTAACCATGAGAATTTTTGGAAAATTGTTAAATTTTTCAAAGAGGCAAGCATTTTTCGGTAATTGTCTTCGAAACTAGTTTTTATATATATATATATATATATATATATATATAGAGAGAGAGAGAGAAAGAGAAAGGAGACAATAGGAGTGGGAAATGAATTCACAAACACTATATATTGGAAAATATAGAATGAGTCATTTATTTAATAAGGATATACATACATTTAGTTGGGGGATAAAGGAGACTCAAAGTATAAAGAGTCCCGTTTATCCCCCAACCAAATATATGTATATCCTTATTAAATAAATGACTCATTCTATATTTTCCAATGTATAGTGTTTGTGAATTCATTTTCAACTCCTATTGTCTCTTATATCAGCTCCATTGAAATTTGTTGAGCTTTATCCCAATAAGTCTCCTCCTATAGAATTGAATTTACTCGCTTCTTCTATATATATATATATATATATGAGAGAGACAGACAGGCCAAACTTATGATACTGTGATTAAATGTCAGTTTCGGATTAAAAGAAATCTTGAACCTTGCATAAATTTTGAAATTACTCTTTAATTGTTTGACTATTTAAGCTTCATTTTGCTTTGAAAATTCTCATTAAATCGATCGTTTTATTTTTTTATATTATGAGATAAGAAATAAATTATACAACAAAAAAAGTTATTCAAGTTAGAAAGCAAAAACTAATTTTTATCACATTTGACAATACAATGCTATAAATATAACTTTTCACAATTTTTAAATAATTTGACATAATGTATTCGGTTTCTTATTAATCATGTTTGTAAGAACCCTTTTTTATGCTTATGATTTAAAAACAATTTTTCATTAATTTTTTTTTTTTTAATATATTTTTTTCTAAATTAGAAAACTGGTCTTTTACGTTTGAAAATCTTGAAGGAAATCTTCACATCTCCTAAAATGTTTGGTAATTTGAAGATTTTAATTTGATAAAAATTAATTCTGTGATTGGTGTTGACTTTTTTAAGTTTGGTTCTAGAGATTTTTTTTTTTTTCTGGTTAAAGTTGAGGGGGGGGGGCTAAGACCTTGTCTACGTTAAAAAAAAATTTTTTTTTTTTTTTTTTTTTTCCTTAACCTCATCCCCGCTAAACTTATATATGGTATAATCACGTTAGCACACCGGTTCTAAGATCACCAAAGTTAAGCAATATTGAGCCTGGTTAGTACCCAATGGGTAACAATTGGGAATACCAGGTGCTGTATATAGGAAGATGTCAACACCTCCATGCAAAAACCGCAAAAATCTAATGTTGCTATCTTCCCTGATTGGGATATGCGTGCAGCTGAGGACTGTTTATGAATTTAATATTCCCTTGCCACCTTCTTTGGAGGAAGCTGGTTCAATCCGCCTCTGGTGAATGTTGCTGACTCTAAACCTGAGGGTCATGCATTGATAGGCGTTTCAAGAGATTTTGATTATTAACCTCATTCACATTACTGAGAATGGATTTTCTAATGGAAAAACCAGTTTTCTAAATCTCTTTGCTGTGTCACTTCAATGGATTACCGGATCTTTTTTATTTTATTTTTGTGTGTGATGATGATGATGATGAACTGGGTTCATGTTGTTCTGGATCGGTCAGACTCCAAAATATGATGATGATATATATATTCTATCATGCGCTGTTTCTTCGTTTTTCTCTCTTGGGTGCGTCTACCCACCTTCCATAGATCATAGTCGACCTCAAGCTCCCATCTCGTGTGCGGCCGACCTCTGGGACGTCTTTCTTGAATATTCTCCAGGTAAATGTTTCTTAATTCCTTCCTTCGCTAGCACGCGCAGTACTTCACCTCCTTCCCAGCGTAGTTGTTTTAATTTTTTAATTTTTTTTTTAATTTATTTTTTTTCTTTCTCTATTTATCACAAATGCTTGGACAAAAATCAGTTTTGTCAATGCAATGTGCTGTTTACTTAAGCGCTTTTTTTTCTTTGTAATTTATGGTCACAGATAACATGGCTACAGTTTAAATCCGTCTTTAGACTTTTTCTCGGTGTCGTGAATTGACTTTAGTCTTATTTTCATCGTCTTTTCTTGGACTACGTTGTCAAAGTAGAAGTCTGAAAAAATGTTGCTTTAGGATTAGTGTAGTCTTTAAATGCCACACGTGTACAAACAGTCGCAAGGAAACAAAAAATTCAACTTTTTCCCATTAAAATGGACATTTATTTACAGGTACTTCCAGAGTAACGCCTCATCTCTTGTTCAAAAGTCTTCTTGTACTCTAATGTATTTAACAAAACTCTGCCATGTCGAACATGTGGTATACTGTCTTCTTTCCCTGTCGTTCTTGGGCCACATGTGTAACATGTCTATTTCAGTCCTTCTCAGGCCACGTCTTTTTTTTATAATCTTTTGGTTTCCTTCTTCATCGCTGTGATGTCATCTCGCATATGGCTTGATCATACGTTGGCTGTCATACAGCTGCTGCTGCCATACACACGCCTATGCTCTGTTACATTAGGCTTTTGCAAAAACTGACAAACTCCACCTAAAAAAAAAAAAAAAAAAAAAAAAAGCGAATAGCAAAACAACTACTGCTCCAGAATCTGACCCAAGGCAACAATGGCATCTTCCAGCAGTTTACGGTAAGCAGCCGGAAAAAGCCAACAGGAACACTGCCGGACAAATTTGAAACGTTGAAAATACAATTTCAACACCAAAAGATAAGACCTACCATTAGTTTAATTATATGAAAGAATTTTTTTTTTTTTTTGTCAAGTGTGTGTGTGTATATATATATATATATATATATATATATATATATATATATATTTTTTTTATCAAACGTTTCAAATAAATTTTTTTTGTTGTTTACGACAAAAATAAAATATGGTAACAAATATGAACGAAAATCCAAAATTTTTCCTTTTTTTATAGAAAGTATTTTTTTTTTTTTTTTGTAACAATGAAAACAACTCAGATGAAAAATATTTTAAAAATTTTTTTTTTTTTTTTTTTTTTTTTTTTTTAAGATAAGTCATTAAAAAAAAAAAAAAAAAAAAAATCCCCCTCCCCTCTATTAGTAAAAACATTGTTTATTGGCTAACTGTGTTGACGTTTTATGGCAGCTTTTCCAGCTGTATACTACTGAAAAATGCTGACAGATCAAGTTCAGGATCAGTACAGCAAAACCTTTGTTTTGGACACACGTCTTCATATATGAGGTGCTCTCCCTCTCCCATGGAATCATTAATAAAATTCTCAATCCTTTCTGTAATCCAACGATATTTGGTATGAATTAGAACTACAATCCAAAAAAAAAAAAAAAAAAACACCATTCACTGCTATTTTTGTTTTTATGGATAACACAAATATTTCTTTTAAAAGGTTTTGAATCATTTTTTTTTTTTTTTTTTTTTTGTCTACATAAGATTTAGGATTATTTGCTATAAGAATATGCAAAAATATAACATAAGCACTTGAATTTCAAATAATTCCATCTTTTATTTCACTCTATAGATTTCGCATGGCGAAATCAAAAAAATCCAAAATTTAATGATAGTTTAGAAGAAAGTGTGGTAGCCTTTACAGGAATAAATAGAGGTCATTTAGATGTGTAAATTTCCATGTGTTTTTAATGTCTGTTTTAACGATTAAGTGAAGATAAGGGTTTAATTCTTTTTTCATAAGATATATATATATATATATATTTGTTGCCTACATAGCCCCCAAAATTAAGCAATGAGGAGATTTGCCAGTACCAAATGGGTGACCATTTTGGGAATGCTAGACACCATAGGTGTTGGAGATAAAATTTTAGAGGGTGCACGATAAAAATTAGAACAAAATCTTCAGTTTATATTCTTCAGATGTGAAAGAAATTGTAATCGCACCATAATTTTTCAATTTTTAGAATAAGTTTAATTCATGGGTAGTTAGTAGAAAAAATAAATTCATGTCAAAGAAAAATGTTTTCCCGATAAAAGATCAAAGCAAATTTTCTAGATTTTTTTAAAGTTAAATAAAACCATGATTTTAACAATTTTTCAAATAAGTTGCCTCGAAATACTCTTTCTCTCGCTTGAATCTTTGGTATTTTTTTCGTATGCAAGGACAAAAAAAAATTTTGCATGGTCCGTAAACTGAAAATTTTGTAAGCAGAATCTTTCATATCTAGAGATTCCACTGTATATCACATGTTAGCGAAAAAAAAAAAAAAATGTAACGATTTCAAATATTTAACGAAAGAGAGAAAACAAATGGTTAAACAATTCCTGCCATTTGAAATGAAATGCAAGCTTTATTTTAACATTTTTATATATATACCCTGTATATCAAATTTCGAGCCTGCAGACTTAAAATTGACAGTTATTGCATAGGGAAATGTGTACACACACACACACACACACGTTCACTTTTATAGATATATAGATTTCTGATCAATTTTCAACTTGTATTTTTAAATGTTATGATTTTTCTCTAAGGAGGTAAGCATGATGTAATGGTTTTTGAAAAGTTAGGGCCGCAGCTTGTTGTAGCGGACTAAGTTACTTTTATACAAACCAATGGCCAATATATTCTCCTTCTCCGCTCATCCGAAAGGCATTCTACGGTTGTTGTACTCTTACTTTTTTTTCATTTTTCTTTCTTTTTCTCACCCCCCCCCTTCCTGATTTCATTTGCTATCTTCATTTCAACACCTCTTTTTCCTTGATCCGTTATTTTTTTTAAAATGAATGTTGCATATACTGACTTCTCCACAACCTCATGATTTTTCTTGAAGTTCCATTTAACCCTGGACATTTGCATCTATATTTCTGTTTTCTCATGGATTACAAAAACTCATTTCGGATTTTTCCTGTTCTGGATTTTACCATCTTTCCCATTGGATTTTTGTCATATCCTTTTTCTCCCTTTTTTTCCGTTTCTTGCTTTCTCAATCCCCTTGAATGCCTATAAACTGTCTCAAACTATTAAATGACTTTTTTATACAAATACGATAAACTTCATATTTGTTTCTTGTGATGCATTAACCTGCAAAATTTGTATGTTTTGCAAACCTCTTCCCTCTGATGAGAAAAATTGCATTCTTTGAAACTCCATGCAATAAGTTTTTCTTTTATTTGTATTCCTTGTCAATAATTAAAATTTTGTGTACCTTCCTTATAGCTTTATAAGTTTTTTTGTTCTTTTTTTTATTAAAACTTTGAATAAATTTTCAATATCAAGATTTTTGTGCATGTGCGTTTTCATGTATTTCTGAATTTTCCATGGAGAAGAATTTTATATATATATATATATATATATATATATATATATATATATATATTTTTTTTTTTTTTTTAATTTAAAACCCATAAAGTTCTTGGAACACTTATTTTCAAAAAGAAAGCAAGACAACATATCTACCTGATTATCTTACACATGTTTCATTTCACAGCAGAGGTAATTCCTGTTTCTCTTGTGATCCATCGTTTCCATTTGGCGGGCAAATGTTCGAATCTTCTGTTAGTGTAAAAAGAAATTTGTCGTAGTCGCGAACATTTTCGACTTTCGTCTTCAGGCAAGTGATGAATTAAAAAATTACATTTAGTGAATTTATTCAAAGAGTCAATTAAAATCGTATTAAATCATTAAAAGCGCTTAAACATGCCCTTCCCCTCATATTGAGCCTAATTGATGGTCAGTTTATGCAAATGAGTAGGGCTTTCATGAATGGGGAGGGGTTACAATGTAAGACAGCTAAAATAGCGATGTTTTTTTTTATTAATGTTTCTGAATTTGTATTTGGGGACGTCATGTGCTATAGGTTTTTTGTAATGGTGCCCATTTTAGCGGTCTCACATTGTGATCTGCGCCTCCCAACAATTGAAGCCCTACTCCTTTGCATAAACAAACCGAGCATCAATCAAGTACAATATGAGGCGGAGGGCACGTTTATTTGCTTTTAAAAATTTTAAACGAATTTAATCGACTTACTGAATAAATTCACTAAATGCAATTTTTTACTTCATCACTTACCTGAAGACGATTCATGGAAGTCGAAAATGTTCGCTGCTATAGCAAATTTCTTTTTACACTCAAACGGAACATTTGAACATTGGCACTCCAAATGGAAAAAACGGATCACAAGAGAAACAAACAGGAATTATCCCTGCTGTTCAGACAAACAGACAAAAGATAGTAAATTTGGGCAGCATTTTTTTCTAATTTCTGATTGTTTTTAATTATGTTAATCTTCAGTCAAGTTTCTGTGCAGAATGTTTCTAAAAGTGGTTTATGGCCTAATTATTATATTTTTTTTTTTTTTTACTCTGAGTAAGAATTAAGAAAAATTTGAAGATTATACATTTACCTCTTTTGAAAACATGACTATTTTTTTTTTTTTGGTGGGGTCCTATTTACTTATTTGTATGAGTTTGTTGTGTCAATCTTTTTTTTTTACTTTGTAAATTTTGTCACGATTTTTTATCTGTTTTATTTTTATTCTCGTTATTTTTGTTTATGGCTGAATTATTTTTTTTTTTACTGTCAAAATCAAGAAAAATTTGGAAAGTGTACACTTGCTTTTTTTTTTTTTTTTTTTTTGAAATGTGACTTTTTGTATGAAATTTTTTTTGCGGGGGGGGGGGGGGGGGTCTTATTTACTTATTTGCATGAGTTGTGTTGCAATCTTTTTTTTTTTCTTTTTTTTTTTACTCTAAATTTTGTCACGATTTTTTGTTTTATTTTTATTCTCATTTTTTTTTTTACAAATGATTAAAAGAATATTTGATGCTTGTTTCGAAAGGCAACCAACTCAAAGATTTTTAAATAAGCAATATAAAGGAATGTGTATGTATTTAAATCAGTATATTTCGGTGGATACTCTCCTTTATCATGATTTCTTTTTTTTTTTCTTCTTACTCCACATGGTGATACTGTTAGGCAGAATAAGTCTGTTTGGCATTGTTTTTATATAAAGTCCAGGATTGCACTTGGCAATGTGCGAAGATGAATATTTAATTAGTTTCCTGTGTTTTAAAAGCATTTTTTTATGTACACACGTAGGAAGGCCATGGTCCTCTAGAATGGGAAATTCATCTCTTATTCCAGATATTTTTTTAATTATATTTCTGATAGGAAAGTAGGGATACATTTTGTTTTTGTTACCACAACTCTCATTGGCGTTTGTCAGTCGATAATATTTTCTCATTCTGTTCAACAGTCATTTTGCTGTTGGTGACCTTTTGTTTAGGTTCCCTGACAAAGAAGGGATTGGACCTAGTAATTCACTCCTGTTCATTTGTTCACACTTTTTTCAATAACTACACCCTGGATTTTTTTTTTTTAATTTTGCATAAACATTAGTCATGGTGCAAGTAAATTTTTGCCAGAACTGATTTTCCGGGATAACTCTAGTTGCTATCCTAGGAGGGATTATAAGGATAAAATGGCCTCCAAATTATTCATTCATTCTACACTTTTCTCAGCTATGCCTTAGATTTTTTAACGTTTGTACAAACATTAGTCATAGTGAAAGTAAATTCCTCACTAGGCTTGCTTCTATTGTATCGAGATATGGTTCTACGCAGTTCTTGGAGGTCCATCTTCCCAGATTTTACCGCCTTGCACTTTGAGAAGAAGTTGGTTTATTGCTAATCGTTTGAAGCTCTTTTAATGGGGAATGCCAATGGGACTGTTATCAGTTGAAGATTGGGTCCATTTTGTTTTTGGGATTTGTTTCCATTTCTTAAAAAAAAAACAAAAAAAAAACTCATTTTCTCACTTAATTTCTTTTTCTTTTTTATTAAATGTTTCTTTTTTCCATTTAACATTCATTAAATAACACTTTCTTTACTTTTTTCCTTCCAATTTCCATTTTATTGAACCTGTCTTTACAGAATTGTTATCCCAGCTGTCCAGTGTCCGAAGTCGAGCTGCTGCGGCCCAAAGTGTCTCCTCCCAGTTGCAGCAGTTGGAAATGCAGTTGCAGTCAACTAAGTAAGAGCACAATCATCTCTTCTTTCCTTTTCTCTCTCTGTCGCACTCTTTCTCTCCCTCTCTGTCGCACTCTTTCTCTCCCTCTCTGTCGCACTCTTTCTCTCCCTCTCTGTCGCACTCTTTCTCTCCCTCTCTGTCGCACTCTTTCTCTCCCTCTCTGTCGCACTCTTTCTCTCCCCTCCCCCACCTCCATGTCGCTCTCTCCAATCCGCTACTACCCCCCCCCCTCTCTCTCTCTCTCTCTTTCTCTCACCCCTCTCCACCTCGCTACTATGCCCATCTCTTTATGACAGCACTTTATCTTTCTGGTTTGCACTCACACACAAAAAAATATTTGTTAATTTTCTTTCACTTAAGATTTTATTAAATTTCCTTTATATGCAGATACATTATACTATATATATATATATATATATATATATACTAGCAGAGGTGCCCGACATTGTTAGGGATTGAATGAAAATACAATGTTTCACCCTCCCATACTTTTATTTTCATTAAAATCTATCAAATCGCTCATTTTCCAATCAAATCGATCGATTGATTGCTTGCTATGGTTGAGGATTCACCCTCACAGTGCACTGGGAGGGAGCTTCACATTCCCCCTTCAGTGATTTAACCCACAATACCTTAATAGTAGTCTACATTGCACTGTAGAGAACCTGTTTTATAAAACTATCTTTGAATAATGGCTTGATTTAAAGTTTAAAATGCAAAATTAAAATATCATGCTTCATTTGTGCTTTAAAAATTTGGTTTCAAATGCACCATGTATTCTTATAAAAGAACTTACTGTTGATTTTATAGGTTGAGCCTTTCTGCTTGTACTGTGATAAAACTTCTCAGATGCACTGGAAAAATGGTTGGATCACTCTGTTGTTTTGTATAGTGTACTTGAGTATATTTTGATTTGTACAGATCCTGTATTTATTATAATAGAGCTAATTAATACAATATTGATTATTATATTGTACCCAATATATAGTAGTTATTTCAAAAGTATCTTTTTAAAAATATGACTTGGGTGTTATCAGTTAAAATACACAACACAATCACGTTGACACACCGGTTTTCGCTAGATCACCAAAGTTAAGCAACGTCAAGCCTGCCCAGTATGAGATGGGTGACCATTTGGAAAAGTGATGCGCTGCATGTACCTGAAGGTAAAATACCAGGTTGGTGAAGTGGCATGGTCTATCCTTCTCTCGAGGGTAGATGGGCTTCTCTTATGCCATGGTAGGCAACCCATCTAGTGATGGCGTCACGATAAAAAAAATACCCTTGATAGCCCTGGCGAAGCATCAAGTATTCATCTACCGACAAGATTTGAATTACACTACAGACTCATGTAGTAAGTTCAATCTCAGCTGCAGACGCATATGACTGATGATGAGGTATATCACTGCTGATGCAACCTTTCATCTGTATAATATCCAGGTACTCCAGAAAATGGAGTAGTTTCACAGCCTAGTATGTGATTTTTTTTTTTCTTCCCTGCAACCATTTTTTCTACAGATAGAAGTTGCAAGCCTTTCTCTGCTTTATTGTTATTTTCATAGTAAATGCTCAACTGAAGTCTAATCTATGATTCCCTCTTATCAAATTTTTACAAAATAAATATACAGATTCCATGAACAAAGCTTCTTTCCCAGAACCGCCCGCCCGTGGAACACTGTTCTGCTGGCCTGCTTACCGGTTGAATACAATATGGTCGCCTTCAAATCCAATGTAAACCAGTTCTTGTTGGAGCGTCCCCTTAAATAATCAAATTCTACCCAATTTACACCATTAACTATTACTACACTACCATCTTACATTCATTTACCCTTATCCTCGAGTAACCTTCGGCCTTGATAAGTGGTGACTCCCAAGTAAAAAAAAAAAAAAAGACTTGTGATGTTAGGCTGTATAAAATTTTTAGGTCAAAATCGGTCTTCCTTCAATTGGATTTTTTTTATTTATCGATTTTCGATACTAAAACTACATAAGAACACTTTGCCAATGATTAAACAATGTATGAATATAAAATGATGGATTATTGAAAAATGGGTGGGTGGGTGTCAGGTAGATGAATAACGTGAATTATATACAGCAGGTTACTTGTATGTAGGAGGGGGGGTGAAGAAATAATTACTTTTTAAGATCAAAATACATGCTCACTTGAAAATAGACGATGTCATAAAATGAGCAACCATTCGTTCTTTATGACGTCATACATGATTACCAAAGTCAAAATCATGAAAATTTATGGCAGTTAAGCTATACAGAAGGTTTTGTGTGGCTCAATTGCCATATATTTTCATAACTTACTACCTGGCTCTATTCGTATATTGAGCACTGAATTAATAGTGAAAATTGATACATAAAATGTTTCCTTATTTATGTTGATATATGAAATTATATACAAACGTGTGTATGTATTTACATATATATATATATATATATACACACACAGTAAGTTATAAAAATATATATGGCAATTAAACTGCACAAAATATTCCGCGTTTAATTCACGTTGGAATTCGTCAGGTTTAAGCATAGGGCTGACAAATTCTAACATGAATGAAAACGCAGAATATTCTGTGTAGCTTAATTGCCATATATTTTTATAACTTGCTATCTAGCTCTATCTATGTATTGAGCACTGTTGAAGTAAATACTTAAAGTTTACGCATAAAATTATACTCTCGTATATGAATTTATGTGACTAAATGAAGTAGTCATATATAAATCGTTCTAGGCAAGACATGAAGCCATTTAATATTAATAAATAGGACAGTTTTGCATCACTTTTATGCCTATTTATAAAAACTAAAATCAAGGGCTGTAATCGGCTAACACGTTTCCTAAATTATGGTGTCACGCTACCGGAAGCAGTGACAAGGCAAATCAGTTCCTTCACTTTTCTTGTTCTTCAGTATTTCTGTTGTAAAGCGATTTATTGAAATATAAGAAAAAAAAAACGTTATTGAAAAGTATACTATTAAAATTAACAAAATTATACTGATAAAATTAACACAATTAGTTTTTATTTGCACGTTTAATGAAAAAATTTTAAAAGTTTTCTTTGAAATTTTATAAGAAATATGTTTATGAAATTACAAAAAATCAGTTTTCTTTTTAATTTTAAAAGTAAGTTTTTCATTTGAATTTCTATAAGTCAATGTTTATGAAAGTATGAAAATAAAAAAATTTGAAATCAAAATAAGAAAATGTTAAACATGATAAAAAAAAACGTATCCAATACAAAATATTTCCAAAATATTGGGCTTTGATACTATAGCCAAAACCAAATCAAGAAATAATGATACACTAGCAGTTCAGCCCGACGCAGTTCAAATCAAGAAATAATGATACACTAGCAGTTCAGCCCGACGCAGTTCAAATCAAGAAATAATGATATACACTAGAAGTTCAGCCCGACGTTGCTCAGGCCCTATGTACTGTTCATAACTTTATGTGCATATTTCAAGTGTTTAGGCGCAAAATTGGCAGAGAAGTTTGGTAGTCTGCAAAGGTCAATGCTTTTAACTTTGTCCTCTTGGCAGCCAAATTATCGGCCAAAAACTGATTAAAGTGTGGTGCATGTCTGAATACTCTGTAAAAATTCAAATGTTTAAACCCAAAATTGGCTGAATAGTTTGCTAGAAATCGCAAAGGTCAAATCTTTTGAACTTTGACCCTTGGCAGCCAAATTATCGGCCAAAAACTGATTAAAAAGCTTGCCCTATGTCTGAATACACTTTATGTAAAATTTCAAATGTTTAGACTTGGCTGAGTAATTTGGTAGACACTGCAGAGGTCAAATTTTTAAAAACTTTGACCCCAATTTGGACGCTTTAACATTTATTGTTTTGGGGTCAAATCAAGTTAAAAAGTTTGATCAATGTCCAAGTAACCTACATCTAAAATTTCAAGTGTTTAAACCCAAAATTGGTGGAGGAATTTGGTAGAGTTTTCAAAGGTCAAATCGTTGAATTTTGACCTCCTGACAGCCAAATTTTTTGCCGAAAACCGATTAAAAAGATTTTCCAAATCTCAATACTCCTTTATATCAAAATCCCAAGTGTAGACTGAAAATTGACCGAGTAGTTTGGTAGGGAAATGTACTCGCACACAATTTAACTAGCAGGAAAACCTAACGTTGCCCAGAAATTGAATGATGATCGATTGACACTCACATGCTATTGTCGTTGAAATTGGTGAAATCGCTCATTTTTTAATCAAATTAATTGATTGCCTGCTCTAGTTGGCCACCCACGGTCGTGTACTGGAGAGAAGATTCATCTGCCTCCCCGCAGTAACTTAGTCCACAATACATTGTAGTCTACTGTACACTGTAGAGAACCTACTGTTGATTTTATAAAATTATTTTTTTATATATAATAGCTTGCATTAAAGTTTAAAATGAAAGTCAAGTATCATGCTTCAATTGTGCTCTAAAGAGAAACATTCATTTCGAATATGCCTCTGTCATATCAAATTATATACTGTTGATTTTATGTCTCGCTTTTCGGCTTGTCTGGTAATAAAACTTCTCAAAAGTCCTTGTGATGTAAGGCTGTGTAAGGTGTTAACTTTAGTCGAAATCGCCTGTTCTTTCTTTCATTGGATTATTCCGATTATCGGACGCATTCTGATACAAAACCTATCTCAGAACACTGCCAGGCACATATAGTACCTTCCATGTGAAATTTCATAAAACTCGGTCCAGCCGTTTTAGAGTCCATAGGAAACACCTGCACGTACGCACACATACAGCTCCTTTTATATAATAGTAGATGGATAAGTAGGTGCTTTCATGAATTCCACCAAATAAATGAACGATTTGTCTATATAATGATTAGGGCTATATGACAACAGAATATTTTTTTATCATTGTTTTTACTCTCAAGTATATATCCAACAAAGACACAATCAACCGAGAACCACATCACTCTGTATAAAAGCATGTAAGATATCATCAGATGCACTCGAGAATCAAAACAATGAAAAGCATATGCTTTTGTCCTAGCTCTAATTATCTCAAGAGATTTAATGAGTAAAATTTTTAAAAAATATATATTAACACTAGGCATATGACAACAGCATATTCTTTTCATTGTTTTGACTCTCTAGTATATATCCGACACAGTTAACCACATCACTCTATATAAAAGCATATAAGATATCAACGGATACATACTAAAGAGTGAAAACAATGAAAAGAATATGCTGTTGTCCTAGCCCTAATAATGATATGCTAAGATACTTCATGTTCTTACAAGGCTCGCTCCAAAAGTAAAACCCATTTTTTGTACACATATCTAATTTTAAAATGATAAACATTAATGTGTCTGCATTAAAAAGCAAATTTTTACAAATATTTTGCATCATCCCCCCCCTCTCACCTGCAAAAAAAAAAAAAAAAAAAGAATTCATATTTATTCTAGAAAAAAAAAAAAAAATTTATGCAGTGTTATTGTTATAAGAGGTAAGTGGGTTTTTGGTGTTTTTATCAATCCCAACTAAAAGAAACGATTCTTCTTGATCCATGCCTGAGCTCCCATTAATCCTTCTTTCTACTTCTCCCACCTCCTTTGAAATCCCCTTCTCAGATATTGTGTATGATGATGATGATTATTATAGGTTTTATTTTGTTTTTGCTTTGTTTTCCTTCTTCACCCCCCCTCACACACACATACCCTTATCTAATCTATTGTATAAAAAGCTGATGTTCAGCAAAACTTGAAAATTACACAACAAACATCCACAAAGTTGGTTTTTTTTTATCAGCATAACTCCAGAGGGATAATATCTAAAATTTAAAGAAAATGATTGGTGATTTGATGGAATCAAAAAGCTATTTAATATCATTTAATGCTATTTATTATTATTTAATGCTATCAAAGCATACACACATCCTGTAATATAATCATCTAGTCTGTTTTGCAACCATTAACTGAAGGGATGTAATTTTTTTTTTTTTTTTTTTTTTTTTTTTTCATAGTTATATTGTTTATATTGGCTCGAGTTGTCTAATGGAGGTAGGGACAGAGAAAGGGATAGAAATATTACACTTTTACATGGTCATAAACTGTAACCACTGAATAAATTTCAGTTTAGAATAACTAATAATCAATAATTTAAATATTTAATACCATTTAAAAAGAACAAAAGTTAAAGGTTTGTATAGGGTTTATTTACATATCTATAAAAGTAAGATTGTGTGCATGTCTGTATGTACGTTTCCCTACCAAACTACTCTATCAATTTTCAGTCTACAGACTCAAGATTTGATATAAGGGGTATTGGGAAAATCTTTTTAATCGATTTTCGGCCAGAAATTTGGCTTTCAAGGGGTCAAAATCCAACAATTTAACCTTTGAAAACTCTACCAAACTCCTCCGCCAATTTTGGGTATAAATACTTGAAATTTTAGATTTAGGTTACTTGGACATTGATCAAACATTTTAATTTGATTAGAGCCCAAAGCAAATGTTAAGAGGTCAAAATTGAAAAAAACATTTGACCCCTGCGGTTTCTACCAAATTACTCAGTCAATTTTTGGTTTAAACATTTGAAATTTTACGTAAAGTGTATTCAGATATAGGGCAAGCTTTTTAATTGGTTTTTGGCCGAAAATTTGGCTGCCAAGAGGTTAGAGTTGAAAGAGTTGACCTTTGCAGACTCTACCAAACTCCTCCACCAATTTTGGGTCTAAACACATGTAAGTTTAGATGTTAGTTACCTAGACACGAGTCAAACTTTTTAATATATGCACATAGTTATGTATCGTACATAGGGCCCGAGCAAAGCCGGGCTGAACTGCTAATATAATAATAAATCTCATATATTCAGGTTTATAAGAGAAACAAAAATCAGACCTAGCCATAGTTAAAGAACTACATTGTCGTGTTGATACAGCGAATACATTTGCAATTTTTTTATTTCTGCATGCTTTATACTCATCTCTTCTTGATCTTCCTTCTCTCTTCTGAACAGATTTTGGTGGTTGTCTAGAATTTCTTTCATATTGGGGTTACTACGTTTTAGAAGTTTTTATATACCGTGTACATTGTAATATGTACGATTTGTGAACGCGCGTCGCGTCTAGATTTATTTACATCGACTTTTACAAAATTGTTGCTACTTCGGCTCCCCTCATGTATGGTCGGCTTTTTCGTATAAAACCGAAATTAATCTGAAACGAAGACAGGTTCCCCTGCCCTCGTGCCGGGAACGTCCAGAAAGCAATCAGGTTTTGGTCAATACAGGGTGGGAACCCCTTATATCAGACAATTGCTATTCAATTGGACACTCCCTTCTTAAATGGAGTTGGTCCCACCTCTCCTAACATCTTGGGGAAACAAACAACCAAAGTTGGGGTGGGGGGATGCCTCGCATCAGAACTGCAGGATATGTTTGACCTCATTATCATTAAATCTGTGCACCTGCCAATTAAGTTTTTATTGTTAA
>NC_136523.1:22484661-22667161 GCF_053919585.1 Euprymna scolopes
TTAACAAAAAAAAAAAAAAAAAAAAGGTACTCTTATTTATTTATATATATATATATATATATATATATATATATATATATAATGTGTGTGTGTAGCGCATGTATATTTCTTTTCAGTAGAAAAAAATAAACCTAAGTAACTGATTGTAAAAAAAAAAAAAAAATTTTTTTTTTTTTTTTTTTTAAATAACAGAATTTGTTTTTATATGAATGTGTTATATACATATAAGCATATTTATGAATTCATCAAAGGTACCTGAGTTTTGTTCACCAGATCAGCTGGGATTTTTATCAAATTCTAATTTATTCTGTAGATGAAACCTGGGTACCTCTTTAATGGATACCTAAATTTTTAGTCCCCCCATGAATAAATGTTTCTTAACAACAAATTCCTTTACATAAAGAGCTTGATGGAAAACAAAAGCATGTTAATTATAGGTGTTGTAATTTTTTTTTTATATTTCGCACTATCCTCCACCCTTTATCGAAGTATGTATTTGTGATATATGATGAATTGCTCAAATGTTGTATATGAAAACTCAAATGTTCATAGATGTTTTTCGTATTTTTAGCTAGGATTATGTTTCTACCAGCAAATTTTTTTTTTTTTTTTTTTTTTTTACACTTCTGGCAAAATAAAACTGTATTTAAGAATATTGTTTTTTAATTATATAATTTTGTCTTGTATTAGATTGATTTTTTTCTTGTTAACTCTTAATGCTTATTCATGTAATTCCCCTCAACTTTTTCAGGACTTGTCAGTCATTAAAAAAAACCTCACTCATAAAACGTATTATTTTATTTGACTAATTTTAAAAACTGAATCTGAGGGGAGGATAACCGTTATGCTAATAATACCAGTTATAATATAGGTGATAGCTTGGTTTTGTTCAAACACCAAAGTAACGTAAGAACTTTGTAGTCTAGATCCTCTCATGGTCCTGGATCAGTTAAGGCTAAATTACACATAGTATCCTTCTAAATAGATAATGGGTAACTTCTTTATTGTTTCATGTCTTTTTTTTTTTTTTTTTTTTTTTTTTTTTTTTTTTTTTTTTTTTTTTTTTTTTAAATAAAATCCTGAACCTCAGTAATAGTGTGAATGAAGGCCTTTTATTCATCATTGACCTGACAAACCTACTAATAAAAATAATTTTAAAGAAATGAGGTTCTCTCTCTCCTTCTTCTCACTCGGTAAAAAAAGGGGTCCTAATATGCCCTCTTATGGTTATTCTAATTTCAGTCGGATCGATGGCGCGATGGCCACGACGCAGTCAGTAAATGCGTCGTCTACAGGTGGAGTCCAATCTTGGTCGCGGTTTCAATCCTGGCTGGCGCCTGACCACGGGTAATAATCGATGCTACACCGTCGGGTGAAGGTGTTTTAATTCCCTATACAACCCCCCCTCCTTCCTCTCCCAGCCAAGAAAAAAAAAATAAAAAAAGACCCACCCTGGAGTGGGAATTACAACTTTGCAGATAGGTGCGTGCACACACATACACATACACTAGATATCTATCTCCATTTATCTCTTTTTCTCTCTCTCTCAAATTTTATTGTTAGTCTTGAGTTTAGCCAGACCAAACTAAAAGGCCAAGATTGCTTTTGAACGGTGTATAGCTAACTGTATTTAGAAATAAGGAGATTGGGGAAGGGGGTATAAAATATTTTTCAGTAAATTATCTCCACTTTTAGTGTTTCTCGTAGGCAATATCAAACCTTAATCATATGAAAATTCAAGTAAATTCTCTCTTTCTCCTCTCATAGGTGAAGGGAAAAATCTAGAGTTTGGTTAGAATATGTAGATTTTTAGGTGGTCTGTTTAGATTGTATATGAGCAAGGAACTAAAAAATATTAAAATCTACTAAATCATAGATATGAAATAAACATAAACTGTAAACCCTGAATAAATTTAATTTTAGAATAACTACTAATCAATAATTGGAAAAAATCTAGTAACACCAAGTAACAAAAAAAGAAATGAAAGACTTGTGCAAGTGTTGTAATATAAATCGTATGTATTAATGTTAAAAAGAGCAACAAAACTAAGATCTAGCCATAGTTAAAGAATCACGTTATGTTCTTACAACGAATACTTTTGCAATAGCAGTTAGAAAATTCTTCTAATTTTGAAGAATGCTTTATGCTAAACGGAAAAGCTTATTTTTCCTAAACCTGAAGCATATATGGAATTTCAAACTGAACCTTTCAACTGTCAAAAGACAGTCACTTAGAACTAGTTGTTAATGAACGCCTTTATCCGTTGTATCATGGATGTAAGTAATTAACATAATTATGAATAAGGAGAAGCTACACTTGATTTTAAAAAGGATTCCGTTTAAAATTTAGTAATAGGTTTTCGAATTTGAGATAAAAATCGTCAGGTTAAAGATACAGCCTCAGCCAAAACGTTTTGAAAGTAACAACCAAGATGAGAATAGTAGTCCAAATAATCCAAATTAATAATCTTCATCTAAAAAAAATTCTGAAACATAGTTTAAAAAATAAAAAAATGGAGTTGAAAATGTCGGCCAGTGGAAGCATCTTGAAAATGAAAAATATAGAATAAACACTGTTTTTAAAAACACTTTTAGATGCAAATTAAACAAAATTAATTTTCTTTCTTGTTGGTCCTCCTTCTTTTGCTCTCTCACCATACATTCTAACAAATTATTTATAAAAAAAAGAAAAATGCATCTTAAGGGTTTCAAAATAACAAAAAAAATATAAATACATTCTTGCAGATTATTATTTCAAAGACAAGACAGATAAAAAGGGGGGTTCATCAAAGTTTTCTCAAAACATTTATCCCCCCCCACCTCTCCTTCTCCCTTTTTCTCCTTTATAATTTTTTTTTTTTTTTTTTTTTTTTTCACCCTCCCTTGTAAGTATGAATCTGGGTGAGTCTGCTTAGTTTTTTTTTTTTTTTTTTTTTTTTTTTTTTATGAGCCTTACTGTTTTTATAACCATTCTTTCGACTTTTTTATGCAAGCTTTGCAACACGTAAATACACGATATGCTACTTTTTTTTTTACTGCCAAACATCCCCTCTCAACCAGTGTATAATTAGTGTCTATATATATATATATATATATATATATTATTTGTATATAATTTTATATTCTAATTAACATAACAATAGTTCTCAAAATAGTATTAAACTTATTAGTTTATTTATGTATATTTTTTATTATTTGTATATTAGTAAAAATGGTGCTAATGCAGAGAGTGATCCGCGCTATTTTTTAAATCGTATTTCCACGTTTAATTAAAGTTTTGTTTTTTATTAAATTTTATGACAAAACATCCTCCACTCCATGTTAAGAATGGCTTTTTAAATAATGTTATTATTTCAGCACGGATCACTCTCTGCATGAGTACCGTAAAAATAGTAAATTGATTCTTTCTACATTCCTTATTGAGAAGTTATATTTTCTAATAGAGAGCCATGAATTTAACAGCTGTCCGGTTTGTAAATCTCTGAAAAAGCTACATGGTAAACAGCTGATGATCCACATTGTCTATTTAAGTTGAGGTCCCTTTTTCTCCACTCTTATACAGTTGAATTCCCTTTTCTTAATGTTGATTTTCTAGCAGAAAGTTGACTTATGCAAGTATATCTACCACACGTTTTAGGAATTTAAACTGCATTTTAAAAAATTTGAGTGTTTATTTATAAAATACTCCAAGCTTCTTTAGATATAAGGGGTGCCTTCAATAAGTTTCCAGACTTTTTTCATATGGGCACTTCTATTGATTGAAGAAAACAACCAAACAAAAGAAATAACAAATACGAAGTAATCTCCTCCGGTTGCAATGCGCTTGTTATACTGTTCGTTGTCACCACCTCTTTCCTCTTAATTGCTTATAACAGCATCTAAGGTTTTCTTTGAGCTTAGGGAATAACCAAAAGTCACGGAGAAAGGTCTGCACTATGGGGGAGGGTAAAGAATTGTCTTGATGCCAATCTGGGTCAAATAGTCTGTGACAAGGATGAAGTTGTGAACTGGTGCATTGTCCAAACTTTGCACAAATCTTCCACATCTTCAGTTCCTCACAAATAATTGTTTGTACAGTTCCCACACTGACATCAAACTGAACTTAATGTTTCTATAGACACACGACGGTCCTTATCCATGAAATTCTTTATTTGGCCAATCAACTCCGGTGCTCTGACTTCCTTACTCCTCTCACCACCTCTCACAGACTCCCTGCCTTCCTTATGCTACTCAAAAACTGATACTTGATTCATGCAAGATAGTCCAAAAGCAGTTTGAAGCATTCCATATGTTTTTGTGCCATTTTTTCCAAGTGTAAAACAATTTTATTGCATATTGTTCATCTAACTTCATATCCAGATTGCATTTTTGAAATTCACCAGTTGTGAAAACCAGACTTTAGTAGGGCGTGTTCCAATTCTTGCAGTAGTTGTTCATTTGAACCTGAAATGATAAAAATGGGTCAATTATCTACAATTTAAAATGCCTGTACAAAAAGTCTGGAAACTTATTGAAGGAACCTCATTTTATAGACACTTATGAAATGCATGCCAAAGTATATACACTCTTCTGACTGGTTTTTATAATCAAACAACAGCTTGTTAAATCAACAAAGTTTTATTTATTTTACAAAATGATATGACAAGCGAAAGAGTTCGGGTCAGTATGGGGGTTGGTGTGTGTGACTGGTCGATCAAATGATGTCAGAAGTGTCACTGGCTTCGCTCGCTTCTCTGTCTTTGTTTTTCTATTTACATTGTCCACATTCCTAAATTGGGATTTAATTGTTCATTTTTATCTTAGATTTGTAATACTTTTAGTAATTTCAGTCTAGAGTTAAATATTTCTCTCTTTTTCATGATCTTGATTCTTTGATCCGAATGTAGGGTTGACGTCATCACCAGCAATCCAATTTACAACTGGTTTTGCCCGGATCTCTTACTTTTCAGTGTTGTTGGTCACCTATGCAACAAAATATGCTTTACTAATATTTATGATGGAGTAACATTTTTACAATCTGTGAGGGATGATAATTTCTTTTGATCCCTGTCTCGTGAATTTTTGCAGATTCAAAACAAAGGCAAAACCTGACTCTTGAATTATTTTTTTTACATAGGAGTCCCCACTTATCAAGGCCCGGAGGCCACTCGAGGATAAGGGTTAATGGGTATACATTAGTCAATGTGATTATAGCGTAGTAATCATAAGTAGTCGGAATTTTGTAAATTGGATTACTTAGGACGGTTCATCAAGAATTTGTTTACATTAGATTTGAAGACAATCAAATTGTAATCAGTTGGGAAGCAGGCAAACGGGAGAAAGTTCCATAGGTGTGCAGTTCTAAGAAAGAAACTTTGTTCATGGAATCTACATGTAGGTTTAGGCACAGCTAAAAAGTGTGGGAAATTATTGAAAATGGTTTTGGCTAGACGGGTGTTTTTTGTGAAAGCTTGACGGGGGAGGGGGGAACCATTGCTTGAAGCTCAGACAAGCACTTGCCATAAAAATAACGATAAAAAATAGACAGGCTTGAAATGTCTCTTCTGTGAAAAAGAGAAAAAGGCATCCCCCACCAAGCTACGAAGTCTATTTTGTACTCTATCAAGGCAAGATAAGTTGCTTCTTGTAGTTCCTGCCCAGAAGTATGTAATAAAATGTATAAAAGTATAAATAGGCCTACTAGACTACTCAAGGATAAGGGTTAATGCGTGTACGGTAGTCAATGGGACAACATCATAGTAATTGTTAGTGGAAATTTGATAAATTGGATTCCTTAAGGAGATGGTGCATCGAGAACTTGTTTACATTGGACTTAAAGACCACCATATTGTAGTCGGATAGAAAGGGGGGAAGCAGAAGAGTTCCACAGGCATGCAGTTCTCAGAAAGAAGCTTTGTTCATGGAATCTACATTTAGGCACAGATAAAGAGTGGAGGAAACTATTGGTAGTGGTTTCAGTTAGACAGGTGTTTTTCATAAAAGTTTGGCAGGGGGGGGGGGGCATAGATTGGAACTCAGACGAGGTTTAGGGTTTAGTTTTCCTAGTCTTGAAAGATCTTTGCATGATGCAAAACTTTGTTTCTTGAACTCAATTTTGAATGAGGCTTTCTTAGGAATGGGCTGATAGTTTGATTGTCCCACTTATTTTATGTGGCTTCATCTACCATCACCTTATTATTAGTAGTGACATTGTCTGCATTTTGCTTGTAGTGACAAATACATAGCAGTTTCATCAAGAAAACAATAACACTTGTTTTGTGGTTCGCATGTTTATTTTTATAATCGATCAATGCTTCAGTTCAGTCTCGAAAAACAAAGGATACCCCTGTTGGGGCAGTTGCACATGTAATTGTGAGGCAAGGGTCACACAATCCCTAACCCTAACCTCTCCGGAATCGACAGTGTTTGGGTCCAGTGGCAAGGAGAAGACTAGGATGACTGGAAACAATGCCGAGATTAGCAGAGAGCACATACAGCACCTGGAAGTCGCAAATGGTCACCAGGCTCAACGTTGCTTAACTTCAGTGATTCAGCAGGAACCGGTCTGTCAACGTGATTGGGCCATATATTTTTATAAACTTGTGCAATCAAAACATTTGATGAAACAAGTTTTCTTTTTAGCCACCTTATAATTCAAAGCGTTATTATATACGGGTGATCATCTCTCAAGTGACTGCTGAGGAAATTATCTCTCTCTCTCTCTCTCTCTCCCCTCCCACGCACACACGTATTTGTGTCAAAGCTTTTAGCAGTAAATGATTTTAAACAAAACACTGGCTAAGAGATGAGGTGACACATAGAGGATGTTAGCACAGGCGTCTCCAGGATCCACACTAGTGCTTTCTTTTTTATTGTTTTTTATATACTATTATTTTTTATTTTTTATGGAAATTGCTTGAGACAAAGCATGAAGCCACTTCATGTAAGAAGCTAACAAGAACAAAGATGATTATCGCAAAGACGGGAAATGCCTATTGACCTTAGTCTTGAAAAGACATGGTTAAAGTAAATTTTCGTGGGATAACTCTGGTTGCCACCTCTAGGGGACATTATAGGGGTAAAATTGCCTCCAAATCGTTCGCTCGTGGAAGGGGGCCCTGCATACTCGGCTTGTTTCTGTCTAAAACAACATATTTTTAAAAAATTGACCTGTCGACTTTATCTTAACAAGCACCGAATTTTCAATCTGAAGTATGCCGGTGCATGTAGCTGTAAATGCCTGCTGGACGTCTCGACTAAATTGACACTTTACCAAAGTATGTCAAACTTTTTTGGCTAACATATGATTGATCGAGACAGTTTTAATAGCCACTGCTGGCTGGTTACTTTTGAGTTGCAGTTTATTTTCTTACAGAATGTTAAGAATTAGTTTTGTAATGATTGTAGTATGGGTGCATGTGCTTCATCAAAAATCAGGGAGGAGGGGAGTATGCTTTGCAATAATGTTCATGTGAAGTATGAATTGGAAAAGTTAATAGAAAAAACGTCTCAATCTGGTAAGTTAAAAACAAAAAAGAACATTGGTAAAGAAAAAGAATGTCTCATGGAAATAAGGTGAAGGATTTCTTTCCAAGTTTATTTTAGATGGTGAGGGGATTGTCGGACTTGCTTTCTGCTTTCTTTTAAACACTTGAAATGGTTTTGTTTGGCAGTTTGTGTTTTTACTCTTGCATGACTGAAGATATATATATATATATATATATATATTAGTGATCGGGAGGATTCTAAAATTTTTCCTGATTCCAGTACAATTACTTTTTTTTTTTTTTTTTTTTTTTTTTTTTTTTTTTTTCATCCCCCCAAGTATGCAGGTTTTTGTGGGAGTGGGGGATTACTGTAAAACCTATGAAAAATATGCATATGTTTTTGCAGATGCAAAAATACACTTGTGGGTGTGACTTACAGATTTTAGTTTTACTGGTGGTTCAAAACCAATAAATATTTCACCAATAATACGAGCCATGGAAAATTAAGTTTTAAATAAAAGCGAAGAAATAAAGCAATAAAAAGAATCATTTTGCCGATCAGAAAATAGGTACAAATTTTTCAGATACCGATTCCAATACTCCGAAAGGTTTCAATTTTTTTTTTTTTTTTTTTCCCCCCAATTCTCTATAATCTTATTACTTGTCCCAACACTAACATATATATATATATATATATATATATATATATATATATAGATGTGTGTGTGTGTGTGTGGTACATACACACTGGTATTTATTATAGAGTGGAGGATTCTGGCCTGATAAAATAACCGGGGGAGGGGGGGGCTCTGAATGAGGTTTATAAAACTAATCGTTAACTCCTTCCTATCTTTTAATACATTAAAATAAGATTAGGAAAAAGATAGAAAACAAAACTAGTAAAAGATACCAAAACTTTTTTTTTTTTTTTTAGCATTTTCCTGGTGATTGCTTTGCTTTTCAGCGGCTTGTTGTATGCAGGGATATATATATATATATATATACATACATATATATATATATCATTACCTTTCAGATATCATTTGAATCTATTACTCTTTTTTCTCTTTCATTTTTATACCTTAATTTTTTTCTTTTTTTTTTTTTTTTTTTTTACCTTCCAATGTTTAAAAATATGCCTAATTAAAATCTATTGTTTCGTTTTAGAACAGAGTTAATCTTTTTAGATTTCTGAAAAATGCTAAAATATTTTACTTAGTAATTAATTTATTTTACTGCGGACTATTATGATCATCTTTCTTACCTGTTTTTCCACAACGTTTCGGCCAACTATTCCTCTGGCCTTCGTCAGATGGTAACCGTGACAGAATAGGAACTCCGAATCTCCTAACTGCCATCCATAGTTGTCGTTTCACCACGTTTTGGCCAAGTAAGCTTCTGACGAAGGCCAGAGGAATAGTTGGCCGAAATATCGTGAAACAGCATTTAAGAAAGATGAGGATGATAGTTTGCAATAACATAAATTAATAAATAATACTCATCTCAATAATGAATTCTAATTAAATATTAAATAATATATTTTACTTAGGTTTAAATCCCTGTATATCATTTTTATATATATATATATATATATATATGCTTTTTGTTTTACATAAACATTTATGTTGCTACACCTTCATGAGCATGTTTCAGTCAACCAATTAAAAGTAATTAGAGACCTCTTCAGGCTTATACAAAAGGACTTTAATATTTTGTATAAGCAATATTATCTGAAGAGGTTTCTAGTTACTTGTAACTATCTGACTGAAACATGCTCATGAATGTGTAGCGACATTGTTTTTGTGCAACAAATAAAAAGCATATCTTGTCTTACTTCAGTATTGAGCCATTTTGTTTGAACCTCGTTAAAATTTCATTAGTTGCTTCATCTTTGGAAAATATTAACCTGGAATAATTATATATATATATATATATATATACTAGCATTTCAGCCCGGCGTTGCCCGGGTGTTTGGAGGTGTATGTTGAGCAAAAAAAAAAAAAAAAAAAAAGCAGTCAATTTTTTTTAACCTTGACCCCTATTAGGACCCCTTAACATTTATTGTCTTGGGCTCAAATCACGTTATTAAGTTAGATCCATGTCCAAGGAACCTATATCTAAAATTTCAAGTGTTTAGACCCAAAATTGTCGGAGGAGTTTGGTAGAGTTCTCAAAGGTAAAATCGTTGAATTTTGACCCCTTAACAGCCAAATTTCTGTCCGAAATCTGATCACAAAGATTTTCCCAAATCTCAGTACCCTGTATATCAAATTTCAAGTCTGTAGACTTAAAATTGAGTTATTGCGTAGGGAAATGTATACAGACACACACATACAGACACGTTCACTTTATAGATGTATAGATAGATTAAACAAAAATATTATATACGTATACATAAATATATATGGAAACAATTTTGTGTTTACTGTAAACTTTTTACGCAAATATTATGCAAGTATAAATCATGTAGAATATCTGCATGAATATAATTACAGGTAATAGTTAACTAAAGATGATTATCCCATAAGAAAACCGAAAAAACTAATAGGGAATTAAGATGAATGTTTAAAAGAATTAGCTAGATCTTTTGCTAGTGAATGCAATTCCATAACCCATATATAAGGGAATTGTATTTTCTTTTTAAATAAATAGAAAAGAGGGTTTTTTATATGAATATCAATACACACAAAAGAAAAACGAATTCATAGGAGTGTATGTATATATATATATATATATATATATACTTCATTTACTCACATAAAATTAATATACGAAAGTATAGATTTATGCGTAAACTTTAAGTATTTACTTCAAAAGTGCTCAATACGTAGGTAGAGCTAGTTAGTTATAAAATATATATGGCGATTAAGCTACGCTGAATATTACACTTATGCCTGAAGAGTCCTAGAGTGGATGAAACGCGGAATATTCAGTGTAGCTTAATCACCATATATATTTTATAACTAACTAATATATATATATATAGAGAGAGAGAGAGAAAGAGAGAGAGCAGATGTGTTTAACCAATAAACTCTTAAACTACTGGTCACATAAAATTAAAATTAACACAAAATAGTAATCAAACACCAAGGATGGTTTGTAACAGATAAAATCTTTGTTTGGATGGATGAGTAATGTATATAAAAATGTCGGCAAGTTGAAATGCCGAATGTTAACATCAACTTGCCGACATATTTTTTATTAGTTTAGTGCATACGCAAATTCAATCATAATCATAGCTAGAAGTCATTTAATTTTAAAATCTTTCTCATTTATCTGTTGGGTTAGCTGAAACGGTACGGAACCCTGCTGGAGCGCTAAATGTTTTGGTTTCAATTCTAGCTGATGGCACCCAAGTCATTTTTTTTTAAACTTGAAATCGGTACTATATATTAGGTACAGTATAATATTCAATAGAGAATTAGCTCTGTAATAATATTAGGTTGGTGCAAAAACAATATCGTTTCTCACATATGTTACTTTTATATATGATTTCTGAATTAATTCATTGAGATATATATATATATATATATATATAAAGAGAGCCATGTTATATATCATTTTGAAGCATTTTTTTTTTTTCGCTCAATCGAACTGTTATTCGTTATCGTTCTCGATCTCTCCATTCATTTTTTTTTTTTTTTTTTTTTTTTTTTTTTTTTTTTCTTTTTTTTTTTTTTTTTTTTTCATACTTTTTGACAGCATAGACAAAATTCAAATCCACACAATTTTCTTGTTCCAGTTCAAACTAGGTCGAAAAGCTGCTGAGACAGCTCGTGATATGAATGATGCATTTGGCTCAAGAACCACTCACGAATGGTGGTTCAAGAAATTTTGCAATGGTGACGAGTCTCAAAGATGAAGACGGTCACAGCCAGCCAACCGTGGTTGATAACAAACATTTGAAAGCCTTAATTGAAGTTTATCCTCACAAAACCACCTGAGGTCAACCACTGAACAGTCGTTCGCCATTTAAAGCAAATCAGGAAGTAAAAAAAGTTGGATAAATGGGTGCCGGATGAATTGAACGATAATCAAAATAAAAATCATTTTGAGGTGTCTTCTACGCTCATTCTGTGCAACAAAAACTACCCATTTCTCGAGCGTATTGTGGCATGTGATAAGCGAATCGTCTATGGCAATCAGCAACATTCGACACAGTGGTTGGATGCTGCAAAAGTTCCACAACACTTCCCAAAACCAAAATTGCATAAAAAAAAAGGGTTATGGTACCGTTTGGTGGTCTGCGGCTGGTCTCATCTATCACAGCTTCTTGAATCCGAGCGAAACGATTACGGTGGAAAAGTACTGCCGACAAATTGAAGCTCCAATGTATGTGTCCAAGATTGGTCAATATGAAGCGACCAATTCTTCTCTATGACAACGCTCACCCGCATGTTACTCAACCGACCCTACAGAAGCTGAACAAATTGGGCGACAAGACTCCGCCTCAGCCGCCATGTTCACCAGACCTCTTGCCCACTGATTATCACTTTTTCAAACATCTCGACAAATTCCAGTGCAAAAAATGCTTCAAAAACTAAGATGATGCCAAATCTGTCTTCAAGGACTTCATCGCTTTTAGAACTCTGGATTTCTATGCTAAGGGGATAAATAAACTTGTTTCTCACAGGCAAAAATGTGTCAATTCTAATGGTTCTTATTTCAGTTAAGTTTATTATAAAAGGTGTTATCTTTTGAAGTTGAATGTCAAAAAACGGCATTATTTTTGCACCAACTTAAATTCATGCAGATTGGAATTAATTATATTTTATGACCGGCAAGATTGGGAACCCCATTGCTACATAAAACGTGATATATTACCCCTCTCTCTTACTACACAAAAAATAACACGCTATCGTATTAATACATAGATGAATGTTTAAAAGAATATGCAAATTAGTTACATCTTTTGCTAGTGAATGCAATTCCACGACCCATATTTTCTTTGAAAGTTTTGTATTTTCTTTTTAAATAAATAGAAAAAGGGGTTTTAATATGAATTTCAATACACAAAAAAAAAAGATTTATAGTTTATATTTTCTTGTTTTTTTATTTTACTTCAGTCGAAGTTCACTCAAAGATAAGGGTTAATGAGTGCAGAGTAGTCAATGGGATAATATCGTAATCGTTAGTAGTGGAAATTTGATAAATTAGTTTAAAGAGACAGCTCATAAAAAAACTTGTTTACATTGGACTTGAAAACAACCATATTGCAGTCAGTTGGAAAGCAGGGAAACAAAGAGTTCCACAGGCGTGCAGTTCTAAGAAAGAAGCTTTGTTCATGGAATCTACATGTAAAAATAAATAGTAAATTAATAAAATCTTCACTGGAATTTAGTTTAATATTTATTTATATAAGTACCGTTGTTGAATGTTCATGATCATTAAGTTTTTAACTCATTAGAAAAACAAAAATACAGAAAAATATTTATGATGTACAAAGCGAAGATGTCATATTCCAAAAATCATAAATTGATCAAATAGTTTTTTGTTTATTAATTTTATTTATTGCAAACTATCATCCTCATCTTTTTAGTTTTTTCACGGCGTTTCGGCCAATTATTCCTCTGGCCTTCAACAGGTAGTAACCATGACAGGATAGGAACTCTGAATTTCCTAACTTCATACTCAGCAATTACTGCCATCCATAGATGTTGTCGTCTCACCATGCTTTTTTGGGGCTAAGTAAGCCTCTGGCCGGCTTTGGGTAGGGTTTAAACTGCTATCTTCAGACAATTCTCACCTGGGCCCGTGGCGCAGTGGATAGAAACATTGAATCTTACGGTTCCAGGTGAGAATTTTCTGAAGATAGCAGTTTCAATCCTACCCAAAGCCAGCCAGAGGCTTACTTGGCCACAACGTGATGAGACAACAACTGTGGAAGACAGTAATTGCTGAGAATGAGGTTAGGAAATTCAGAGTTCCTATCCCGTTGCAGTTACCACCTGACGAATGCCAGAGGAACAGTTGGCCGAAACGTCGTGAAACAACAACAAAAAAAAGGTGAGGTTAATAGTCCGCAATAAATAAAATTAATAAATAATACTCATCTCAATCAGTTTTTTTTTTGGTTTTTTACCTAGAAAATAAAATTTTATGGTGAACAAAAAAGACTTGTATGTTGCCATCTTGAAAAAAAACAAGGGCAGATAACTCAACAATAATTTAGACTTGACACTAGCCTTGTAATACTAACAATTTAATATTAATTTAATTAAAAACGGTTTTCTTTATAAAAAATAAACTTGTGATTTTTGGAATATGACCTTTTCAGTCTGTGCATGCATCAAGGAGTTTTCTGAATATTTTTTTTATTTCGGTTGAATTCTGGATAAGCACCATTTACACCCCCCCCCCCATCCCACCCTTATTCTGTTTTCTCCTCTTCCTTTTGCATTTTTCTTTTTTTTTTTTTTTTTTTTTTTTTTGTTTCCCAGATGAAAATCTTGATCCTCTTTGAATTCTAATTTGATCTTGTTCTTTTCAGGCAACAATTAGAACGGCTCCCTAGACGGCAAGCTGAAATTCCCAAGCCCCCAGCTGTCACTACTACTACTACTACTACCACTACCCCAAACAGTTCTTCCACAGAACCACCAAGTGCAGCTAGCTCCAGTAATTCAAATAGCAACTTACAGTTTTTATTACCCAGGTTAGAAGTATATCACTTTTGGTACTTTCTTTCTCTTTCAAAACAAAATTCATCTTTCCTTTGTTTTCGCCTCACGTTTAGCACTCTGTGCTCCCTCTTCTCTTATTTGAGGTGGCAACCCCAACTTTGGCTGTTCTTGTGTTCAGAGTTGGTGCCGCCCTGATGATGGCCACAAATGTCAATGAATCTTATTCCATCAGACCGTTTTTTTTTTTTTTTTTTTTTTTTTTTTTAGTGTATGAATCTTTCTGTTAAACTCTGAGAATCTGCACAGTTTCAAAGAGAACCTTTTATTTAATTGACGGAGGTAGCATGCTCTCGTTTCATCAGCCATGACTGATTAAAAGTCCTGAGGAATTCACAATTGTATGTTTTAGTATTCCTAAGGTTCAGTGTCGTAGTGCATATAAAGTATTTGGTAAAATGTAGTTGTAAAGTTACACTCCTCTAGAGGTAGAAGGTTCAATCCTCAGTGCGGAGCGACACTCAAAATACAATTACAAATTAATTAGGAATTCTATCCGGTCGTGGCTGACAAACCCAAAAGCAACCCCCCCCCCCCACTCCCATTCAAAATTCTGTTCAGAATCCCGAGTTTGACAAATATTTTAGAGTTCAACAAGATACACGTGAAGAAAGTTGGACGTTACTGAAAAGTCAAGAAAAACAACCCTCAAGACGACAACAGTAGTCCGACGAATCAAAATATTCCGAATATATTATTTTTGTTGTTCTTAGTCTTTAAAAACAAAAATATTATTCATCAGACTTAATTACATTCTATTTTTATTATTCTACCTGTTTTTTTATTCTACCTCTTTTTTTATTCTACCTCTTTTTTTATTCTACCTCTTTTTTTATTCTACCTCTTTTTTTATTCTACCTCTTTTTTTATTCTACCTCTTTTTTTATTCTACCTCTTTTTTTATTCTACCTCTTTTTTTATTCTACCTCTTTTTTTATTCTACCTCTTTTTTTATTCTACCTCTTTTTTTATTCTACCTCTTTTTTTATTCTACCTCTTTTTTTATTCTACCTCTTTTTTTATTCTACCTCTTTTTTTATTCTACCTCTTTTTTTATTCTACCTCTTTTTTTATTCTACCTCTTTTTTTATTCTACCTCTTTTTTTTTTTATTCTACCTCTTTTTTTATTCTACCTCTTTTTTTTTTTATTCTACCTCTTTTTTTTTTTATTCTACCTCTTTTTTTTTTTATTCTACCTCTTTTTTTTTTTATTCTACCTCTTTTTTTTTTTATTCTACCTCTTTTTTTTTTTATTCTACCTCTTTTTTTTTTTATTCTACCTCTTTTTTATTCTACCTCTTTTTTATTCTACCTCTTTTTTATTCTACCTCTTTTTTATTCTACCTCTTTTTTATTCTACCTCTTTTTTATTCTACCTCTTTTTTATTCTACCTCTTTTTTATTCTACCTCTTTTTTATTCTACCTCTTTTTTATTCTACCTCTTTTTTATTCTACCTCTTTTTTATTCTACCTCTTTTTTATTCTACCTCTTTTTTATTCTACCTCTTTTTTATTCTACCTCTTTTTTATTCTACCTCTTTTTTTTTTATTCTACCTCAGACCGCTTTCAATTGTCTTCACATTTATCTCTTGCATGAAACATATCGCTGCTTACTCTTTTTATCGCGATGCTCATCGACCAAAAAAATGCTTTGAATAATTGCAGATTTCAAGGATGTTCTGCTAAAATAGTCATATTTCAGAACCTGAAACGCTTGAAGTCCTCAAAATACCATTTTGTTCAGAAATGAATATCCTTTCACATGCATTAATAGTCCTGAATATGACCTTAAACTATATCCGATGGTGAGGCCCCAGCTTGTGGGCTTTGGGGAGTTTGGAGCCATTGCCCCCAGGTCCACTCTGACCCGGAGTGGTAGTACCTGTTAGGGTCCAAATTATGGGTTAAATAGAAACCGACTTAAACAAAAACAAACTTATTCTATTTAAAAAATTTTCTACATCACATTTGTTTTTTTTCTTTTTTATCCCCCTCCGGTATTTAATTGGCTTATATATATATATATATATGCACACACACACACACACTAAACCACTTGTGATTCATAATTTGTTATAAAATTTCCCTTATTTTGTCCTTTAGTCATCACTAGGGCTATGACCAGAGAATATTCTTTTTATTATTTTGATTCTCGAGTATATATTAGTTAATATCTTATATATTTTTAGATAATGATGTGGTTCTCGATTGATTAACCATGTCTATGCCGGATATATACTCGAGAGTCAAAACAATAAGGATATTATCTTGTTAGCTCTAGTCATCACATTCCATGGATGATCTCTCGGACAAGAGGGAGGTGGGGAATTGCCGTTTTTGGGGGTGGGGGGTCGTAATCTATCAATCTAACATTTATCATTGACTTTTTTTTACTTTGAAGTAGCGTTTTCTTTTTGTTTTTTGTTTTTTTTTTTGCTCTTATATCAAGTAGTTTCATGCACTAAGCATGTTTTGTTTTTCCTTTCCAAAACTCAATCATGTTCTGCAAAGTCAAAAACAATTTTTGTCTAGGAAACAATCAAATCAAACACCATGGATAAATATTTGAAAATATAAAGAACTTGAAGCATAAAAACTTTTTTTTATTATTTTTTTATTTTTTTTTTTTTAAATGACTGGATTCAGCATTAAATAACTTGAAAAGAGGGTAGATATGTTTTAACAACCAAACCAAACATTGTAAATAAATATTTGAAGATATAAAATACTTGAAACCTAAAAACTCTCTAAAATTACTAGATTCGTCATTAAATGACTGGAAAACAAAACATCTTTTTATTTATTTATTTTATTTTATTTTTATTCAATCTTCACCCCAAACAAGGCAAGTGCCCCTTTGAAGTAGGGGGCTACTATCGGGGACAATTTGCGGGGTCATTATGAAGGGAGATGAGTAGAAAGATGTTTGTTCGCATTACACTTGAACTTCTGCATATCAGTACAGTTAGGAAAGCAGTATCCAGGAAGGGAGTTCCAAAGACTTGCAGTTCTGGGGAAGAAACTTTTGGAGTAAAAGGCTTTCTTACACCTAGGGATCTCTACTGTAAAGGGGTGGGACTTAGTTGCTTGTCGGATTTGTCGGGGGTAGTTACGTCGAGGAGGTACAAGTGCTTGCGGTTTGTCAGAGCAGCCACCATTAAAGTATTTGTAGAACAGGCAGAGGGATACAACATTTTGTCGATGGGACAGAGGCTGAAGCTTTCTAAACTAAAACTTCTATATCACTATCTTGTCATAAAAAAAATTGTGTGTGTAATCAGGTTATTTCTTCCATCGGAATCTTTTTGGTTTTATAAAAACACTGGAAACTCATCTCAAAGGATTAAAGTTGCCAAATGTGACCAATACATCAGCCAACATTTGGATAGTGTGATCAACATAAACGTTGACGGATGGATCGGTCACATTTTGTATTTTTAAAACTGTTTTTGTTGAGCCATGCTCTTAAATAATTTAAACTTACCCAAGTTCTCACTGTCTCTCTTTTTCTTCTGTGTCTCTCTTTTTTTTCTTTTCATCTTTTTCCATCACAATTCTTTATTTCCTCCCTGTTATCTTTATTTCTTCCTCTTCCGTATAATTGCAGGTGCATGGAGTTTGCATTGTCCGAGGCTGACGAGAGCAACCTGGAAATGGACCATAGTTTGTTTGTCCAGGAAGTTCTTTTGTCGACATTAGCAGATGAACTGCAACCTCAGTTCCTGGAGAAGATGCTGCAATTGGAGATTGGCAGTGGAACGAACCCTGCCGACAAGATGCCTAGCGTTGGGGGTGGCAGTAGCACAAGCGGTAATGGTGGTAACAGTACAGTCAGTGGGGGCGGGACTAGCAGCGGCGGAAACGGTGGGAGCAGCAGCAGCAGTAACGTTAATCAGAAGTCTACAGTGAAAAGTAAGGCTATCCGTCAGAGGCCAGCGGAGAGTTCTTTACACAATCAACCGAAAGGTGGGGGAGGTGGTGGAGGAGGAGGAGGTGGCAGTAGCAGTGGGAATGCAAGTAACAATATCAACAACAATGCTACTGCTGCGATGGGCAGCGGGGCTAGCGGAGGCGGGGGCAACAATGGCAGCGCTACTCAAAATATATCCTTGCTTAAACACCAGATGACGACGACGAGTCAGTCTTCAAATCTTTCTTCTCGTAGCGCATCAGGGACTAGTCCAATCTCTGGGCCCCTCCCCCAGGGTTCCTCCTCACTTACGCAAGCCAACATAGTCTTACTTTCTGGCCAGGCGGGTAACCTTGGGCGGGGATTGAATCCAGGGGGACAGGGTGTGGGCAACATGGTTGGGGGTAATGCTACCCCACAAGCACAGTCCAGATCATCTACCGGCTTGAGGGATGCCTTGGTTAATACGAGCTCGGCCAAGAGGAATATGCTTAAGCATTTAGAAGCTACAAAAGCCTCTGATAGGGAACCGCCGCCACACTAACACTAACCCCTACACACCTCTTCTCCTTGTTGACCCCCTCCCAACTGCCCGCCAGCCAGCAGCCCCACCCTTATCTCAATAAAGAAGAAATTTTTTTTTGTTTTTTTATAATGGCGTACATATTCAGAAAACAAATTTTGTGGTCTTTATTTATTTCCCTGGATGAAAATTCTTGCTTTGCTAGACAAAAAAAAATTTTTAAAAACACTTTGTAGCGGAAACAAAAAAATTTAAAAAAAAAAACAAAACCAAAACAGAATTTAAGAAAAAAAAAAAAGGGCGCAAAGAGTTATTAAAAAAAAAATTGGAACAACTGAAAGTTGACCTGAACTTTGACACCAGATCTTTTTTTATTATTATTTTATATTTTTTTTAATATATAATTTTTTTTTATTTTTTCATTTTTTTTTTATTTTATTTTATTTTTATTTTATTTTTATTTTTTTTTTAGACTTGCTGTGAGCTTTTTTTGTCAAGTTGGCCTGTGATATTTGTATTGTTTTCGCCATGTTATGGCTCCCCTCTCCCCCTGCCCTATTCTCTCAACCACCCGGCCATGTTTACAGAATTAAAAAAAAATTTTTTTTTTTTTAACTTCAATCTTTCACAGTTTCACCAACTGTAGTGTCGACTACAGAATTTCCCCCTGTTACTGGTGTGAATAAGTCACAAAAATATCAATTCTAACTTTTTAGCTTTTTTTTTTTTTTCTTTCTCGAATAATAATAATAATAATACCATTTCTGCGATTCAGTTCTTTTCCAATTTGACAGCATCAGGACGACGGTAGAAGAAATAAAAAAAAAAAAATTTAAATTTAAAAAAATGAAATTAAATCTGGAAAAAAAAAATTTAAAAAAATGAAATAAAATTGAAAATAAAATAAAATTTTTAAAAATCTTCCTATTTTCTCAAACACAATATACACTGATAAGCAAATATAGACACATGCATATGCATACATATTCTTAGGTTCTTGTCCAGAATTCAACATAATAAAATTAAAAAAACAAACAAATTTTTGTCACAAAAAAGTCATATTCCAAAAATCACATAAATAGATCAAATCAAATAGTTTTTTAACTAAAAAAATTCAATTTTGTGAAGAAGCAACACATTGAGTTTTGATCCGGTATGTTTAATAAAGGGAGACAACTTAGTTCTGAGATTTTAAAATTAACATTGTAATATATACAGTAAAATTATATAAAAGGTGATTTTCTTTTTATTTATATATATATATATATATATATATATAAAGAACGGCAGTCTGCGAATGCTGATATCATGAATTCAATCCTAACCATGCTAATGACTGGTGAAGGCTAGAAACATGCATGTCCATGGACATGCTATTTATGCATGTAATAATATTTAATAATAAAAAAATATGTATACTTATTAGGTTAATATTTTTCAGAGATGAAGCAACCAATGAATGTTTGACAAAGTTAATACAAGAGTCCTCAATACTAAAGTAGAGCAAAATATACTTTCTTGTTCTACGCAAGCATTTATGTCACTACACATTCATAAGCATGTTTCAGTCAACCAGGCGATATTGCTTATAAAAAATTAGTCCAATTTTATTTATATATAAAATTCTTGATCAATTTGTGATTTTTGGAATATGACATTTTCGTTCTGACAGATTTGTATATCATAAAGATTTCTCTATTGAGTTGAACTCTGGACTTGCACCCACTCTTGTACTGACTGTACATCAACAATGCTACACTGATGGTAACATGATTATTGACCTCTTTTCTTCAGCGACCACTACTACCTGCCAATCCACCCCTACTGGCCCCTTTCTGTCATCTCTGAGCCATTGGATATAGATTATTTTTAAATACTAGGAGGCGCTAAGGCTAGAGCATGTGATCACGCTATGAGATGAATGTATGAATGGGGTGCGTACATCAAATCATGGATATGCTTCTCCTTCCACCTTAGTCTTTTTGTTTGTTCCATCCACTACTTTTTTTAATGTGTGTGTGTGTACATATGTATAGTGTGTTGTTTTTGTATAGAAATGACCCATGCTCAGTTACGTGTGTGTGTGTGTATATATATATATATATATAGTTATCCACATACAGTACTGTTTTGCTGTTTCACAGCTCATCAGTGCAGCTAGACAGGCAACTACCTCAAGCCAGGGATGAAACCTGACCGCCTGTACGACAGTCAAGGCTCCTAACCATTACATTAATCGGCGGCTGCTGTGCGAGTCGTGAATTAACAATGTTTTGACATCGTCCAAAATACCTAAGCTCGATTTCTTTACACAAAGAGCATCGATTTATACACTAATGGTAATTCGTGCATCACTTCTCAATATGCTCAACTCAAGATGAGGAGCATTATATATATATATATATATATATATATATATATATATATATATATATATGTGTGGATAATATCTTATTATAAACAATAAACTACATCCATTCCGTTGGTCATTGATACGTGCAATTTTTTTCATAAACTCTGGAAATTCAACCCGTTGAAAAATGTTACCAATCTTATTCACCTTTATCTCTTAGAAAATACAGCATTCTTTTTCCATAGACCATTGTTTCCTTGAAATAATTCTTGTTGCTTCAGTCAGTGAAGGGGAAATCCTTATTTTTATCTGTGACCTTTTTAAAACTGACCTAGTGTTTACCTGTGCCCTCATGGGACAGCCGAAAAATAGATGAACAACTTGAGTCAACATTCAATGCAAACTATGCACAACAGTCCGCAGCTGCCAATATAGTCAGCCAGTCTCGGTACCGGCAGTGAACACCATAAACCTGTGGACCAGAGCTAGGTTCGGCATCAGCTTTGATGGTGTGTAAGTACATTTTCACTTGGCCTCCTGGGCATCTTCGTCAATCTTTGAGTGGTTCTGGAACTATTGTTTTGTGGATGAACTCTTCTGGGCATAGCCAAACCAACAAAGTTTCTTGTGAACAGTGGTGACTCTCAATATTCCTTAGCAAAACGGACTGGCTTTTCTGTGTTTATGCAAGCCAAAACTAGCTGATGAAATCAATGTATAATCTTATGTTATATTATAAATTTTTATTTATACAATTATTTCGGCTACATATGTGCATACATATCTCAACTGAAGTTGTAGACTGACTAAACCTTTGTCAGTTCAAAATATGAACGTTCGAAGAAAATAACCTTGCCAAGCAAAGGAGGTAATATGACTGGTTCTAACTTGGAATTCAACCTAATTGAAAAAAAAAAAAATATATATATATATATATATATATATATATATATATATATATATATATATAAATCTTTCATGTGCGTACTCGTCATGTATCGGAACTATCATATTCTTAAAATCAAGTAAATTGATATTTTTATAAAGAAAATCATTTTTAAACGAGTTAATGTAAAATAATTAGCATACGAAGGCTGATCTCGGAAGTTTGAATTATTATGGATTTATCTTCCCTTTTTTTTTTTTTTTTTTTTCCTCAAGATGGTGATGTGAGATAGCCCCCTTTTTACTCATTAAATTTGATTTTCTTTAAAAAAAAAACAAAAAAAAAAAAAAACTACTTTATCAATTTATGCAAGTTTTTGAATGTGATGTTATGTTCCATAACAGATACATCATAGATTTTTCTGTATTTCTTTTTTTTATGGCTTGAATTTTAAATGGCAAGAGAATCTAAATTTTTTTCTTTTTTATACTCTCCTCACACAAAATTAGTATTCCATCTTCAATTTGTTTTTTATCTGATCAGAATATTTTTATTTATTGCTTTACATTTCGGATCTAAAAAGAATTCTCTCTAACCTATATGTATGCATCTATGTAGTCAGAAACATTTTGTAGAAATAAAAAAAAAAATTGATAGTAAATATATACTCTAGTTGTCATTGAGCATTATAAGTGTTTATTCAATTTCTATAAATAGGAAAAACTCTACCTGAAATATATATATATATATATGTGTGTGTATGTTACCGGAACAGTAGCAGAAACTCACAATGAAGTGAACGACTAACAGAAGATATTGTTTGGGAAAAAACAGCTTACCTTGCAAACATGTATATAATTTAGTATATCAGATGTTTTAACGTGTAGGCTATTTCATTCTGGTCTCCAAAAAATGTCAGGTCATCAGGAGAGAATATGCACGGTTTCAGGGCCTACCTCAACAGCTTTGTTTTGTATCAACCTCCCTCCCCACTGATCTGAGGCCCAGTTATCTGAATTGTATTTAACTAAAATGTTCAGTAGACTCAAAACTGGACATTTTAATGATTTTTATATATATATATAGATATATATATATATATATATATCTATATATACACACACAGACATGTACAAGCTTCATGACAATGTTTGGATCTGTAATTATAAACTAATATTTTATCAGGCAAAAAGTATGTCTTCAGGTGTTCATATTGAAAAGGAAGTTAAAACCTGAATGAAAAATGATGCTCCGATATCTTTTCAGTCAAAGGCTGATCTATTTTTTAGCATTGCTTTCATCTAAATTCTTCATTCTGTTTGCATAGAAAGAAAATATGATAGTGCTCAATTATTTTTATTATATTTCTCTTCATCTGTCTGTCCGTTCCAGTTTTTCTCGGAAACTACTGTGCCGATCAGGCTGAAATTTTGTATGGACCTTTATGATAAGGTGTAGCAAAGTAAGTATTAAAGTATCCGCTCAGTGCAGAGTAAGTTATTAATCACCACAAAAATAAGGCGCTCATTCGAAGTTAATAGGCTATAACTTTTTCCCCATTTTTAACGCACTGAAAAGTCTAGTCTGTATTGTATTTCTTTTAGTTTGTCTGTTCTTCTTTTTCTCAAAAACTACTGGGCCGATCTGACTGGAATTTTGTATGGACCTTTATGATAAGGTACAGTGAAGTAAGTATTATGATATCCGTTTGATGCACAGGTTAGGATTAATAAGGATTAGTCACCACGATAGGTAGAACACTCATTCTTTCTAAGTTAATAGGCTATAACTTTTGCATGGTTTTTATTGGCTAAAAAGTCTAGTTTTATATAAGTGTAATATCTTATTTCTAATACTACAATTGTGGAGCTGAACATGGTACTTCGGGACGAAAAATTCTGAGTTTTCTTGAATTTTACTTTAATCACTATCTTCTGCTCAAACAGCTAAAATTGATTATTTATGATGGGTCCTTAATCCACCAGTCATGGGAGACGTAGAGGGCTGCATTATTGCATGCAACATGTCTTGAGCAAGAATAGCCGGAGATGCTCATCTCTCTCCAAGCACTTACAGCATGTGGTATTACAAAATGGTTATCCATTTTATATCATGTGGTATTACAAAATGGTTATCCATTTTAGCAATGACTAGACTCAATGTTGTTTATCTTCAGTGATTTAACTAAAACTTTTCTGTTTTCTTAATTTCTTTTTTTTTTCTTTGGGTTTTTTTTTTTTTTTGTTTACAGTGATCACCACTTATCTAGGCTCGGAAGCCACTCAGGGATAAGGGTTATTGCAAGTACATTACGTTAGTGTGGAGATTTGATGAAGTGTTTACTTAAGGGGGCGGTTCATTAGGAATTTGTTAACATTGAACTTGAAGACATCCAAGTTGTAGTCCGGTGGGAAGCAGGCAGACGGAACAGTTCCACAGGCGTGCAGTTCTAAGAAAGAAGCTTTGTTCATGGAATCCGCGTTTTGATTTAGGTTATTGGAATCCGCGTTTGCTCCTTCATACTGAAACCTAAGGTATCATGTTGCTCTGAACTTCGGTAATATTTTGTTTTTGTGAAAAAGAGGATTCACATATTTCACAGGAATATAGTTTCTCTGTTTAATTTTTCTTATTTTGTTTAAGCCAGGGATGGGGCATCCTACCAGATGCCAAACATACACCTGCTATTTTAGACACTCCAACCGAGAGATCTTTTTAAGATTCTAACCGTCCCTTTAAGTGCAATTGTTTGAATCTCCTTTGTATTTGGTTTACCTGGTATATTTGTAAGATAGTTTGTAAAATTCTTTTTCATAAGTCCGGTTGCTCCTCTGTGTGTGTGTGTGTGTGTGTGTGTGTGTGTGTGTGTGTGTGTGTGTGTATATATATATATATATATATGCGCGTGCGATGGTTGTAGTTTCAATCCACGACTGGTGAAAGGTGTATGTCTAGCCACACTGATGAGCTGTGACACAATGAAACAGTACTGTATGTGGAGGACAGATATATTGTTTTAAAATATTATCCACTGACACGTGTTTTGTCGTCTACGACTCATCAGATTGACTGAATCTAGTGAGAATCGAAAATTGGGACCCCATGTAAATAAGCCTAAACATCTACCACTGTCCTAACTCGTGCGATTAGTTTTTACATTAGCAGGAAAATGTTGCTACACAGTCATGAGCATGTTTCGGCAAGCTAGTAACTAGAGACCTCTTATGGCGATACAGTTAATACGAAAGCAAAGTTTGCAATAAAACTATCAGGTCTTCATTTCTATTTTATTTATATCTGTGTTACTGAAGATCAGAAAAACATCAGTACCATCGGTTTCAAATTCAAAACAAAGGGAACACGTATCTGATTCTCTTCTGGCCCTGTTTAGATCTGTGTCTCCCTGGAAATGGTGTTTCACACACCGGATTGAAACTCTGTGATATTTTCAGGAGAAACAGAAGCTGAAGAAAGTTTGACAAAGGTGACCAGATATTGGTTCCCTTTGTTTTTAATTTGTTTTCTTTTTCTAATCTTCTGTTACTCGTAAATGAATAAATATTACACTCTTTATACGCAAGCACTTTGCTGGAGTTCTCTCCCCTGAACCTCACACACACACACACACACACACACACTATAGTGATTCCAATATTTTTCCCGATTCCGATTCTTTATAACTTTCTAAATAATTAACTATAACATGGTTATTTTGTTCAGATTACTGTAAAAACACATCTTAAATGTGAACATTTTTTTTTTTTTTCCACAAACGTAAAAATACTTGGGAAAGGATGATCTATAGATTTTAGTTTTATTGGTAGTTTAAGTCAATAAATATATATATATATATATATATATATATGAGCAGTGGGTGATTTTGTTTTGACCAAAATCATATTAAAAAAAATTCGGAATTGTTTTTGGCATCGCAAAACGTACATTTTTTCGATAACCCAAAAAGTTCCGATTTTTAGATTCTGATTCAACATCGCAACACTAATATACATACATACATATATCTGAATGCCTCTGTTCAGTCTTGAAAGACAAAGGATCCCCCATCCCAGTAGAGGGGGGAGGGCAGCTGCCCATGTAATTGTGTGGCAAGGATTGTGCAATCCACAACCGCACCTTTCCTGAATCAGCACTGTTTGAGTCCAGTGGCAAGGAGAAGTCCAGGGCGACTGGAAACAATGCCGAGATAAGCGGAGAGCACATACAACACCTGTAAGTCCTGAATGGTCACTCATCTGGTACTGACCAGGTTCATCATTGTGGTGTGTCAAACCTGATTATGCTGTGTGTGTATGTTTTATATATATATATATATATATATATATATATATATATATATATATATATATATATACACACACACACATACACGGCATAATGATAATGTGTGTGTATATATATGTATATATACACACACACACGGCATAGTCATATTTGACACGCCACAATAAAATTATTAGGTTGGTACAAAAATATCACTTTTATGTTCAACGACATTAGTTTCGCACCAACCTAATAATTTTATTGATCATTTATAAAAGTTCAAAGAAAAAGAAACTATAATGAATGGAAATAGTATACGCTCGTTTCAGAGAAAGTATCAAGTTTATCATCGATCGCGTCTTTTTCTTTTGCCTCTTACATATCTGAAAGGTTTATTTTTTAGCATTGGAGCTTATTTTCATTACGTTAGATTAGGGAGGGTGGGGTTCCATGAGTAATATCATTGAACGATGTTGCGGACTGACAAAGAATACTGCAAGGTGTCATGTTGTTTGTCCCTGTCTCAGTGGGATAAATACTTTTAGTGGTACAGCCTGCAAAAACATTGGCATCAACAAAATTGTCCCATAACACATCTGAAAAGCTAAAGATTTTGCAAGATGTGTGAGTGGAGTAAAGCTGACATCACATCAGATGATTTTTTTTTTTTTTTTGCTTGTCAAGAGTCCCCCCCCACACACACACACACCACCACCACCATTCCTTAAAAAAAAAGTCTTGGTATTTGGCCATGATGGAAAGATGTTGTACACCAAAATTTACATAAATTAGTTTTATTTCGAACAAGCAGGCTACCCAGTCGTAAGATGCGCTTAAATATGATATTTTAATTCGTGCAGATTTCGTATTTATTATTAAAGAGATAATTCTCTACTGATTATTATATTGAACCTAATATATAGTAGTGAGATCAAAACAAAAAAAAATATGATTTTAGTGCCATCAGCTAGAATTGAAACCAAAACATACAACTCTCCACTCTTATTCCTTAGCCTCTGAGCCACACCAATATATATATATATATTAGTCATTCACATACAGTACTGGTTCACAGCTCATCAGTGTGGCTAGACAAGCAACAAGGACTACTAGCTATATATAAATATATATATATATATATATATATATATATATATATATATATATATATATATGTATATTAGTTATGGAGTTCTTGTTTTTTTTTTCTTCTTAAAACGAAAAATATGGTTAAGTATCATCTTCGCCCATATTTATTTGGACGTAGATTACCTTTTTAAAAATAATTAAAAAATAAACATATATAAATTCACCTGAAATTTTTTTTTTTTTTTTTTTTTTTTTTTTTTTTTTTTTTTTTTTTTTTAGATTAGAATTGCTCGATTGTAGAAGACAAGATTCAAGCAAGGGCGGACAGTCCAGAGTTTTATAATTATATATATATATATAGATATAGATATAGATATATATATATAGAGAGATATATATATAGATATAAAAATATTTTTAAGCAAATTTGAGTTCTTCCAATGCTCTCCCCTCTATGTTAAGAATAGCTTTCTAAAATTTCAATTTGGAGTTATCTTTCTTGAGTCTTTTTTCAAGATGGCATTACCAGATTGTCGCTCGTAGTTTTGCCATAAAATTTAAATTTCTTATTCAAAAATAAAACTACTTGGTTAATTTATGTGGGTTTTGGTGTAACAATATTTTCTTTCTATCACAGGTGCATATAACATATACGGTTTTCATTACATAAATACACACACACACACAAATTCTTAGACATTCATAGAAACCTCCTTGTCTTGTGTACATCTCTCACCAGTGTGGTCAATTCATGTGCTCTCCCCGTCTCCATTCTAGGACATATTATTAGTAGGGCTAGGCCAACAGCATATTCTTTTCATTATTTTGACTCTCGAGTGTGTATCCGTTTATACTTTATATGCTTTTATGCAGAGTGATGTGGTTTTCGATTGATTAGCTGTGTCGGATATATACTCGAGTCAAAACAATGAAAAGAATATTCTGTTGTCATAGCCCTAATCATTATCAACAACCTTGAAAAAAAATTTTTTTAAATAGAAAATTATAAACAACCAATAAAAAAGAAATGGAAGAAATTTTGGATAGCATACAATGCAAAAAATAAATATCTTATTTACTTTACTTTTAAAGACAAAAAATAGCTTTTATTCTTTCTTAATCGACCTAAAAATAAAGCCTGTTGGATTAAACTCAATCGATAGCTCTTGCTGGTTCGATCTGTTATCAAAGTTTCGAAATGCGTAATTTGTGGGGCTGTTTCAAAAGTGAAAAAAAAAAACTGTCTAAACTTTATTTTTTGGTTACTGCTATGGGGAGCAGGTGTGTTCATGATTAATTTTAAAATAAAAAGGAATAAAATCTCCAAGGTTAACGCAATCACTCTTAACCCTCATCCATGTTTTTGTGAGTTTTCAGGTGTGAGACACGTTATTTGTGAATAGCATTAAAATTTGGCAGATTCTGTTGAATGTTGTATGATTTTAATCACGGAGGAGTTTAGCAGTTTTTGTTTTATATTTTATAATTTTTTTTATTTTATGACCATTGTTTCGTTCCATTAATACTGTAACTTTTTCCCCTCTCTCATTGCAAAACTCATTCATGTTCTGCAGGGCAGGGATCAGAAACGATAAAATCCACTATAAAACCGGCAAACAAACTAAGCGATTGATGATACAAAGAGATGGCAGAATAAAAACCTTCAACAAAATAACTGAATACAACATGAATACTATTTCCAAAATAACTGGATTCGGCATTAAATAACCTGAAAAGGGTTGATATGCCGTAAAACAACCAAACCAAACCTTTCGAGTCACGATCGGCCAAAGTTAGTGCAGGTTCAACAATAGATTTTTTTTTTTTAATTGATAATGTGATTTCCCTATTTTTAATCAATTTGCTAATCACGTATCTCTGACCTGACAATTCATAGGGGGAAGAATTACGGAGGGGGAAGACATCTGAACATGTTAGTTGCGTGGAAAATTGGAGAAAGGATTGAACCAGCAGGGATTAATGATGGCATTCAATCAAACTTGCTTTTAACATAAGAATGCTGTCTAAATATAGAAATTTAATCATATCTGAGTTAACTTGTGAGTTGTCTGTTTTTTTTTTTTAAAAAAAAAAAAAAAAAAAAAAAAAAAAAAAATTGATTCATCATTTTTTTTTTTTTTGCATACAATCGTTTCCACCGTTTTCAAATCGGGTGTTTCTTTTGTTTGCGATGCAATCAAGATATGATTTAAAGTTTCAATTTCATTAAATAACGTTGATTTTTAAAAGAAGAAAAAAAAGCTTCATGTAGGGAAAGGAGGTTAGAAATTTACTGTAAGAAAAGGATGCAGTGGTTCAGCCCCTGCCCAATGCATCGTCACGGCGTTAAATAAACGTCCTTCCTCCAGTTTACTCAATATTGGGAATGTAACGGTTTCTGGTAATGGCTGTGCAGACCTTTTTGGCGGCAAAAGTTTGTAAATCAAAATAAGATAATCACGTAAACATTGGTGCTCAGTATCTGGTCGAGTAGTTAGCTCCATTATTATACATTATTATTAACCCTTTCAGAACTATTCGATTCAATAAATTTTGTGTGTGTATGTATGGGTATATATATATTAAGTAATGTGATTGATAATTTAAAATTTGAACAATTCAATTTCAACTAAATTAAAAATCCGTTTCATAAGAAGGAACAACAACAAAATCAATTATCTGTACGATCGTTTCGGAAAACAATGCTTTTTATTGTGGTAAACATCCAGTTACGAACAATAATTACATATAGTTTTTTAATAAGCAAGGTCTCCTCATCAGCAAATTTAGAAGGGTTTTTATTAAATCTAAAAGACACCATAACTAAACCTAGCATTAAAAGTAAGGCAGATGTATCTGAAAAAGATTTTTAAATAAAAGGTCTGGATTTAAAGTTGATAAGAAGTTTAATATAGGTTATAGATAGAAAAGAAAAAGAGTAAATATAGATTTGAATTATAAATTTGCCTTGCGTAAAGTATTAAAAAAATATATAAGCATATATATGAAAAAATAGACACACATATACATAGATAAAGAGGTATATACATAAAAAATATAGGTATAAAAATTTACCTTTTAATTTTTATATATATTAGTGATGGGACGATTCAAATATTTTTCCCAATTCTTTATATAAATCTCTAAATATTTAACTATAAAAGTGTTATTTTGTCCTGATTGCTGTAAAAAGACATCTCAAACATCCCTATATTTTCTCAAACGTAAAAACACACTTGTGAGGCGGGGGGGATCTAGAGATTTTAGTTTTACTGGAAGTGTAAAATCAACAAATATTTATTATTTTATTATTACTATAAACAGTGGAAGACGTTTCTTCAACCAAAATCAAATAAAAAAAGATAATTTAAGGAATCTGTTTTGGCATCGGAAAATAGACTCAAGTTTTTCCGATACCCCAAAAAGCTCAGATTTTTTTTCCGGTTCCGATTAATCACCCCAACACTAACATATATATATAAGTGAACATGTCTGTGTACATTTCCCTACGCAATAACTCTGTCAATCTTTAGTCTACAGACTCAAAATTTGATATACAGGGTACTGAGATTTGGGAAAATCTATGGGATCGGTTTTCGGCCAGAAATTTAGCTGTTAAGGGGGTCAAAGTTCAATGATTTGACCTTTGAAAACTCTACCAAACTCCTGACAATTTTGAGTCTAAACATTTGAAATTTTAGATATAGGTTCCTTGGAAATAGATCTAACTTAATAACTTGATTTAAGCCCAAAACAATAAATTTTAAGGAGTCATGATAGGGGTCAAACTTAAAAAAATTGACCACTTTTTTTTTTTTTTTTTGCTAAACATACACCTCCAAACACCCGGGCAACACCCCGGGCTAAAATGCTAGTATGTATGTATATGTATATATATATATATATATATATATATTAATAAACAAGCATGCTTCAGTTATCATGTGAGAAGAAGTAGAAATTCACACTGAGGAGGATTTTGCCTAAATTATCGCGCTACATCTGGGAGTTGGTTCTAGGGTTCAGGGACTTTGAATAAGTGTCCCGCATCAGGTTCCGTTAAAATCTGGTGAAGTCTGCAGATGCATCATTTTTTGTGCAGGAGCAAATAACAAGCTCAAAGTGAAATCACCGAGAAAGATTGTGCACCCAAATCTGATCACAGCCTAAAAGTCTCATTGGAGAAATATGACCTTAAATCGATGTTGAGGCCCCAGCTTTGGGGAGTGTGGAGCCACCCTTTAATTGCCATTGCTCCCAGGTCCACTCTGACCCAGACTGGTAGTATCTGTTAGGGTCCCAACTATGGGTTAAATAGAAAACCGACTTAAAAAAAACAAATATACTCTCAAAAAATTTTTCTTCAAAATCTCTGAATTCGGCATTAAATTACCTGAAAAGGGTTGATATGCCGTAAAACTAAAACAACCAACCAACTCACCAATCAATGGAGGAAATATCGAGCTTTGCAAGTTTTATTTTCAAAAGGAAAATTCCACACCTACCTGCGCCATTTCAGTCGTAAGTTGTTGAACTCTATCTAGGTACTAAATATCACGGGTTAGATGGGAAGTAGAAACCTGGACACTAATTTTAGTTTTTTTTTTTTTTTTTTTAAAGTTATGAAAATCTGGCTGTGTATGCAAATTATGGATTTTTTTTTTTTTTTTTTTTTTTTTTATAGGATTTGAAAATCCTATAAAAAAAAAAAAAAATCCATTAAATTCAGTTATGGCGGTAGCTTGTTTTATTTGAGTATTAGGCAAAAATACAGGTTAGTTACAAAACGCCTTTCTCATATTAAGAATGGGTTTCTAAATATTATTTCAGTACGGTTCTGCATAACTATTGGAATCGTATAAAACATCTTGATTTCATCGTAAACAATAAAAAAAATGCACTATCTAAACTGGTAGAAACGATTATATGAAGAAAGAATACAATGTTTTAAATGAAAAACTGAAATTATTACCTCATATTTTGAGCTCTAGTACTATAGGCACTATTGAGCTTTCAACCTACTTTGTGTCTGACATTTCAGAATTAAAATAATGCATATACATCATATGTAATATATATATATATATATATATACTAAAATAAAGATTTTGTCCAGGTTTGTTTAGTTTTCAACTTTCGACTCTCTCACTCTTCCCCATTTTTATTTCTGACTACTTTTTTTCTTTTTCCTAAAATATTTGCCTATGATTTTTTTTAAAAATTTTTATAAATATATACACAAACCAACCAATCCTTTCCAACTTGCAAAAAAAAAAAATTAAAATTTTTAAGATTTAAAAAAAAAAAAAAAAAAAAAAATTTTAATTCTCTACTGAACTGTATCAGTAAAAAAAAAATATGTAATAAAAGTGTATAATTCACTGCAATAATTTTGTACATATGTTGGGACCCATGTTTTTTTTTTTTTTTTTTTTTTTTTTTTTTTTTTTTTTTTTTTTTTGCTGCATATGTGACTTCTTATTATACATGACTATTCACAGCTTTCAGGTCCAAAGAAAAAAAAAAAAAAGGTCTCCTCCTCTTCTTCCTCTTTAAATCTGCAACCCCTCTCCCTTCTTCCTACTTTGACCCCTAAGATCGGGACTGAAAAAAAATGTCAATATATAGGAGATATGAATAAAGCGAAACTGTTATGTGCAGATATATATATATATATATACACACCCACACACGTACATATACACATATAATCATACTATATATATATACAGACATGTATGTATGTATGCATACATACACATATGTGTATGTATGCATATACAATAGAAGACCGGGATATGGCATTAAACATTAATTACAAAATACTGTACAGTATATAATACACGTATGTAACATTATAAATAACACAAGTCGGGGCAAATGCCGTAACCAGGGGTCGGGAAAACATTGTATTCCACATCGTAACCTGAAAAAAACGTATCCTAATGCCACCGTATCACGGGGTTCTACTGTGTGTGTGTATAATATATGTCCATACATATATATAAGTAATATCAAATTAGCCTACAATTAATGTATTTCTGTTGCAAGCGCATATCATAAGTGCTGGCTGCCTCGATAGTAAAAAATAAATTATTTGCAAAAAAAAAAATTACTGTTAAACTCTGGATGCTGTAACCATCACAGTTTCCAATATTGGATGAGGAAGAGGCGGGGTAGTCTTTTCCTTTTTTTTTTTTTTTTTTTTTTTTTATTTCTTTAATTTCCCCCCCCCTCTATTTTGATCCTTTCCCTCCCCCTCCCCCGCCATCTATGATTATCAACTTGCAGCAAAGGATGTTAACCAAAACAAAAAAAAAGTGTTTAAAACTGAAATAAACTTGTTCCGATTATTGTTTTCTTTGTCTAGACTTTTAATATTTGTTCATTATCGGCAGACGCCATCTTTCATCTTCGCCAATCTAAAAATAAAAAATGGTTGCGCTAAAACTCTCAATCTTATCACCGTGCACACTGGATGACATTATAAGAGGCAAATGATAGGAAGTAGTAATATCAAGGACATATATAATATACTATATATATAAGAGCAAACAGTTAATGAAATATGTTAAAAAACACTTTGAAATGAGTTAAAAACATATTTAATCTGAAAAGGAAACACTAGATAAATGGATAGTCCTAAATCCGCGGACTTTCAAAGAAATACTCTCCTTCTCATCAGAGGGTAGGAATTAGCAAAATGCGGGATCGAATTTTGCATGCAGAAGTATTTGATGAAACAAGTAAGTCAAAGATCTTACTTGAAAACAAAATAAGTTAAGCAGAGGGAATATGGTAAAGAAAAAGGTGATTATACATTAATTGGATAGTCTGGTGGAAGATAAAAAATCCAGTGACGGTAAAATCCAAATGTAAAACTTCAAGAAAGTTATAAGAATTTCCATTTGTACAAGTAAAATCCAAGGAAATCCCGTAATTGGGAGGAGATGGTCCATAATAATCCAAAGGCAGAAATCCATGGAATAATTCACACAAATGTGTACAAGGAAAAAAATAATATTAATAAAAGAAAAATAAGATGTGCTTTTCACTCTACTTCCGAGACATAACTATAAATAAAAAAAATCTGGGAAGAGAAAGGAGAGAAAAAAAAATGATAAAGTTAAATATAAAATAAAGGGAAACAAAAGTCAAAATGACCCAGACAGGAAATGCTAAAGGCGCGAAAATATATATAGGGCAAAATAATATAGGTCAACTGAAATGTACAGGTCATCACTTAAAAAAATGTCAGCAAGAGTTGTTAAACGACATCAAAGGGAAAATATAAATATTTATATAATAAATAAATAGAAAATAAAGAACAAATAAATGAAATATAATAAAAATATAATATAAAATAAAGTAAAATAAAAATTATTTAAGGGGAGAAGATGGCCGGTATCTGCAATTTCAGGAAAAAAAAAATAAGTAAATTCATAAAGTAAAATTTAAGTAAATATACATACAAGATATGAAAGTGTGGGTAGATTGATATATTGGATAGATAGTTTAAAGAATAAAACAGAAAATGCAGATAAAATACCGGCCATGCAAAGAAGAGATAAAGGATTATTAAATTATAAAGTATTAAGAAGTATGTCAAAAAACGATAAAGTTAAAGAAAAAATATTTTATATCTATATAAAGGGTAAAAGTAATAATTATGTAATTTCAAAATTGCCATAATTAAATTTGGACTTATGTTTACAGAAAGAGATCAGTTCATTTTTAGAATTTATTATATTGTTACTTTGAGGGGAAGTAATTATAGTTATAGCTTCGGTTGTGCAGAGGCGACATGACTTAGAGCCTGGAGTATAAGACTTAACTTTTTTATAATAGTCCATTTGATTGAGAATGGAGTATTGTTAGAGTTAAGTTTTTTAATTAAAGTGGTAAGAGAAGTTCCTTGGTTATTAGAATTATGGTTGTTAAAAGAGGAAATGTGGTTTGATATTCTTTTCTTAATTAATGTTGAAGTAGCGCCGATATATGTATGTACTTTATTAAAAGCTCGAGGTCTGGTATTAATATTAATTTGGTGATTTGTATTAGTTAAATAGTTTGAATTTTGTTCATAGTGTTCAACAAATGGTGGGACAATGTCTGTATGAGGACTATTTTGGAGGGGATAATGAGTGTTGTTAGTGTTAGGATGGTTGTTAGGAGAAATATTATTATTATCATTAATATTATTATTATTATCATTATTACTAGCATGATTGTAGATGAAAGGGCTGCTTGAATGGTGTATTGGATTAGTAACTATATCAGATGGAGGATGGGAAGAAGAATAACTTGAAGACGAAATATTGGTGTCTGTTATGGGAGGATTGCGTGGGAGCTCAGTTATAGTGCAAGAATATATAACATCTTTATGGATACAATCGTTATTGAGTGGGCAAAGATGTTTGTTATTACAATTACAGTTAGTTTTGGGTTTAATTGGGAAAGGGATTTTTTGGGCTGATTTAATTTTTGTTATTAGATGTTAAGATTCTTTGCTAAATTAGGCATTGTTGAATAAGAAATCCGGATTGAATTTTTATTGAAAATAGAACTATATCTGTGTGGGTATTTGAAAGAGTTTTGTACAATGTTGAAGAATTCCTTAGGTATATTAGTTTTGACATTTAGGCTAAATGGAGGATTAAACCAAATATTTTTCTTTCTCCTGATGCGACTAGGTGGGTTAGAGGCATTGCGATTAGTATTTTGGTTTGGATTATAAATGTAGACTGGTTCATTGTTATTTACCATATAAATTTACATAACATATATATATATATATATATATATATATATAAATTTATATGGTAATTTTAGCTACACAGAATATTCTGGGCTTCATCTTCGTGAGAAATCGTCAGCATTCTGCGTAAAGTTGTGGTTATTGTGCATTTTTATATAAACTCATGATATTGAATTTTTTAGTTAGCCAATTAGCTTAGTTGTAACCATATTCGTAGTCATATATATATATGAGAAATAATAAGCTCTACTCTATAGCGTATTGAGCTTTTTTATTCGGTTTGGATTAAATTATCTATATATATATTAGTTTGAAGTTTACGATTGCATATATCAGGTAAACACTACATCTCTGATTTCATTAATATATATATATATATATATATATATATATATATATATATATATATATATACTGACACTTACAGTCTATGCTACATGGGCATGACGATGTTTCAGTCTGTAGTTATTTATAATTAATATTAGTATTATGAAGAACAAAATATATATATGTATATATATAATTAGTTGCTTGGGGGAGACAAAAGAAGCAGCAAAACTGGTCTGCCAGGACATTATATATATATATATATACAAAAGTAGGCAAATTTGGGCATATTTTATTAGTTTGAAAATATAAGTTATTTTTTATCACTTGTCATAAATTTTAACCATAGAATCGTATTATAATCTTCAAAAAATCTGCAAATTTAGGTGTAGTTTCGTCCCATACTGTTACATACGGGTCCATATTAGAGGTAACGGGTACTTGTACCATTTGGTGAGGGAGAGATAGAAGAGAGGGAGAACGACATTTATACATTTTACTGTCTGTGGTTCTTATAACATATTTTTAGAGAGGAGGGTAATCAGTTCTTATGACACAGGAGGGGACAAATTAGGGGATCAGTCATTACTTATGATAGAGAGGGGGACACAGTACTTAAATGGTTTATACACAAAGTTCATTATAATGATGAGTGGACACAATGTTCATATAAAGGATGTTTCACATTACCTTTAATTGTTGAAGAATGACAACACGAAGACAGTTACAAAATATGTGTTCCTTTATTACATTTGGCCATTTGCAGTGACGATGGTTCCAGGAATTCAAAGCCAACTACATGATTAAAACATTCTAACCCTTCGCTTCAAAAGGGGGACCCTGCTTCTCTGACGATGTCAGCTCTGTCTCTCGTGTGTCCAACTCTCTTCGACTCTAGCTCCTATATTGAGAATTAATTTCTGCCATGACATCATACGTATGTCCAAAACGTGCTGGACCTCGTGGAGAACTCACGTGGCCTAAACGTTTCCAAACCACTTTTGCAGACAATGAATTTTCTCTAACCTATTTTTCGACCTAACTTATTTTTCAACATATTTAAATTTGCTATTGTTTGTTCTTCTAACTGACCTTATTTTAATTCAGTTTTCATAAAAAGAATTGAATAATTAAAATTCCTTTTCAAACAGCATATCTAAACTATTTTATGTGAAAACTGAACAATGCGAAAATTCCATTTCTGACCCTATTCCTAAACCTTGTTTACGAGGGTCGAATCTCGGTCTATCCTAACCTCGTTTTTACTTATCTAATGTTTTTCTTACTTACAAGAAAAGGGGGACCTTTCTTGTAACAATAGAACCAAAGATATAAGCATTTTAATATTCAATTTGGCTATGAGTATATATTTATATATATATTTATGGGAGAGAGAGAGATACCACCTTTTGGGTCAATTTTATAAGTTCCAAATCACAGAAACTGTTGATCAGAATTTAACAAATGAAGGCTCATTGGAAAGGTAATGACCTGAATTGTGTAGTAGGCTACGTGACATTTCTCCTTAAGGTTGCATATTAAGGGGACCGTCGATCATCCAGAGCCATGGTACTTTTTTATAGGTATGAAATATTTCAATCATAGTCATTTGTTTTCCTAGTTTTGCATATGAATTACAAAATATCTGATATTTCCCCAAAACCTCTGGTCTTGATGGAGGGGAGACTAAAACTTGCTGCTATGGTTTCAAATGATCTGAAATAACAGCAAGGGGAGACTTGATTCCAAATATTTTTTATGTTATATCTTCCCCTTTGGTTTTCATACATAAAGTAAATTTCAGAGTGTATAAAGATTGTATTCATAATCGTACCCTATTTCCGAAAGAGGGGAGATGTAACATGAGAAAGACAAGGCAGAGACGAAGAGTTTCCTAAAACCTTATCGAGATTCATAGACTTAATAAACTTACAGAATAGAAAGGGAAAAATCACACATGCTGAGTAAGAACTGAATTACAAGAGATTTCACATGTGACGAGAAGATAAACAATGTTTGTTTATTTTTGTTTGCAGACCATTATCATCTTCATAGTTGTTGTTGTCTCATCATGTTTTAGACCGACTCATCCTCCGGCCTTCTTCAGGTGATTAACAGGCTCCGAAGGCGCAGTGGATAGAGGTGCTGACTCTCTACAGTTCCAGGTAAGCATTGTCTGAAGATAGCAGTTTCAATCCAACCCAAGACTCATTCCAATCCCATCACGGTTAATCACCTGAAGAAGGCCGGAGGATGAGTTGGTCAAAACGTGGTGAAACAACAACGACTATGAAGATGAGGATAAAAGTCTGCAAATGAATAATTAAATACACAAATTATTCCTCTGAAAGGATTCAAATAAAATAAATAGATAAATAATATGAATGTTTGTTTAAATAAAAGAAATACTAAAAAATAATACTTGGATTATACAATTTTATTATTAGAAAGAAGAAAGAAAATAATTCTTACTGGTGATGCCCAAAGGATGTCTAGATATATAATGGAATAGATAAAATGTCTAGATATATAATGGAATAGATAAACTCTACCATAGGGCCAATACAGCTAAACAAGATTGGGTATGCGTGCCGGGAAATGTCAGTCAGTGTTGAGTTTGAAGGAAACACCCTGAGCTTGTACAGTTTAATCAAGAGAATGACAATGAAAATATCAAAACAAGGTTATATTGTACGTATCCGTTTTAAACTGAAGATCTCCGAAAAAAAATTTCACTTAATTTGATCGAGTAGTTTTTTTTTGTTTTTTTTTTTAAGCGGAAAAACCTGTTTTTATGACAAAACGTTGAAGGCAGACATCTTGGATTTTTAAAAAAATTTTTGTTTGAATTTTAGAAACGTCACGGGGAGATAACTCCATGTAAAGCGCCGACACTCCCTCCCCATCTTTATTACTAGCTTTTCTTCCTAAAAATCGAACCTTTTGCTCGGTATCATTACAAATTGTTTTTTCGCTGTAAAATAAAAACTAGTTGATGAAATTAAATTAATTTTTTTTTTTTTTTTTTTTTTTTTTTTTGATATTTTAATTTTTTTTTAATGTCTTGATTAAACTGTACAAGTACCAGGGAGATAAAAGCTACATAATCTGTTATGACAAAACCAATCGCCAATTCCAACACTGTTTCCATGGTGTTCTCCTGTTTCATCTTCTCCCCTAGCTGTGTAATCATTTTTACCAAGGGAGATGAGTACAGATAGACAAAATAAAACACAAACGCCGACACATTCTGTAAATGTCAGTTGTACTCTGTGTGTGTGCGTGTGATACCATCTCAGAAAACCAATCTTCTCAACGCTAACGTCCACATTTTAGTTTTTCTGTCGATCGATCAATTCATTTCTTTATCTTAGCCTCCTAATGCTATTCCGATCTGGTCCAAGTCGCAATCTGCCATCGACTGTATCCAACTTGTGATTGTCGCAAAACCCACTGCCATACATAAAACTGCCGGTAAAATAACTCTAAAAATATATATTTAGTCCTTTTGTTTCCGTTCATTGCCATGCCTTGATTAACAATCCTATTTTAGTTCCCTTTTGTGTGTGTTGATGACAATTTCTTCTACACTCGTATTATTTTGGATTACGAATAGAGAGGAAATTGTTCACCAAATCGCGCACAAAGAGAACTAAAATAGGATTGTTAATCAATAGAATATATAACGGGAGAAAATGAATTTACAATTAAGAGAAAATATTTCCTAACTTTTGTGATGATTGATTATTCGTATTATTTGGGTTTTTCTCAAACTGCAAAGAGTAGTGTAAACAATCGAAATAATATGTTAATAATAATAATAATAGATGTTAATAATAATATGTTAATAATAATAATAGATGTTGTTCAAGAAACACAAAAGGAAGCTGAATAGGGTTGTTAATCAAGGTGTGCCAGTGAACAGGAACAAAAGGATAGGATATATTACAATAGAAAAATGTGAGCATGAAAAGTAATATGGTTAAGCTTAAACATGGAAAAGTAAAGAATTAGTTGTTAAAACTGGAAAAGAAAAGATATTCTAGCAAAAAAATATAAATTTATAACTTAAAATATTGCAGCATTAAGAATGTTATAAATTGAATTTTAAAAAAGAATTCCTAATGCTGCAACATTTTAAATTATAAATTTATATTTTTTACAAGAATATCTTGTCTTTTTCTTTTCCAGTTTTAACTAGTCCTTTACTTTTCCATGTTTAAGCTTAACCATATTACTTTTCATGCTCATATTTTTCTATTGTCATCCATGATTTTTCAATAAATTCACTTGTTCTTTGTTTAATTTCAATCTTATTTTTTTGCCCCCATAAACACATAAGTAATAATAATGTACGGCACTTGTCTGCTTTCAATAAAATCCCCCCCAATTATCTCCCTTTCATTCTGTTTCACTTGTTACTTCTCTTTTCAAGACAGCAGTAGCAACAGTAGTCACTGAAGCAATGTGGTTGCTATGGAAACCAGTCATAAAAAGCGTAGCTCATCTCCTTACATATTTTTATTATATGGAAAAATGCGCGCATGAAAAGTAATATTCTTAAGATTTTATTAAACCTGGAAAAGTAAAGGACAAGATATTCTAGTAAAGTAAAAAATAAGAAATTTTTAGACTTAAAATATTGCAGCTAAAAATAAAATTTGAATATTGATAAATATTTTATTTATTATTTGCATATGTTGTTGTTTATTGTTGAGTTAGAAAGGGAGTCAGTGGCTGGATTGAACTTATTTCCCCCCTATTATTTGCATAAATTTATGTAGTGAAAATTGTTTGAATAAAATTAATTCATTAGTTAGTTAGTTAGTTAGTAGATGGAATTAATAATTTTATAATTTACATAAAAATTAATAATTTTATTATATCATAATTAGGATCATTTAATTCTTTCTAACTCAACAATAAACATATGCAAATAATAAATAAAATATTTATCAATATTCAAATTTTATTTTTAGCTGCAATATTTTAAGTCTAAAAATTTCTTATTTTTTACTTTACTAGAATATCTTGTTGTTTACTTTTCCAGGTTGAATTTCTTGTCCTTTACTTTTCCAGGTTTAATAAAATCTTAAGAATATTATTTTTCATGCGCGCATTTTTCCATATAATCCATGATTTTTCCAGGCATTGCTATTGTATTAATATATAAATTTATAATATTTATTAATGATTGTCAAAAAAATTAGCTCTCAAACACACATTTATGCAATATTTATCATTCAATCACAGTAGTTCCGAGCCAGGGTCTCTACCGAGACTGCGGTTCATGAATTCGTGATCTGTATAGAGCGTAAACTAACAAAAAAGAAGATGGCACTCGGTGTCTTTTTAGATATCATTGGAGCCTTTGACAACATACCCTTCAGTAGTATGTTCAAGTCGCTACGAGAACTCAATGTGCCACCAGTACTCATCCGATGGATTGAGTATATGGTGAGGCACAGAACAGTTCAAGTAGAACTACTGAGGGCAACTGTTAAAAGGGAAGTAGTTAAATGAAACCCCCAAAGTGGGATTTTATCACCTTTACTATGGAACTGTATGCTGAATCCTCTTTTAAAGGAGTTTAAAAATAGGAATATTTATGCCCAGGCTGATGCTGATGACATCGCAGTGCTGGTCACGGGTTCAAAAGCATCATTGGTCAGACACATTGCCAAAATGGGACTACATTTTTCATCAAATGTGATAACGAAAAATTTGAGTTCATTCAAAGAATATGTATATCATAGAATTCACTAATATTTTTAATCGATAAATTCACCATTCTTTGCTATAAAATCATAAGGAGAGTTAAAAAAAAATTAGTTATTAAAAAAAGTTCGGTTTTTTAATTATAAAAAAAAAAACGATACACGGGATTGAACCTAAAATCTTTCCACCAACCCCCGGTACTCTAACCGTTACGCTAACATGTAATATTGGTAAAATCGCAATAAAAAATATTTATATACAAAAAAAGTTATGCAAAATAAAAAAGCGTTAGTCACTTATGTACTTACTCTCCTGTTTGTGAACCCAGATATTTTGTTGTAACTTTTTTTCTACTGAACCAGTTTTCGAAATTTTTTTTTCAAAATGTAGCTAATGAGGTGTTCTATCCAACTATATAACCTGTTTGAAATTTGGTTGCGAACGGAATTAGTGGTGGGGGTTTGAATGTGTCTCGATTCATTCAATTTCGGACTTAAGCATATATTCAACCACTACCGTGGTTGAATGATAATTTTGAACACAAGAAAATTCATAACTTTTGTTTAACTGAACAAAAATTGAACATTTTTTTTTCACAATATAAATGAGTGAGCGGTGAAGCTCTAAAGCAGTTCTAAATGACTAAAACTGCTACTTAACCATTTATTCAAATGCAGTAATGTTTGAATGAGATTATATATATATATATATATATATATATATATATATATACACACACACACACAGATTTTACAGGCAGTTCTGAATGTGGTTGTGGGTTTTGTGACGGTTGAAGACACTTGCATTCACTGATGCATTGTTTCATTCCCCACACTGAGGATTGAACCTTCAAGTAGAATATCACTTTACAGCTGAATTTTTTCCAAGTACTTTGACCATTGCGCCATGCGTCCGCAGGTACTTAGGACCTCTATCCAGTCATTGCTGACAGAACAAGAGCATACTACCTCCGTCAAGTAAATAAAAGGTTCCGTTTGAAATTCCATGTAGATTCTCCGTGTTTGACAAGATACAACTAAAGAAGGTTAGAGGTTCTCCCACTCTTTATCCGTGCCTTGCACACCTGTGGAACTCCCTTCCATTTGCCTGCTTTCTGGCTGATTACAATATGATCGTTTTCAAGTCACATGTAAACAAGTTCTTGATGAGCTGTTCCCCTTAAGTAATCCAATTTACCAAATTTACACGATTACTACGTCATTGTCCTATTCATCACTACTGTACACTTATTAACCCTTATCCTTGAGTGGCATCTAGGCCTTGATAAGTGGTGATTCCTGTGTAAAAAAGGAGAAAGAAAAAAAAAAAAAAAAAAAAAAAAAAGGAATGTTGTGAAAATGCTTCAGGATAAGAACAGTCGTCCGGAGAATCCAAATAATACAAATAACCAATCCTCATCTCAAAAATTCACAAACGTTTATCTCGTTTATAAACGTTCTGTTGATAAACTTTTGATTTGTCATTTTCCTTTTCTCTTTCTCTCTGAATTCCTAACATTTGGGTGTGGGGAATATACTCTTGCCTCTGAGATGGGTATATATGCTGATGACACTACACTCTATAGCAGGCAAGACAGGAAGACGAATGAACACATTTCTAAAGAAATGGCAGAAACACTAGAGGAAGACCTCCAATCTGCAGTGGAATGGGGACAAAAATGGTTGGTCACGTTCAATGCCGCCAAGACTAAACTAGTTTCATTCAATAATTACAAGAAACCCTCTACCACCTATAGCAATGGCCAACGACTCTTTATCTGAGAGTACATCTTTCAAACTCCTTGGCCTAACGTTCACAGGAAACATGAGTTGGAACAATTATATTGAAGGCATTGCCAGGGCCGCTGCAAGAATGGTGGGCTCTCTCTACCGTGCTAGACAACTACTATCACCAGAAAGTATCCTGTACCTCTGTAAGGCCACCATTCGCCCATGTATGGAGTATTTCTGTCACATTTGGGCTGGTGCATTTGCTACTAGTCTCTCGCTCCTTGACAAGGTTCAAAAGAGAGTCACAAACCTGATAGGCCCTGAATCTAAGCTTCAGCCTCTGTCCCATCGACGAAATGTTGCGTCCCTCTGCCTTTTCTACAAGTATTATAATGGTGAATGCTCTGACGAACTGCAAGCACTTGTGCCCCCATGACGTGAGCACCCTCGACGAACCCGACAGGCTGCTAAATCCCACCCCCACACTGTAGAGATCCCTAGATGTAAAAGATCTTTCTACTCCAATAGTTTCTTCCCCAGAAGCGCTAAACTTTGGAATTCCATTCCAGGTCCCTGCTTCCCCAACAGTGCTGACGTGCAGAAGTTCAAGTGTAACGTGAACCGACATCTTGCTGCCCAAATCCCTACATAGTACGCCAGTAGTTGTTGCCCCTGATAGTAGCCCCCTACACCGAAGTGGCAATGTGCCTTGTTTGGGGTGAAAATGTAATAAAAAAATTTTTTTAAAAGTGGTGGGAATTTAAAAAAAAAAAAGGGGGGGGGAATAGGTTTATCAGTAGAACAATGGTATAGGAAGTTGTTCACCAAGATAGACAAAAGGGAGCTAAAATAGGAACAACTGTGTGTGTGTGTATATATATATATGTGTGAGTGTGTGCACGTATATATATATATATATACATATATATTTTTTTTGTTTTTTTTTTTTTTTATTATTTTTCTTCCTTTGAAGATTGTAATGCCGGGTATGGGGCAGCCAAACCAGCTGCCAACATTGCCCCGCTTTTTTATTGAAACCAACCGAGAGCTCTTTTTAGTATCCTCGCTGTTCCCTTAAGTGCAATTGTCTGAATCTCTTTTGCACTTGGTTCACCAGGAATATTAGTTAGGTAGGACTTCAGGTTCTTCTTCATAAGTCCTGTGGCACCTATGATAACTGGTATGATCGATATCCCCTTTAGGTTCCAGTTTCTTTTCATATCATACATGAGACCTTGGTATGTGTATGTGCATGTGTGTGTTCTAGAAGTGTCAATGAGTTTTGCAACAGCTTACAACACTTTACAAACAGTCTTGGGTTCACGATGATTTACAATAATCATAGTTGATAACAGTTGTGAGTTTGATCCAACAGAACACGGGTTCTTGCTCAGAGCAGATGGGGGAAATGGACTGATCAACATGAGGGATGAGGACATGTGTTGCATGGAGAAAAATGATATGGAAATTAGCTGACAGGCCCGCAACAAGCATTTGTCAATATCGGGGGACAGAGCTGGAATTTAACTCATATCTATTTTGTCATTCTCATATCATGTCTCTTCATGCAACACATATCCTCACTGGCCAGGTTTCATGAATGCTTATTTTCTCAACGTTTCAGTTGATCTAACTTGCAAGGACACCTTGTGTAGTGAATAAAGTATTTGGTTATATTAGTTTGTAAGTTTCACTCTTCCGGAGGTTGATGGTTAAATGCTTAGTACAGATGACACCCATACAATACAAGAAAATCCATTCTGTTACTTTTTTACTCATCATGTCTAATGTTTGTACAAAATTTCAAAAAATTCTAAAGCGTAGTTATTGAGAAAAGTGCGGACAGACAAACGGGCAAGGGTGAATTTACAGGTCCACCCTCCTTTTGTCGGAGGACCAAAAACCGTAATTCAATAAAAAAAAATAAATGAAACACTAAAAAGACTTTTTTCAATTTTTAATAAAATAAATAATTTTGGAAATAAAATTCTTTCAATAGAAATGCTCCACTCACAAGTAATAACCGCTGCATATCATGTTGACAAAAAAAAAAAAAAAAAAAATTATCTGAAATAGGCATTCACAAGCAAAGAGTCCAAGTTGACTGGAAGGGAATTCCACATTTGACCAAGTTGGTCAGTTATTCGTCTTCCTCACCCGCGATGGTCGAAACGGATTGAACAACTTCGGATCATTCACATAACGCAAATTCTTGTAAAATAACGGCATCAAACCTTTGCAAAAAAAGAAATAAAGAAAGTCATAAATAAATGAAAAACAAAGTTTGGACAAATGTAAAAAATTTAATTAAAACATAAAAAAAAAAAGACAATAAAAATGGGAATCATCTATAATATAAATCTCACCTTGTCTGTTTAAATGTATGCATGTCTGTATGTATGTATGTATGTCTGTCTGCCTTAAACTTTTGACAGAGGCGACAGATTTTCACGAGATCGGTATCATTTTGAAGCTCGACCCTTCAGACGACAAATATCAAAAAATTGGCTAAAAAACATTAATTCCTTCACTTTTCTGGGCACTTTTCTACAGGGAGTGGTCGATTTTTCGTCGATATTTTCAAAAGTTATCCCCTCTTTTCAATTGACTAGCCTTAATTTAAACATTCGTCACTTCCGTTTTGGCGATGGGTGCAACAGCAAACACGTCACTTTTTTTTCATGTTCTTTTCCTCCTTCGCGGTACGCGTTCGAGCCTACCTGCCTACTACCAAATTTTTTTTTTTTTTTTTTGCTCAACACACACCTCCAAACATCCGGGCAACATCAGGCACCCAGGCTAGTTACTTATAAAACTCATGATGTCTGTCTGTTATTTATTTGCGGACTGTTATTCTCATCTGCATAGCGTGTTGTTTCATTGTTTCACAATCTTTATTGCCTTTCTGGGCCCATGGTGTAATGGATAGAGACATTGAATCTCTATTGTCTGACGATGGCCATTTCAATCGTACCTAAAGCCGGCAAGAGAATTAGTTGGCCAAAACATGGGGAGATGACGACAACTATGGAAAGCAGTAATTGCTGAGGATGCAGTTAAGATTCAGCCTTCCTATCCCGTCGCGGTTAACCAACTGACGAAGGCCAGGGGAATAAACAAACAAATAAATATACAAATTACTCATTTCAAAAGATTCCAATAATAAAAAATACTATTCAGTCTATCTATTTGTCTCCATTTTTTTCAAACTGCATCTCAGAAGAGATGCAAAGTTGCAGAGTGGCGTGAGGCAGGTCAAATGACTGCATTTTTATGGACAGTTCTTTTATGGATTTTAGCTGGTAAAAATAACTGCTAACGGGGGGGGGGGGTCGTCAAAATTGTTAAAAATTGGAACTTGGCAGGTGTTAGTCGAGTTAAAATTCTCTTGTAAGCATGCGCAAACACACATTTATACATTAAAGTCAGTAAATTTTGAAATATTTCTTTTTTTTTTTTTTTTTTAAACGGTGGTCACCATTTATCAAGGCCTGGAAGCCACTCAGGAATAAGGGTTATTGCAAGTATATTACGTTAGTGTGAAGATTTAATGGTTTACTTAAGAGGGCGGTTCATAAGGAATTTGTTAACGTTAGACTTGAAGACATCCAAGTTGTAGTCAGGTGGGAAGCAGGCAGACGGAACAGAGTTCCACAGGCGTGCAGTTCTAAGAAAGAAGCTTTGTTCATGGAATCCACGTTTTGATTTAGGCACAGATAAAGAGTGGGGGAAATTTTTCACAGTGGATTCAGCTAGACGGGTGTTTTTCGTGAAGGATTGGCGAGGGAGGACCAGAGATTGGAGTTCAGACGAGCACCTGCCATGGAAATAACGATAAAACAAGGATAGGCTCGCAACGTCTCTTCTATTTCTTATGCATCTGACAACAGCTCAAATAGTAACAACGGCTGGAGCACAAAATGCCTCTCACATTGGCAACTGCTTACATGCAGTGATTGACACACAAAAAAACAAAAACAAAAAAAACTCAAGAGAAACAAAAGACCCGAACATATTCCGTATTTCTATTAACGTTGTTAAAATTTATTTAATTGTTATGTTTTTATACAATGGGCATTCCAAAAGTAAGGCCTCCCATTTTTTAACTAAAATGTGTAAGATCTACGAAGACAGGAGTGGTACCATTAAAACGAGCGACTTTATTGTGCTCCGGAATTTACTCTTCTACATGGTCACCAGCATTCTCCGTGCACTTTTACCTCTTTTGATGCCTCGGTTGTAAAAGTCTGGAGGTGATGGCATTTTTAAGTTAATGGCCTTTCTTTCTCATCAAATCTTTCATGGAGTCCATATATTAGATCCATTGCTTTTTCTGCGCCTCGCAAAGTCGCTTCTCTATATCACTTGTTACGACGTATCCCAATCCTACTGGGGACGGTAGAGATGGGTGACGTAACGAAATATATAAAAAAAAAATAAAGTTTCCCAGGTTCCTTGATAATGTGTTAAGGGAATGGGACAACCATCCCGAAGACAACAATAAAATGAAATGTATTGGACAACGAAATCACATAAGAAATAACGAGGACAAATATCATCGAAAAATTAACAAACTTATGTATATAAAAATCAAATAAAATAAAATTCAATTCAATTCAAGAAAAGAAAATTAAATATGCCTAACTAAATGAAATGATTTGAATTCTACCGAGAGAAAAATATATTAACAGTCAATGTTCACATAAAACAAGGAATCGTCTGTTCAATTAGATACAGGTTCTAGGGTGAGAGAGAAATGTTGGAGAAATGAAAGTTTTGATTGAAAAACTCACTTAATGTCCTTTATAATGCGACCTTTCTTTCATCTCCTTTTTTTTTTTTATATATATTTCTTTCCTGTAAATTGTTTATGTTTGATTACGCGCGTACAGGTTAATTTTCATATTTTTGTCCTTCAGATGATTTATGTTTCATTACGCGCGTGCGTGTTAATTGCTCCAAATATTTGTTTCCAAAGCTCATCAAAGTCCTTGGTTTATAGTAAAAATTTCACTGCTCTATGGATCCTTCCTTCGCTGCATTCATTCTTTTATTCAGTCAATATTTTAACTTTGACCGCTGATCATCAGATGATGTCGTTGATATTTACCTCCGCGACGCCACTACAACCTCGTCGCCTTTCCCCGGCTTCGCTAACCCGACCTTCGCTGACTTACGTCTTATCGCTTTGAAGCGCGAGGCTCCACTACCTGTTGACAACTGTTTTCAGGCCCCTCTCTCTCTATACGATCTACCTCTCTCTTTCTCTACACAGTTTCCCTCTCTTATTTCTCTCTATCTTTCTTTTCTCTTTCCTTTTACACTCTTCGTTCACAGTATCTCTGTCTCTCCCTTCTCCTCCTGTTCGCAGGCCTCCTCCTTCCCTTTTTTTCTTCTGTTTTGTTTACAAAATGTGACCGAGCAGACGTGAATCGAATCCTTTTGGCACAAAAAATGGTCCGGTGAATAAAATATACTGAAAATATATCTCCTCTCGGTTCAAAATCAATAAAATAATTTATTATACATTTTAATAAATGTATCACACACTCTAAACATTTACTCTCCTGTTAGACTATTCTCTATCATGTTCTATTTGAAGGGTCTTGAAAAATTGCAGAAACATACCTGTAATTTGATTAGCAAAAAAATGCTGCATGCTGGATGCGAACTTGCAAAAATTTAAAAAAAAAAAAAAAAAAAAAAAAAAAAGCACGTTATCAATCAAACTATGATGACAGATGTTGTGAGGTAACAAAAAAAAAAAATGCCACGTACTGGACACAAATTTGCAAAAGTTAAGTTGAACACGTTATCAATCAAACCATGTTGACGCAGATGTTGTGAGGTAGCAAATTTAGCTTTTTAAAATGAAACAATGAATCGATGTTCATGCATGCATGATTAACAAACTTTGAAACGAACATTTTTACCTGCCCCCTCTAAAACAAAACAACATTTTTACCTGTCCCCTCTCAAACAAAAACAACATTTTTACCTGTCCCCTCTCAAACAAAAACAACATTTTTACCTGCCCCCTCTCAAACAAAAACAACATTTTTACCTGACCCCTCTCAAACAAAAACAACATTTTTACCTGACCCCTCTCAAACAAAAACAACATTTTTACCTGACCCCTCTCAAACAAAAACAACATTTTTACCTGACCCCTCTCAAACAAAAACAACATTTTTACCTGACCCCTCTCAAACAAAAACAACATTTTTACCTGACCCCTCTCAAACAAAAACAACATTCTTACCTGCCCCCTCTCAAACAAAAACAACATTTTTACCTGACCCCTCTCAAACAAAAACAACATTTTTACCTGACCCCTCTCAAACAAAAACAACATTTTTACCTGACCCCTCTCAAACAAAAACAACATTTTTACCTGACCCCTCTCAAACAAAAACAACATTTTTACCTGACCCCTCTCAAACAAAAACAACATTTTTACCTGACCCCTCTCAAACAAAAACAACATTTTTACCTGCCCCCTCTCAAACAAAAACAACATTTTTACCTGCCCCCTCTCAAACAAAAACAACATTTTTACCTGACCCCTCTCAAACAAAAACAACATTTTTACCTGCCCCCTCTCAAACAAAACAACATTTCTACAACGATTTTTTTATAATTTTTCGATATCATTTATCCGAGAGATCGCTTTTTTAATGATAACAGGTTCATGCAGATGACAAAAGTTTTTAGCGGACATACAAACATACACACAGACAGTTGAAATGTATATTATAGATTATGTCATTGTGTTCTTTAAAATCTTCTGATCTATTTTACATTTAATGCATTTAAAACCAAGCTTCTATCTTTACATCATCAACATCAATCCCTATCTGGCATCAATTTAAATGAATGGCTCTTGTCTTGAGGAGGCTCCATGTTTTAACAAGCTTCTGGGCTTCACCTTTACTCCTGATCTGAATGGAACACATACATCAAATCCATTGCCAAGGTCACTGGAAAATTGAAGGGATCCTTCTATCGATCCAGTAGATGTCTTCCTGCTGATGCAATTCTCTACCTATATAAAAGCCAGGTATGTCCAAGGATGGAGTATTGTTGCCACATCTGGGCAGGAGCTTCTAGAAAGACCTTATCCTGCCTTGACAGAGTTCAAAGTAGACATTGCAAGCCTGTCTCTGCTTTATCGTTATTTTCATGGCAAGTGCTCATCTGAGCTCCAATTTATGCCCCCCCTTGCCAAACATTCAAGAGAAACACTTGTCTAGCTGAAAACATTAATAATTTCCCCCACTCTTTATCTGTGCCTAAACCTAAATGTAGATTCCATGAACAAAGTTTCTTTCTTAGAACTGCACGCTTGTGGAACTCTCTTCTGTTTGCCTGTTTTCCAGCTAACTCGTTTTCAAGTCCAACGTAAACAAGTTCTTGATGAGCCGTTCCCCTTAAGTAATCCAATTTACCATATTTACACTTCTAACGATCACTATGATATTGTCCCTTTGACTACTCTACACTCTTTAACCTTTATCCTTGAGTGACCTCTGGGCCTTGATAAGTGGTGATTCCTTTGTAAAAAAAAAATCTCTGCTTCCTTTTTTCCAGCTCGTTTGACTCATTCATCTAGTAGTCTCCATCAGTTCACTGTTTTAATACCTCATTGTAACACAGCTTCCTATTCTAGTAGCTTCTTTCCAACGACTGCAAGGTTGTGGAACTCCCTTCCTGCTCACTGTTTTCCTCCTTACCAAACTTGGTCTTTTGAAGATTAGGGTCACTAGGCATCTCCTATACTTGCGATAATCATCTTTCATTCTTGTTAGCTTCTTACATCAAGTGGCTTCATGCCTTGTCTGAAGTAATTAAACAAAAATGCAATGCTTTTAATTTATAACTAATCGCATTTTGGGATTGGTGGGGAGGACATAACACTGTGTAGTTTTTTAATTACTCATTCGGAAGAAAAAATGTCCATCTCAAAAAAAAAAAAAAAAAAAAAAAAAGATCGGGAAGAAACAAACAAATACTCACGAAATCTTTGTGCCGTGATGATTGACCTGGCAACTTTCCTCTGCATTGGAATGCACAGACCCGTTATTGCGCGATTAAATATCTGTCCCGTGTACGGAGAAACAAACTGACTCAACAGTTGGACATTCTGCAGGAAATAAACAAGAAAATGAAAAGATTAAACCTGTTGGGTGCGTAATGATTGTTTACCTCTCAAACTCTCATGGCAGATATGTCTTATACTTCAAGGGCAATAACTCTCCCTTCTTCGGTCCAAGGGAAATAACTCTATTATTTTTATTTTTAGGTTATACCTAACAGAAGTACAAGCGAACATCACCAGAAGATCGAGGTAGAAATCTCTGAGGTTTAAAGAAATACTTTGGGTAAATCCTGCCAGCGTAGACACCACTGGGACAGTCAGATTAGCACCGGTTCTCTTTAAATGACCAAAGTTAAGCAATGCTGAGTTTGGTTAGTAAGAGATTTATTCAACAACTTACAGATTAAATGGTAGCTGTTGGATGCGTGATGATTAAAGTCTGTGATGCGTGATGCGAGATGGATTTTATCTACGTTCGAAATTGTCATGACAAACCGCTTCTCTCAAAGGACGATAAACCTCGTTCCTTCCATCCAAGGGAAGTAACTATTATTTTTTTAGGTGTACTTAAGATCTCCAAATTTAAAATCTTGCCATGGCATTTCATTCTTGGATTACTTCCCCTGTTCTTTAGACAGTGATAGATGATTTTGTATCCCGACAAAACATCTTCAAAGAGATATTTTAACTGAATAAATTTATCACATTCTTAGACGAATTAGTATTAGTATTATTATTATTATTAGTAGTAGTAGTATTTGAAGTTTCCTAAAAGATGACGGAGATGAAGAGAGAGATTTATTATCATTATTATTCAATAGTATTATTATTTTTATCAGGTGTGATTAGGGATTGCACAAGACTTGCCTCATAATTACATGCGCAGCTGCCCCTACAGGGGGGCATCTTTTGTCTTTCGAGACTAAATTGAGGCATCAACTCTGAGTAGTAGTATTAGTATTATCATTAGTAGTAGTAGAAATAGTTTGATATAAGAATGATACTTTTTAATAATATATTTTACTTTTTAGAATGTTTTCTTTTTTTTTTTTTGCAATTTTGGGGCACTTGTGACCCCTTTTGAGCTCCTGGAAATGCCGAATTCCAGTGAACATGGACAAATGGTGTAGTTTCACACCTCAAGACATGTATATTTGAATTCAGCATCATGGAAAACCACTATACAGACATACATATCAAGTTTTGTAGTAATATGAATAAAGAGCTCCAAAAAGGCATGTTTTTTAGCCCTAAAAGTCCCAGATGGATGCAAACCAGAATTTTGCCAAGGTCACCTATACTGAATTTATATTACGAACAATAGTCTCCACATTTTGGCTAAGTTTCAGGAAAATCTAATGGATGGATAAAACGCTATGGAGCAAAAAGTATCATTTTTGGCCATTTTGGAACGTTTTTTTACCTCTTTTGAGCCCTTGTGGATGCCGAATGCCAGTGTAAATGGATAACTATGCAGTTTCAAACCTTAACACATGTATATTTGAGTTGACCACTGAAAACATAGGTCCCTCTCCAATAAATCGGAGAACCAAAAATAGTTTACAGTTACAAGAAATAAATATTACACATTTATTAAATTGTTCCATTTTTTTTTTTTTTACTTACATTCACCCCTAACAAGGCATGTAGCCACTTGAACATAAGGGGCTACTATTAGGGATCATGTCTAGGAAAGATTAACAAGATGTTGGTTTACGTTACATTTAAACTTCTACATATCAGGGAAGCAGGTAGCAGGAAGAGGATTCCAAAGTCTAGCTGCTTGAGGGAAGAAACTATTAGAGTAGAAATCTTTCTGGCATTTAGGAACCTCAACAGTGAAGAGGTGTGATTTTGTTGCTAAGCGGGTTTATCGGGGATATGTATATCGAGGGGGTACAAGTGAAACAAGTTCATCAGAGCACATTCCATTAAAATATTTGTAAAACAGGCACAAAGATGCAACATTGTGGTGATGGGACAGGGTTTGGAGTTAAGTCGACAAAGTGGAATCGATTGCCACGGGCATGGAATATGTGTCTAAATAAAAGATGGTTTTCCATGTGGTAGAGACATCCCCAGAGAAGATCCTAACTTACCCTCTATGTACTTTCTGGGTTGCACTATCTCACACTACTGCATTTATATTTACTCTCTATCACCCCCACACCAGCGGAGTTACTATCTTTAAAAGCATATCTGAGCAAATTGACCACATCCTATCTGCTTATCGTTCAGCTAACATTCACGTATGTGGAGACTTCAATGTTCACAATGTGGAATAGTTGACCAACTCAAACAAGACCGATGATGAGGAGAGGTTCTGTCATGATTTCTCCATTGTTTGTGACCTCACTCAGATTGTTCATGAACCCACCCGTGTGCTCGACAATGACGGACAGTATGCGAGTCTACTAGATCTTTTTCTCACAACTTGCCCTGAACTATGTTCAGTTTCTGTTCTGTCTCCTCTTTGGACTTTCTGACCACTCTGTTGCTTCAATTAAGATAAAAATGAAACATAATAAGTCCCCAGATGTACCTCTCCATCGTACAGTATATCGATACACTATGGCTGACTGGGATAGTTTCCGTACATTTATATCGGATCTACCTCTGTGTTTCATGTTTAAAAAGGATGTGTCGTCTATAGTATCAGACCTGACGGAATGGTTAATTGTAGGTATAGGCCGTTTCATACCCTTGAAAAAGTTCCAGCAAAAACTTACCAGCCAGCCATAGTTCTCTCCAGAATGTGCTTCTGCCATTGCGCACAGAAATCACTTTTTCCACTGCTTCCAACGTAATAGATGTATGGAAACTAAACCCGCTTTCGGGACTGCCAGCAACCATTGTAAAAAAGTAATAAAGAATGCAAGAGAGTTGTATGCTCAATCTGTTAAGTCCAAAATAGCTGAGCAGCGGCTTGGTTCCCACCAGTTTTGGCAAATAGCAAACAGAATCCTGAACGGAAGCGTGTGCTCTATCCCAACTATCATCAATGAACCTGAGGTAATCTCATCAGCATCAGACAAAGCCAAACTCTTTGCCAAGAACTTTGCAGCTAATTCTGCCCTTTACGACCAAGGCCGCCAACCCCCAATATTTTCTCCTGTATCAGAAAACACGCTATGTGATATACGTATATCTGTACGTGATGTTGCGAAACTAATCAAAAACCTTGATTCCAGTAAAGCAACTGGCCCTGACAGTATTCCAATTATAGTACTCAAAAAACTTCAACCAGAACTAGCGCCCATACTTACAAAACTGTTTAAACGTTGTCTTAAGGAGAAGTGCTTTCCAACACCCTGGAAAATCTCATCAGTATGCCCTGTATTTAAAAATTCAGGTGATCACTCATCCCCTCTCTCAGGCCAACAAGTCTCCTGAGCGTCATGAGTAAGTTGCTGGAATCTGTGTTAAATAGATAAGTAATCAACCATCTCAGCAAAAATAACCTTCTTAGTGACATGCAATATGGTTTCTGTTCTGCTAGATCTACAGCAGATGTGCTTACAGTTATATCTCATAGGATTAGCGAATCTTGACGGGCAATTGCTCTTGACATATCTAAGGCTCTTGATAGAGTATGGCATGAAGGTTTACTTCACAAGATCTCTAGCTATGGTATAGCTGGAAATGTCTTCTCAATTATTAAATCATTTCTTTCTGACAGGTTCATAAGAGTAGTAGTTGATGGGCAAACATCAGAAGCTCACAGTATTAATGCTGGAGTCTCTCAGGGGTCCATCCTGGGCCCAACTCTTTTCCTGATCTACATTAATGATCTACCACATCACATCCTTACATCATTTGTAGACATTTATGCCAATGGCACTACCATCTATGGTAGCACATCTAAGTCAGTAAATGACCAAGTTCTCTCCGATTCTCTCTCCTCTGATCTTGAGCAAGTGGTACAATGGGGAAAGGAGTGGCTGGTTACTTTTAATGCATCTAAAACCGAGCTTCTCTCTCTACATCATCAACGTTCTGATCCCCATCTGGCATCAGTTGAAATGAATGGCTCTCATCTTGAGGAGGCCTCAACTTTTGACAAGCTTCTGGGCTTGATCTTTACTCCTGATCTTAAATGGAACACCTACATCAAATCTGTTGCCAAGGCCACTGGAAAAATGGTGGGATCCTTCTATCGATCCAGTAGATATCTCACTGCTGATGCAATTCTCTATCTATATAAGAGCCAGGTATGTCCAAGGATGGAGTACTGTTGCTACATCTGGGCAGGAGCTGCTAGGAAGGACTTGTCCTGCCTTGATAGAGTTAAAAATAGACTTCGTAGTCTCATAGGAGATATCCTTTTCTCTTCCCTGCAATCTCTATTTCACAGAAGAGATGTTGCGAGTTTGCTTTATCGTTATTTTCATGGAAAGTGTTCGACTGAGCTTCAGTCTATGGTACCCCCCCTCGCCAAACTTTCACAAGAAGCACTCGTCTAGCTGAAAACACTATCAATAATTCCCCCCACTCGTTATCTGTGCCTAAACCTAAATGTAGATTCCATGAACAAAGCTTCTTTCTTAGAACTGCACGCCTGTGGAATTGTCTTCCGTTTTCCTGCTTTCCAGCTGACTACAATATGGTTGTCTTCAAGTCTAACGTAAACAAGGTCTTGATGAGCCGTTCCACATAAGTTAACAAATTTACCGAATTTCCATTATTAACGATTACTATATTGTCCAATTTCTACTATACACTCTTTAACCCCTATCCTCGAGTGGCCTCTTGGCCTCGATAAGTGGTAATGCCTATGTAAAAAAAAAAAAAAAAAAAATTTAGATGGACAACTTTTTTGGACCCTATCCAAGAGGGAGAGGCTAGCAGTAGATGCACCAGCCCAGATGTTTCAGCAACAATACTCCATATATGGGCAAATGGTAGCCTTGTAGAGGTACAGGATACTCTCAGGTGTGAGTAGTCTTCTAGCATGATAGATGGAACCCACCTTCTTTGCAATGTCCTCAATGTATTTGTTACCATCCATTTTCAGCCCTATTCCTCTACGGTCTGGACGCCATTTTCTAACGATTCTGCCATTGTCTTAGATTTATATACATCTGTTCTTCCCTCATGCATGTTGTAGAGCATTGTATCGTCAGCAAATATACCCATCTCCGATACAATATTATTAGGGAGGTCGTTTATGAATATCTGGAATAATAGTGGTCCAAGCATCGATCCCTGAGATACTCCCGCATTAATGCTCTGCTGTTTGGATGTATGTCCATCAATGACAACCTGGATGGTCGTATTGTTTAAGAAGGATCTAATTATATTTAGTATACGCCTAGTTATACCGTAGCATTTAATTTTCATTAGCAGCCCTTTGTACCAGACTTTGACAAAAGGCCTCGGATATATCAAGAGCTACAGCCCTGGCTTCACTCGCCTTATCCAATACATGGTATATGCGTTCAGATATGATTGTTAAAATATCTGCAGTAGAACAACGTTGCTTAAATCCATACGGTTTGTCAGAGAGAAGATTTGCTTTTGTGAGGTGGTGGACTAATACTTGGTTAATTAAGATCTCAAAGATTTAGCGAAGGGGGGGGGCTAATAGGGTGAGAATTGAGAGGGTCAGTCCTTTCACTGGAATTCTTGTATACTAGTACCACAGAAGCCATCTTCCAGCTATTAGGGAAGCAAGATTCAGCAAGGTATTTATTGTAGAGCTTGGAAAGTATGGGGGTTAGCTCAGTTGAGCATTTCTTAATTAGTATAGCAGGGACGAGATCAGGCCCACACGCTTTGGAAGTGTCTAACTTTTTTATGATATCACAGACATGAGAAGGAGTGATTTTTACATCATCTAGTGTGGCTTCAGTCCACATAAGGAAATTTGGAAGGGAGTTGTTCATTGGCTCTAAGGTGAAATTGGAAGCAAATCGGCAGGCAAGCAGTTTCGCCTTCTTGGTTGCTGTGCATGCGACCTTCTGGTTGTTTGATAATGGAGGAGTTACTGATTGCCCTTTATTCTTTATTTATTACTAGCAGGGATACCTGGCGTTGCCCAGGTGTGGGGGGGGGGGGTAAATCAAAACAAAGTGAAGGAATAACTCTGTTTAAATATAAAAAAAAACAATGTTAAAAATTCTTTAAAAAAAAAAAAAAAAAAAAAAGCGAACGTGATGGGGGGGAAAAAAAAAAAAAAAAAAAAACGATGTGAAAACTTCTTAGTGGGGGTGCCTGGCATTGCCCAGGTGTTTGGAAGTGTAAAAAAAAAAAAAAAAAAAAAAAAAAAAGTTTTGGTAGACAGGTAGGTTGTAACCCGAATCCTTGAGGCGAAGGCGGAAAAAAAAAAAGCGTGATGACTTACCTCGACGCTACAGGGGCAGCGGAAATGATAATGTTTGAAATTAAACCATTAAGAAATTAACTGACAGGTGTGTAAATTTAATGAGGTCAAACATCACGCCATCGAGGCAGTTTTTTTTTAATTTTGTTTTGTTCCCCAAGATGGTGGTGGAAAGCCAGTCCAAATGAATAGCAGTTGTCTGATATGACGGTTTTCACCGCATTGATCAAAGCTGATTTGCTTTCAGGATGTCCCTAGCGGAAATGCTCAGGAATTACCTTCATCCCATCAGTTTCACTTTATTTATACTAAAAAGCCCAATAAACACGCGACACAACGGAATAGCGCAAATTTTATAAAAGTCGATCAAAATAAATCTAGACACAACATGCATTCGTAAATCGTAGATATTATAATCTAGTCAGTATATAAACAGTTCTAAGATATATTACAACCCCCCCCCCTCGAGAAGCCCGGCGAAAAAAAAAAAGCCTTTCTTAGACATACAAAAATGTGCGCGCCGCATTTGCCTTTTATGTGTATATATATATATATATATATATACTAGACTACCCGTAACCCGTTGGGTCAGTATGTTATATTAACTATGGAATTCATTTATGAGCGTGACACTTGTGACGTAAAGAAAATAGGTTTTTTTTTGACATAACAGAAACATTTTCATGAAAGTATATTAAAATGAAAAAAGAATATAGATAGATTTCTATGAGTCGTTTTGTTTATTATAATTGATTATTTTTGAAAAAAAAAATTTACAGTTACTGAATTATAAGTGGTTGGCCATACTTATAGGTAAATGTGCACTGAACAGATACCATAATACTTATTATATCAAATTTTGATATATCTGCTGTTTTTTTACTTTGTTCATTTGTCTTACGTTTAAGTTATTTAAAACTCTTCCCATGTTAAATAATAATTTCGAAATAATAACTTTAATATTTCAGCGTCCCAATTGTTCTTTCGTTTTTTTTTGTGTTTAAATTATCCAAATAAACAATTGTTAATACTGCCTGCTTTTTTTTTTTTGCTTTTTTTTTTTTTTTACCTCGTTCATTTCTGTAGTATGTTTAAGTTATTTTAAACCTTACTCTTCCCATGTTAAATAATAATTTTGAAATAATAACGTTAATATTTCAGTGCGCAGGTCATTCATGCGCGCATGCGCAACTGAATGTCGTAAACCGGAAAGTGGGTTACATACATTGTTACAAGGTCATTTAAGTTTTATAATTATATAGATTATTTGTATTTGACTTATGACATACACACCGGTGGAATGCATGCTGTCTTTGTGCAAAAATGAAGTCTAGTATCAAAACAGATACTACACTTTGCTCCTAACAAAAAGGAGGGAGATAAATAATGGTGAACAATCATACTGATTGTCGTGCATGGAGTGAGATGCCTACCTTGTAGTCTGGTTCGATCTTGTGCCGACAAAGAATGCATTTCTGGGGTGGTTTTTGATACGGATTCGGCATCGTCTCCACGGGCTACAAAAACAAGAAATAAAATATTTGTATTATTTGGATTTTTTGGACTACTGTTCTCACCTAGAGTGCCATTTTCATAACGTTTTGGTTTATTTAACCTTTGACTTTCTTTACATGAATCTTGTTGAACTCTGGATTGGTTGGTTGGTTGTTTTTGTTTTACGGCATATCAACCCTTTTCGGGTTATTTAATGCCGAATCCAAAGATTTTGAAGAAAAATTTTTTTAATAGAATATATCTGTTGTTTTCACGTCGGTTTCTATTTAACCCATAGTTGGGACCCTAATAGGTACTACCACTCTAGGTCAGAGTGGACCTGGGAGCAATGGTAATTAAAGGGTGGCTCCACACTCCCAAAAGCCCACAAGCTGGAGCCTCACCACTGGATATAGTTTAAGGTCATATCCAGGACCACCATTGAGGGACTTTTACCCTCTGCAGGGGGGCAGTCGGCGTATTCTAATGCCCCACTGACAGGGCCTGAACTCTGGAATCTTACTGTCAAACTTGGGAATCTGCACAGAATTTCAAACGGAACACTTTGGGTCGCATGCTCTTTTTCCCATAGAAGTCCTAAGCAATTTGCGATTATAATTTGAGTGTCAATTGCTCTGAAGATTGAACCTTCAACCTCCAGAAGAGTGTAATTTTACAATTGGACAGAGTTCAATAAAGAGATTCCCAGAGTTCGACAAGATACATATGAAGAAGGTCATAGGTTACATCAACCGGAACATTGTAAAAATGACACTCAAGATGAGAACAGTAGTCCAAATAATAAGAATAACCAATCCTAATCTCAAAAATTCCAAAGTGTAAAAAACATTCAGCATTTTTTAATGAACGTTTTCTTTTGAAGATTCTTTTATTCATTTAACGTCATTTTTTCCCCTTGTTTAGGGGTCAGACATTGTACGATATTACACAAGCTCACTTTCCAGTTCTCGTGATTCAGCTGTCTCTAACCTCTAAGACAAGACTGCTGCAAAGAAGGTGGGCTCTGTTGATATGATTTCAATTATCTCTATTTGTTGCAAGGAAGGTGGGCTCTGTTGATATGATTTCAACTATGTTTATTTGTTGCCAAGAAGGTGGGCTCTATTGATATGATTTCAACTATGTTTATTTGTTGCCAAGAAGGTGGGCTCTGTTGATATGATTTCAATTATCTCTATTTGTTGCAAGGAAGGTGGGCTCTATTGATATGATTTCAATTCTGGTTATTTGTTCCTGTTGGCATGAAAACACAGAACAGAATTTAAATATTCAAACATGTGTCATACTCTGTATTATTTAGATTCTTCGGACTACTATTCTCATTTTGAGTGTTATTTTTCACAACGTTTCGGATAATGTAACCTTCGACTTTCTTCAGGTCAATTGTGAATCTGTGTGGAATTTTAAACTGGACCCTATATTTAATCCACGGGGGCAACATGCTCTCGTTCCATCAATTATGATCAGGTAGAATTCCTAAGTAATTTGCAGTTGTATTCTGGAGCATCTCCTGTGCTGAGGATTGAACCTACAACCTCTAGAAGAGTGTCACTTAAAAATGAATTTTACCAATGTACTTTTACTCGAATAGTTTCATTTATACCTGTTTCTCTTATTTTGTTCTTTAGTTCTCACATTCAATGAGCAATGTTTCTGACAAAGGGGGAAGAATTGCTGTTTACTAGGTCAGAATCTATCCAACACATTGTTATTTATTGAAATAGTATTTCTGGTCTCAAGACCAGTAATTTTTTTTTTTTTTGTATTTTAGCTCCTTACAATCAAGTGGCTTCATGATTTGCCATAATTCATCCCAACGTTCTAAAACAAAGTTTCGCAACTATATATTTGTGTCACTTGAATTAAAAACACGGTGCAGGAAAAATAATCCTCCACTCTATAATAAAGGCCAATGTTTCACTCCTAAACTAATTAACTCATCAATATAAATCATGGCTGTAAGCGGTTCAATGCACAAAAAAGAAAAAAAAAAAAAAAAAAAAAATCGCCCAAAACATCATAAAAATAACACTCAAGATGAAAATTTCTCCTCATGTCACAACTGTCTAAGAAGAATATGTCATCCTGAAATAAACTTTTAAATTGATCACAAAAGATAATTCTTTTTACTTACTACATCATTTTTATGTCCTTTAAGAATTTCTTCAATTTCTGTGGCTTTATGTTCAATATGCTGCAACATGAGTGGATGTTTCGGTTCATTGGAAGTTGGTTTCCGAGGATAGTGGCTAACATGCGGCCGTTTAACGACTGTTACGGAGGCCGATGAAGCATAAAGTGGAGCTGAAGGAAAAAAAAAATATTTTTTAAATTATAACAATTTATAAAAAAAGAAGCATTTTTTTTGTTAATTGGTATAATTAAAAAAAAAAGCATTTTTTAATTATACCAATTTACAAAAAAAAAAAATTAATTTATAATTATAACAATTTAAAAAAAAATACATTTTTAATCATACCAATTTACAAAAAAAAAAAAAAAATTTAATTTCTAATTATAACAATTTACGGGAAAAAAAAAAAAAGAAATACATTTTTAATTATAACAATTTACAAAAAAAAAAAAAAAATACATTTTTGATTATAATAATTTACAAAAAAAAAAAAATAAATATATTTTTAATTATAACAATTTACAAAAATAAACATGCTGGTGCATCTACTGCTAGCCTCTCCCTCTTGGATAAGATCCAAAAAAGAGTTTTCGATCCAATATGTCTCACTTTGTCAATTAGACTCCAACCCTTGTCCAATAATCGCAATATTAGTGTTTTAACAGAATGTGCTCTGATGAACTCATTGCACTTGTGTCCCCTTAACATACATATCCCCAGCAAACCCGCTTAGCAACAAAATCACACCCCTTCACTGTTGAGATCCCTAAATGCCAGAAAGCTTTCTACTCTAATAACTTCTACCCTCGAACAGCTAGAGTTTGGAATTCTCTTCTCTGACTGTACTAATATACAGAACTTCAAATGTAACGTAAACCAACATCTTGTTTATCTTTCTTAGACATGGTCCCAATTAGTAGCCTCTTACGTCCAAGTAGCGATGTGTGCCTTGTTTGGAGTGTAGGTGAGTAAAATAAAGAATAACTATTGTACCTAATATATACCCGTGATTTCAAAAGTTTTTATATATATATATATATATATATGCATAAAAGGCAAAACGAGCGCACGCGTTTTTGTATGCCCAAGAAACGCTTTTTGGAGAGGGTTCTCGGGGGGGGGGGGCATTACTTAGAACTTCTTATATACCATGTAGATCATAATATGTACGAATTGTGAATGCATGTCGCGGCTAAATTTATTTACGGCGACTTTTACAAAATTATTGCTATTTCGGCTTCTCACGTTTTGATTCGGCTTTTTCGTATAAAAGCGAAACTAATATGAAACTAATGAGCGGTTCTCGGCCCACAGGCTGGGAACGTCCAGAAAGCGATGGACGTTTGGTCAATGTCGATTTTCACCATCGAATCAGACAATCGCTTTCATTTGGACACTCCACTATTAAAATGGGAGCTGGATTTCTCCAACACTTTGGGGAAATAAAACCAGACAAAGTTGGGTAAAAAAAATCAAACCCAAAAGAACTATCCTGCACTAAAATTAAGTGCGGAATTAAATTCCGCACGCACCTGCCACGTTTCATTGACTGTGACGTGATGTTTGACCTTCTTAAACACGCACTTTTTAGATGATTTTATTTCACACATTCTCACTTCTCTGCCATCATAGCGAGCGTGAAGTTATCAGCCTATAAAGATCAAGGGTTCGGGTTCGAGCCTAACTACGTACAAAACTTTTTTTTTTCTTTTACACCTCAAAACAGCCAGGCAAAGCTGGGTATCCCCGCTAGTCTACATATATAAAAGGTAAATGCGTCGCGCACATTTTTGTATGTTTAAGAAAAGCTTTTCTCCGGGAGATTCTTGGAGGGGGGGGGGAAAGAGCTACTATCGCTTAGAACTTCTAATATACCCTGTAGATCATACTATGTACAAATTGCGAACGCACGTCATGGCTAAATTTATCTACATTGAGTTTTACACAATTCTTGCTATTTCGGCCCCTCCTGTGTTGATTCGACATTTTAGTATAAAAGCGAAACTGATGAGAAACTAAGGCACATTTCTCGGCCTACGGGCCAGGAGCGCCCAGAAAGCAGTGGACTTTGGTCAATGACGGTTTTCACCGTCATATCAGACACACTCCCCTAATAAAGGGGGAGCTAGTTTTCCCCAACACGTTAGGGAAACAAAACCAGACGAAGTTGGATAAAAAGAAAAACCCGAAAGAACTATCCCGCAGTCAAAATTAACTGCGGAATTAAATTCCGCACGCACCTACCACTTGTGCTGTTATGAACGTTTCATTCACTGTGGCGTGATGTTTGACCTCATAAAACACACACCTGTCACATCACATTTTAATGATTTTATTTCACACATTCTCAGTTCTCTGCCATCGTAGTGTGGCGGGTAAGTCATCAGTCTATTAACCTCAAGGTTCGGGTTTGAGCCTACCTACCTACCAAAACTTTTTTTTTTCTTTTACACCTCCAAACACCTGGGCAACGCCGGGTACCCCCACTAGTCTATACATCTATACATATAAAAGGCAAAACGCACACTAGAGTTTTTCTATGTCCAAGAAAGGCTTTTTTCGCTGGGTTTCCCGGGGCGGGGGGGTTATTATCGCTTAGAAGTGTTTATATACCCCCTAGATAATAATATCTACAATTTGCTGACACGCGTCGCATCTAGATTTATTTACAGCAACTTTTACAAAATTATTGCTATTTCGGCTTCTCACACGTTGATTCGGCTTTTTCGAATAAAAGCGAAACTGGTGTGAAACTAAGGTGCAGGTCTCAGCCTATGGGCCGTGAGCGTCCAGAAAGCGATTGACGTTTGGTCAATGTCGGTTTTCACCGTCATATCAGACAATTGCTTTCATTTGGACACCCCCCCTAATAAAGGAGGAGCTGGTTTTCCCTAACAGGTTGGGGAAACAAAACCAGACAAAGTTGGGTAAAAAAAAAAAAACCAAAAGAACTACTCCGCAGTTAAAATTCAGTGCAGAATTAAATTTGCCGCCGTGCACCTGCCACTTGTGTTTATAAACGTTAAGTGCGTTTCATTACCTGTGGCGTGATGTTCGACCTCATTAAACACGCACCTGTCACATCACTTTTTAATGATTTTATTTCACACATTCTCAGTTCTCTGCCATCATAATGTGGCGGTAAGTCAGCCTATTAACCTCGAGGGTTCAGGTTTGAGCCTACCTACCTACCAAAACTTTTTTTTTCTTTTACACTTCCAAACACCTGAGCAACGCCGGGTACCCCCTCTAGTTTATATATATATATATATATATATATATATATATATATATATATCTGACTTAGCTGCCATTAGAATCAAAATCAAAACAGTTAGTCTTCCAGCATTATTCATTACCATCCAAGTTAATTCCCATATGCATATCAAATTTTCAAAAACAATGTTAAATGTATATTTTTTCTGCATAGAAGATACATTTTTAGTCAATATTTGCCTACCAAGTTCAATTTTTCCATTTTGACTCCTTGACTGCTATTTTTACCAGCTAAAAACCAAATCGAATTTGTTCCAGATTCGAATCCCAGCCCTCTATATATCAAGTTTCAAGTCTGACAGAGTACTTCAGCACTCAAATAGACACTGTCACTTTTATATATTTTGCGTGCTGGTTAAGATACAGTCGACATAATCAACTACTTGATTAATTTATATGATTTTTGAAATATGACATTTTCGTTCTGTGACAGCTATATGTATATTTTTTTCAATTTGTCTTTACATAAGCAGTAATTTGTTGCTACACAGTCATGAGCATCTTTCAGTCTTCTAGTTTGTGAGAAAATAAAAATAAAAAAAGAAGATTGCTTACTTGGTGGCGCCGGCCTCGAGGGCGGAATTCTAATCTGAGTGATTGAGAGGACGAGTCTCTTATAGACTTGGAGGAGTAGGGGGAGGCACAATTCTTCTGTTATAAAAGAATTGCGTCTCTGACTAGTACCAGTTTTGTTAATGACTTACTGGTGAACGGTTGGCACAACTTAGTTACTCGCTGCTCGCCGTACTACAATACTTGTTACTCACCCAGTAGGGGGGGGGGGTCGCATAGGGCATCCTTTGCAACCCCTCGGAGCTTACGCTATCACCGGGTAATCTACTTTACCCTCTAAACAGTTTTTTTTCACATCTTGCAAAGGGTTTGCTGCTTACTCTTTCGTTGGTTAACTACTGTCATGAACGTCACGAAAGAGCAGCTCCTACGCAGAAGGGAGTCATTGACTCAGAAGATTCAGGGACGACTGAAGATGTGTCGTGATGGAGTTAGGCCATCGGCGTACTCATTCTTAAGGACGGAGATTCGACAATTCATTGTCGAGTTAGAGACTTGTATCACACAGCTGGAGTTAGGCTCCTTTGATGAGAGTACACCTGCCGAGATTGAGGGTGCTTGGCTGCCTCAACTGAAGAATTATTATGAAGACTTGGGCGATTTGGATCAAGCATACCGACAGCCAGAGCCCAGCCCTTACTCGGAATCTGCCTTTGAGTTCTCAAGAGCTTCTGCAACTACCGGGAGAGGTTCTTCCTTCATTGTTAAACCCCCACGTATACAGATCACAGGACCTACATTTAGCGGACAGGAAATGGAGTCCGACCGCATGAGTTTCAGAAACTTCTTGACTAGGTTTGAGAACTGCGTGATCGGCATGGCCAATGATGCCGAGAGGTTGAACTTCTTGAAGTGTTCACTCTCAGACAGAGCCTTGAGGCTGGTAAATCACCTGAGTTGCACTGACACCAATTACCAGCAAGCCACGGCTATACTGAAGAGGGAGTATCTGGACCTGGATGAAATCATTGACCAAATATTCCAGGATATTCTGGACTATGTACCGAAGAAAGGTGGAGCCCTTTTTGAGCTGGGGGGACTTCGTTTCCAGGACGGCATCGCTGTTGGAAGAGCTGGGGAATTCCTTTTCGTGTGACTTTTCTGTGGACGATTCTGGCGGAGCCAGACTGATGGCTAAGATTCTATTTAGGAAATTTCCTCTCGAATTGAAAGGGGAGATAATAGCGCTAACAGATAGACGGGTGCCGCCTTTGTCCTCCATATTGAGACTAACTGGAGAAGCAATAAAGAGATTGCAGATTAAGGGCGGTGCCTCCACTGCATTTACATCAACAGTAAGACAGAATACGTCTCAAAAGTTTGGTAGGGGGAACGCTATTACTCCTTCTTTTCATGTGGATGTGAACAATGCAACTTCAACCGGATATTCCCGCACGTTGCCACCCATTCTCTCAGTTACATTCTCTTGTGGACCAAAGACAGTGTCAGTGAATTGCCTACTGGACACGGGTAGCGGGCGGACATATCTGGCGGCAGATGTACTGAGAACTTTGTGCCCAATCGAAACCCTTGGTGTCAATTGTCAGCTGAGATTGTCTACCTTTCTAGGTGAGTGTCAGCGTGGGTTCACAGAGGTAGTCCTGAGAGTTGACTTGGGTTCTGGAAGGACTGTGACATCTCCTGTCTTGGTAGCTGATGGTATGGACTTGTCGGTTCGAGTGGCCAACCTGGAATCTCTATTGCGTGTCTTTCAGGATGCAAAACATGCTTTGGCCGGCCAGTTTGAGACCGGAAGGGATTTAATACCGATCAAGGGAATAATTGGGTTAGACCTGATTGAACACCTGGACTCATTGAAGCTGATCCCGTGTTTGAATGGATGGGCCTTTGCAACCCTGCCTGGACTGGTCCCGTTCGGAGCAGTGGACTCTTTTTTCTTGGAAGATAAGCCCTTCTCTGAGGTTACTCACCTCTCGTTTAATTCGGTGTTGGAACATACCCCCCAGGTCGATGCATCACATTTATGTTTTGTCCTTGAAATACAATCAACATACCTGGATCCCATGGCGGAGTGCTTTCCCGACAGTATGGTGCAAAGAGGACTTGAACAAATGTTTACGTTGCAATCTCTGGGGCTTCCCAGTCAGGAGGACTTTTCTGATTACGATAAAGTGCAGATGAAGCGATTTGAGGAAACTGTAGAGCTTCGGGATGGAAGCTATTATATGGAGCTCCCCTGGCATCACGATAGATTAGCCAGAGTCCCCTCTAATCATGCAACTTCCTTGCATGTTTTAGACCGGGTGGCAGCGAACTTGACTAAAAGAAAAATATATGATGAATATTTGGAGGTGTTTCGTCAGCAACAGGAGGACGGTATAATTGAAGAGATTTTTGTCTCCTCTCAGGAGTTCAACAAATATGTGTGGATACCACATAGACCAGTTTTCAAGTCGGACCCTACGGCAACTACCAGGATCAGACCAGTGTTCAACTGTAGTTTGAAGACAGGAGATGGATTATCGCTGAACGAAGCAGCATATTCTGGCGTTAACAGGGGACATCTTAAAGTTGTTGTTGGCCTTTAGAGCCAACAATTATGTGCTACTAGCAGACATTCGCCGAGCATTCCTAATGATTCGGCTTAAGCTGGAGGCGGATAGGAACCGGTTTTGTTTTTTTCTTAAGCAAGGAGATTGTTTGCGCTGCTTCCGCTATACTACCTTGATATTCGGATTTACCTCAAGCCCATTTGTGTTGGGGTGCATCTTAAAATTGCATGCGGCAAAATACCCTCAGGATGCTTGCCGCAGGATGATGGAGGACCGGTTTTATGTGGATAACGTTGTGGCATCCGTAGCAGACGCAAGTGAGCTTACTACATTGTATTCCCTTGTTAGAGAGCGTTTGCTGGAAGGGGGCTTTGTTATCCAGTCATAAACTCAAACAGTCAGGCGCTCCGCACTAGGATGAAGGAGAATGGTACTCTAAGTATCCATGAAGAGGAGTGGGAAAGAGTACTGGGCTACCGATACTCCCCACACTCGGAGGAGTTGTACGTCGCTCCGGTAAAATGCAATCCTGACGTGACAACTAAGAGAGGTGTTCTTTCCGAGTCAGCTAAGGTCTTCGATCCATTGTCCCTATGTCTCCCGGTTACTATCCGCAGTAGAGTGCTAATCAGGTCCATGTGGAAGAATGGTGCAGGTTGGGATGATCCACTCCAGCTGGCAATCTTGAGCGATTGGAGAGAACTAGCCAGGGACCTTTCAGGATCGAGTGACTTCCGTTTTTTGCGCAAGGCACTTATGGCAGGGCTGCCTGGAGATATGTACCTGTTTTGCGACGCGTCCAAGGAAGCATATGGGTTTGCCATGTATATCGTGCAAAATGGTCGGTCATCCTTATTATTTGCGAAAGCTAAGGTGGCACCTATGAAGGACAAGACTTTGCCTGTGTTGGAACTAATGGCCGTTTTCCTCGCCTTCAAGTGTCTCCCCACAATCCTGGACAATTGTGAAGGATTTGTCCCCGAGAATTTGTGTATAGCCACGGATGCACAGGTGGTCTTGTCCTGGATTTTATCTCAAAACATGGCTAGCAAAAATGTTTTTGCAAAAAATAGACTTAAAGACGTTCTGCAGATGAAAGTGGAGTTGGAGTCTCGCTATGGCTTGAAGACTCTCTTCAGATATGTTGATAGTACACTCAACCCGGCGGATTTGTTAACAAGAGGATTAACATTGAGAAAGTTCCAATCTAAGATGGAATTTTGGTGTTCAGGCCCTTCCTGGCTATGCGAAGGAATATCTCAATGGCCAGGACAAGATATGCCCTGTTTGAGTGAGATATGCCAGCGAATGACCCGCAGTTCAGCGAATTGTTCTTTGATCCATGATCAAGAGTACACTTCCGCCATACCTTTTCAGAGGTTTTCCTCTTTCTCTGGTTTACTGACTGTTACTGCCTTGGTGTTTAAGTTTCTAGCCATCCGATTTAATCAACAATGGGACTACAACTCTAAGGCAGCGATCTACCTTATGAAGACAGTGCAACGGCAAGAATTTCCCATGGAAGTGGAGTATCTAAAGGAGCCGAGTGGTAAACCCATCCCAGTTAGGGTTCGTGCTCTGGATCTTTTTCTGGACCCTGACGGTTTGATTCGATCTCGGGGAAGAATCAACCAATCTTCCCACTTTTTTTTTTTTTTTTTTTTTTTTTTTTTTTATTACATTTTCACCCCAAACAAGGCACATTGCCACTTTGGTGTAGGGGGCTACTATCAGGGGAAACATCTACTGGGGTACTATGTAGGGATTAGGGCAGCGAGATGTTGATTCACGTTGCACTTGAACTTATGCATGTCAGTACAGTTGGGGAAGCAGTGACCCGGAATGGAATTCCAAAGTCTAGCAGTTCTGGGGAAGAAACTACTGGAGTAGAAGGATCTTTTACATCTAGGGATCTCTACAGTGTGGGGGTGGGATTTTGCAGCTTGTCGGGTCTGTCGAGGGTGTTCACGTCGTGGGGGCACAAGTGCTTGCAGTTCTTCAGAGCATTCACCATTATAATACTTGTAGAACAGGCAGAGGGATGCAACGTTTCGACGATGGGACAGAGGCTGAAGTTTTGATGCCAGTTTAGGGCCTATCAGATTTGCGACTCTCTTTTGAACCTTGTCAAGGAGCGAGAGACTAGTAGCCGATGCACCGGCCCAAATATGACAGCAATACTCCATACATGGGCGAATAGTGGCCTTATAGAGGTACAGGATACTTTCGGGTGTTAAAAGTTTTCTAGCACGGTAGAGAGAGCCCACCTTCCTTGCAGCGGCCCTGGCAATGCCCTCGATGTAACTGTTCCAACTCATGTTTCCAGTGAACGTTAGGCCAAGGAGCTTGAGAGACGTACTCTCAGATAAAGAGTCGTTGGCCATTGCTATAGGTGGTAGAGAAGGTTTCTTGTAATTATTGAATGAAACCAGTTTTGTCTTGGTGGCATTGAACGTGACCATCCATTTTTGTCCCCATTCCACTACTGATTGGAGGTCATCCTCTAGTGTTTCTGCCATTACTTTAGATATATGTTCGTTTGTTTTCCTGTCGTGCCTGCTATAGAGTGTGGTGTCATCAGCATATATCCCCATCTCAGAGGCAATCTTGTCGGGGAGGTCATTTATGAATATCAGGAACAGCAGAGGTCCCAGGATAGATCCCTGGGGCACTCCCGCATTTATATCATATTGTTTAGATGTACGACCGTCGAGGACAACCTGGTTTTTTCTCTTATCTAAGAAGGATTTAATTACGTTAAGTATTCTACCAGTGATACCGTAAGATCTAATCTTCCTGAGGAGACCCTCATGCCATACCCTGTCAAAAGCCTTAGATATATCTAGAGCTACCGCTCTTCCCTCTCCCGCTTTGTCCAGTGAATGGTATATGCGTTCAGAGATTACAGTGAGGATGTCTGCCGTGGAACGGGCTTGTCTAAATCCATATTGACGATCGGTCAGAAGTTTAGCATCTGTAAGGTGCTGGACTAGAGCATGGTTAATTAAGGTCTCAAATATTTTGGCAAAAAGTGGGAGGAGGCTAATAGGGCGATAATTTAATGGGTCAGTTCTTTCGCCAGAATTCTTGAATACTGGTACTACAGAAGCAGTTTTCCAACAGCTCGGAAAGCAAGATTCATTAAGGCATTTGTTGTAGAGTTTGGAGAGAACTGGAGCTACTTCGGTTGAGCACTTTTTTAATAGCACAGCTGGGATGAGGTCGGGTCCACATGCTTTGGAAGTGTCAAGGTTTTTTATGATAGCATGCACCTGAGCAGGGGTGATTTTCAGGTCGTCTAGCGTGGCGTCTGTCCGCATAGGAAATTGAGGTAGGGGGTGGTTTAGAGGGTCCAGTGTGGAGTTTGAGGCAAACCGACTGGCAAGCATGTTAGCCTTCTCGGTTGCTGAGCAAAGAACCTCGTGATTGTTGGTTAGTGGGGGAATTGTTGATTGCCCATTATTTACTACACTGTTGTAGATTTTCCAGAAGTCACGAGTTCCTAGTTTTTGTGCTTCGATGCGTTTTTTCGTGGTTTCCGTAAATTCCCTCTTAGCTGTCGCTATTTCTTTCTTAACGTTACTTCTAGCTTCTAAACCAAAGATAAGTAAAATCTTTAATAACTTTGGTTATGAAGTTAAAAACCCCATTCTGATAGGGAAACATCATCCTGTTACCAGACTCATCATTTTAGATTGTCATGAAAAGTGTTGCCACCTTGGAACTGGGTCAACTCTAGCGGAGTTGAGGCGAAGCGGTTATTGGGTCACGCAGGGTCGACAAGCTGTGAATAAGGTACTGGCTGTTTGTGCCAGATGTAAACGTTATAATTCAACGCCAGTGACGCCGAATGCTGCTGCTGCCCTGCCGTCGCACCGTACCGATTTCAGAGTCCCCTATCAACACACTGGGATTGATTTTACTGGCCATCTTTGGGTGAGTGACGGGAAACGAGATACGAAAATGTACTTGCTCCTGTTCACTTGCTTGAATATCAGAGCAATACACATTGAAGTAGTTCCCGACATGAGCATACCCTCTTTCTTCCAGGCCCTGGTTCGATTTACTAACCGATATGGCGTTCCCGAAACCCTTTATAGTGACAACGCGAAAACGTTTATAGGAAGTGGAAAGATTTTCGACTGTCTCTCTCTTTTTACGGACTATCAAAGGAAATACAGTCCTTGTAAGTTAAAACTTAAAACCATTCCCTTGTTCTCTCCTTGGTATGGAGGAACATGGGAGCGATGTATCAAGACCATGAAGAACTGCCTATTTAAGATTCTTGGCAGGGGTAGATTGGATTACTTTATCCTTCTGACAGTGTTATCTGATATTCAGAGGTCTGTTAATAACCGGCCTCTTACTTACCAGGTGTCAGCCGACAAAAATGCTACTCCAATTACCCCCAATATGTTCCTTAAGCCCAATCAGAACTCCGGGCTATTGATATGACTGGATAGAGAGGATAGAACAACCTTGTTGCCTCCCAGCAGGGAGAGGCTAATTCAAACCTTGGAACTTAGGGACCAATGTCTGACAGATTTCCACAAACTATGGTATGAGGAGTACCTGCTAGAGCTGGGAAGGAAGATTCCTGGTCGATCCCGACTCAGTACAAGAACCCGCCTCCAGAAGGATGATGTTGTGCTGATTAAGAGTCCTTTGAAACCCAGACCGTTTTGGGTCTTAGGAACTATTACTGAACTGATTCCAGGCCATGATGGTCTCGTTAGAGCAGCACGTGTTCAAAAAGGGGAGGGCTTGGAGGAAGTACATTCCCTGAAACATCTGTAACCCTTAGAGCTTTCTAGGACTCCTGAAGGACCCCCTGTTGCGGAGGAAGGGGAGACGTTGGGTTCACCCCCTAGTGTTGAGGAGCAGGTCTGGTTGTGTCCCCTGTGCAGCTCTCCGCAGCAGAATCAGAATATGATCGGGTGTGACTCGTGCGACGATTGGTACCATTTCCGATGTGTCAGTATCGACTCAGAACCTCCCAACAGGCAAAAGTGGTATTGCCCAGAATGCGCGCCCCTGAAAAAACGACGGGGTAGACCTAGCCTGCTGCCTGCTTGATTGATATCTGGACTGATCGACTACTGCTATATTGTACTAAGTTGTTTTTTGATTGAGTATTTTGGTGGTCTGTCATTTTGATGTAACTTTTTTCTTTTTCTTTTCTCTCTTCTACCTTTTGTTTTTTTTTCTCGTTTTTGTCGGGAGTGTGTGAGAAAATAAAAATAAAAATAAAAAAAGAAGATTGCTTACTTGGTAGCGCCGGCCTCGAGGGCGGAATTCTAATCTGAGTGGTTGAGAGGATGAGTCTCTTATAGACTTGGAGGAGTAGGGGGAGGCACAATTCTTCTGTTATAAAAGAATTGTGTCTCTGACTAGTACCAGTTCTGTTAATGACTTACTGGTGAACGGTTGGCACAACTTAGTTACTCGCTGCTCGCCGTACTACAATACTTGTTACTCGACCCAGTAGGGGGGGGGGGTCGCATAGGGCATCCTTTGCAACCCCTCGGAGCTTATCACCGGGTAATCTACTTTGCCCTCTAAACAGTTTTTTTTTCACAAGTTTTCAGTAACTAGAGACTTATTCAGGCAACAAAGCGTTGTTGCCTGAAGAGGTCTAATCCCGCTTTTGAAAATAAGCGTTGTTGCCTGAAGTGGTCTCTAGTTACTGAAAACTAGAAGACCAAAACATGCTCATGACTGTGTAGCAACAAATTACTACTTATGTAAAAACAAATTGAAAATGTAACTTGCTCTACTTCCATATTGAGCACGCTCGTCATATTTCACTGGTTACCTTACCTTTGAAAAATAGCGACCCCATATATATATATATATATATATATATATATATATATATATATATATAAATATTTGGTGAATATGCACGTGCACGGGTTGTCCAACCTGTTTATTCCGAAAACCGTTCTTAACATAAGGTTAGGAGTGTTTATTCGGTAAATTTATACAAACACCGTGACAGCGAATTAACCCTAACCCCTAACCCTAACGCTGTCACGGTGTTTGTATAATAATACCGTTTATTCTAAAGGAATTTTCTCTCCATGTTAAGAACGGCTTTCGGAATAAACAGATTGGCAACCAGTGTACATTGACCAAAGAGTTTTTGTTTTTTTAATTAGACACCCACAAAAAAAAAAAAAAATCACGAAACTTTAGTTCAACATCTTTCAGTGTTTTCCGTAAACCGTCCGGACGATTCCGAGTACAGCAAGGTGCTTATACTGCATAAGTGCTTGATTTGTTCTATTTTCGTGTGCAATCATTAAACTCGGTTTAGAAACTATCAAAATTAAACATAAAAAATTGTTTATAATCGTTTTGTACAAAGTAAACAGTCCACTGATGGCGGCCCACGGCCACGAATTTGGAATGGGGACGTATGAGCTAGAAAATTTAATATCGTCAATAAATTCTTTGGAAATAATGCCCAAACCTCAGTAAACACGTGATGGTTCGGAAGTAGGTGATCATATTGTTTACACACTTTTGTTTGAAGGTGAAACTAACTTAAAACAAAAAAAAAAACGTAGTTATATATCTACAATTATTCAAGGGAAAACAATTTCCCCATAAACTAAAACGAACCAAATTAAATTCAACTTACTTTTAGCAGCCAAGAGTCCCTGGGGCTGATTATTTGGGCGACCAGGAAGAATTATTCGCCGAAAATGCGAAAATATTTTAGAAGGTGACTTCACGAGTTTCGCCATGTTTGTACGGTATTAATTTCCGGTATTATATTTTTCTTTTTCTTTTTTTTTTTATTTAATATTATTTTTAAACAAGAAATAATTTTCGCAATATTTTAGTTAAATATTACAACGTATTACGCGAAAATATGTAAATATTTTAGATGTAAAAAATTTATTTATTTTTATAAAATATTTCTAGATATTTTTGCAGCGGTATACTTCCGGTATTGCTTTTTTCAAACAAGAAATAATTGTTGCAATATTTTGTTATTAAATATTAATTAAATAATGCGCAAAAATATTAAATATCTTTTAATGTAAAAATTTACTTAAGTTGATAAAATATATTTTTGAGACTTCGCATTTTTATCATGACCGGCAAATGTCCATAATGTTGAACGTTATAGAGACAAAAGGCGTTGCTCATTTGATAGAGACGTTAAAATTATATTCCCGATTCGATTCGATCCTGGAAACAAGAATTAGAATTTTTCTGTACAAGTCCAGAATTTTATCTATCCAACACAAAAATACGGAAAAATGGGTAACGAGAGAGCCTAACTTTCAAACTGGCACTAGGATCTCTAAATTGAGATATGGAAGCACAAAATGGACACAATTTTCATATATATATATATATATATATATATATATATATATATATATATATATATATATATATATATATATATAGTAGAAATGGTAATTAATAAAAACCTGAAGAAAGTGCTCAATACTGTTGTAGAGCAAATATGCGTTTTATTTTTTATTACCGTTTTTTTCTGTTCAGTTACATTTTTGTTTCAGCTACACGACCGTTTTTTGGCCGTTATGTAGCCTCCTCAGACTTTACAGAAAAATGTAAGTGAACAGAAAAAAACGGTAATAAAAAATAAAACGTATATATATATATATATATATATATATATATATATATATATATATATATATATATATATATAATTATTTTTTTTACTTTAATAATTAAATACCTACAGACACTAGAGTTTCACCCTTTCGGGAATCTTCAGTGCAGGGTGTCACGATCAACACCAGTTGAACGATTCGAACCCCGCAACACGAGACATCTCTGGCTCGATTAGCGAAGACCGTATAAATTCGGCTACTATTAACCGTGTGAAATAACATTGAATTCAAACATTTTTAATTTTAAATGTTCATTTACGTCAGTCAGACAAGTGATCTAATCGTTATACGATGATCTATGCATAATATATATATATATATATATATATATATATATATATATATATATATATATATATATATATATATATTATGCATAGATCATCGTATAACTCAAGTCAAGATATCTACGCTAATTAAAATAACTCAATTTAAGATATCTACACTGATTAAAAAAGAAATACTTGATCAATTTACGTAATTTTTAGAATATGACAACTTCCTTCCCTGCTGAGTACATACATCAAAAACATTTTTCTCTATTTTTTTTCTTTTTTAAATAAGTGTAATTTTTAATAAGCACCGAAAATTTTAATTTTATTAAAATAAAGTAATACTGTAATTATCTATATATTTATAAAATGAAAATGTGTGTGTGTGTGAGGATACTTCTCAACCTATATACTCAACGAATTTTTGATCTGCAGACTTGAAATTTGGTATATAGGGTATTTAGACATGTGGAAAACCTTTTAATCCATTTTCATCCAGAAAAAAAGCGCTGCTAAAGGGTCAGAATTGAAAAATTGGTGCGTGGAGGGGGGGGGGTCATCAGATATGTTTGCTAACTGTTTCGTAAATGCGCCTGCATGAATCGTTTTAATGACAGATTACTCAATCTTGGGAAAACAAAAGTTTGTAGTTTCCACCTTAACAACCACATAGCCAACAGGAAGCTGAAGATCCAATGGAAAGGTAAGGAGCGGGTTAGGGTTAGGGTTAGGGTTAGAGCTAGTAAATGAACCATATCCAGTCTACCTTGGCATCACACTGGACCGAACTCTCTCCTTCAAGACACACATAGACAAGCTCCGAAAGAAGATCGCACCTCGAATTAACTTAGTCAACATACTGGCTAACTCGAGTTGGGAGCAGACCCACACACGCTAAGGACAACATCATTAGCCCTATGTTACTCCACGGCTGAATATGGCGCTGCAGTATGGTCTCGCTCAGCCCATACTCACCGCATTGATGCAGATCTCCACAAACCTTGCCAGATCATAACTGGACACTTAAAAAGCACACCTCTACCAGCCCTATACCAATTAAGTGGCATACCACCACCTAAAGTCCGCCGGGATATAATTGCGAGAGTTGAGTGTACTAAACAACTCGAAGACCCCAGACATCCTCTCTATGGCTACTCGGAGGTGGCTAGACGACTTGTGTCCCGGCGAAGCTTTGCCACAGTGGAGGAGCTACCGGACACTCCTACATCCTCTTACAGGCTGCAGATGTGGAGAGAGGTAGACCCTCAGTCTACAAATATAGCACTGCCAGATCCCAGTGAAACCTTACCACCTGGCACACACCTGTCCCGTTCGGAGTGCGTCACTCTGAATAGGGCAAGGGCAAAAGTTGCAAAAACTGGCGACAACCTCCTCATGTGGGGTTACTCTACAACTGCTGAATGCCCCTGTGGTGCCCAAGTTCAGACCATCGAGCACATTTTAACATCTTGCCCATTGGGGCCCAACTGCACGGACGAAGACCTCAGTGTTGGTAATGAAACCGCACGCCACTGGTTGAAGAGATGGAGCGACAAGATATGATGATGACAGATTACTTATGTTAAAAATAAGTAGGTTTTAAAACACTTTTTAAAGATCGTGTTAAGCTGGCCTAATGGTTATCATGCTTGGCTCACTGTCTTTAGGTTTTGGTTTCAATCTCAGCTCAAGTATTATTTTTTACTTACAAAAAATGAACTGTTTAGAAAAAAACAAAACTCACATGATCATGTCTCGATTTCTATTTTTAATTTTTTTAAGGAATTTAACATTTTATTTGATACCAGGCAATGCCAGGTACATCTTCTAGTCATCTATGTACCTATAAAAGTGAGAAGGTGTGCGTGTGTGTGTGTGTGTGTGTGTGTGTGTGAGAGAGAGAGAGAGAGAGACAGAGAGAGAGGGCACTTCTTAACTATATACTCAACGGATTTTTTGATCTAGTAGACTTGAACTTTGGTATATGCGGCCGGAACAAATCTTTGGCAAAGATAGTTTCATAGCAATCACCGTTTAAACACCCACGTATATCAGAATACACTAGCACATAGTGTTGCAATTTGACTATCTGCACACATGGAATAAAGGAACTACATTGTGTTCCACGCATAGTGATACACCAAGCAGGCTGGAATGTTTGAGAACACCTCTATATAAGGATTTGCCCACAAAAATCAAATTTAGTTTAGTTTTGTTCCAGTTTCTTTTCTTGTCTTCCCCAAGACTGGATCTAAAAATAACTTCGCCCTTGGAAGGCGTTAAAATTCCCCGTCTTGAATGTGCATGGCAAGCACATGAACCTTTAATTCTCACCATGGAAAATTACCACATTGAACGAGAATTTAAATCTTTTTTTTAACAATACTTTTTGAACTACTGTTTTCTTATGCGATGAACACACACACACACACACACGCATTTCACTTACATGGTTTAATGACTGTTTTCCCTCTCTGAAAAAAATAACCACATTCAAACCAAATGTGTCAATTGGTTCATGGTTCATGCAAAATCAGTAATCTCAAATTTCATGCCATTTTCACGAGATCCTCATTTAGCTAAGTTTGCATAATGAACACTCGTTACAAGAAAACACTAACGTTCGAACGATTTGAATTAATATTTTTAGAGTTTTTAAGCTTTCGGGGCACACCCTAGGAAAATAAATAATTCAACACAAGCCACTGAAATAACAAACACAACAACTTCATAAAACGTAACAAAAAAAAGGGTTTATTCTGGCAATCTACTGGTGAATGTCCGCAGGGAGATATTGTTCCTGTTAGGACGATACAAAAGTATTATGCAAGGGGAGTAATACTCTACTTCTTTGGGCAAAGTTGCCTCCCCTTATCTGTAGTCCTGAACTTTAAATTCTTGCAACTTCTCGTGAAATCAACAACCGGAAGTACAGAGTGGAGGGAAAAAGAGAGTGACTTTCAAAATGGAAAACTGAGCATCTTTTCCCCTTCATTCCTGTTATCATACTTGGACTTCTAACCTTTTGTGTATTATGTTTGAATTGTCGTTACATGTGATTATGTCTCCATAATAAACGTATATCGAATGCTGGACACCCTGTGGTAAGATATTTTATGTTATATTGATCCTAACACATCCCACTATATAACAGCTCCCGATTAAACCTAGCCTCTGGCCATCTCGGGCTGTCACGGTAGTTATTCCCCATGGGAATCGTTGACATCGGATTAGGAGCAGAGAGAGAGAGGAAGGGTCTGATCTGATTGGCGTCTCTCTCTTGATAAGAAAGAGTTTTTTTTCCTTCAAACCGGAAGCTGTCAAAGTTCTCTAGGAGAGAAAAAGGATTAATACACAGCACCTCTGATTTTTTTTATTTTTTATTTTTCTTCCTTTGAAGATTGTAACGCTGGGTATGAGGCAGCCAAACCAGCTGCTAACATTGCCCTGCTTTTTATTGAAACCAACCGAGAGCTCTTTTTAGTATCCTCGTTCCCTTAAATGCAATTGTTTGGATTTCTAGATTCCACAGGCGTGCAGTTCTAAGAAAGAAGCTTTGTTCATGGAATCCACGTTTTGATTTAGGCACAGATATAGAATGGGGGAAATTTTTCACAGTGGATTCAGCTAGACGGGTGTTTTTTGTGAAAGATTGGCGAGGGGGGACCAGAGATTGGAGTTCAGACGAGCACCTGCCATGGAAATAACGATAAAATAAGAATAGGCTCGCAACGTCTCTTCTGTAGGAGAGAGGTTGCAGGGTAGAGAAAAGGGCATCCCCCACTAAGCCACGAAGTCTATTTTGTACTCTGTCAAGGCAGGATAGGCTGTTTTTAGCAGCTCCTGCCCAGATATGGCAACAGTATTCCATCCTTGGACGTACTTGGCTTTTATATAGATAGAGAATTGCATCAGTAGTGAGATATCTTCTGGAGCGGTAGAAGGATCCCAATACTTAACATAATTAAATCCTTCTTAGATAAGAGAAAAATCCAAGTAGTCCTTGACGGTCGCACATCTAAACAATATGATATAAATGCGGGAGTGCCTCAGGGTTCTATCCTTGGACCTCTATTGTTCCTGATATTCATAAATGACCTCCCCGACAACATTGCCTCTGAGATGGGTATATATGCTGATGACACTACACTCTATGGCAGACACGACAGGAAGACGAATGAACACATTTCTAAAGAAATGGCAGAAACACTAGAGGAAGACCTCCAATCTGTAGTGGAATGGGGACAAAAGTGGTTGGTCGCGTTCAATGCTGCCAAGACTAAACTAGTTTCATTCAATAATTACAAGAAACCCTCTCTACCACCCATAGCAATGGCCAACGACTCTTTATCTGAGAGTCCATCTTTCAAACTCCTTGGCCTAACGTTCACAGGAAACATGAGTTGGAACAATTACATTGAAGGCATTGCCAGGGCCGCTGCAAGAAAGGTAGGCTCTCTCTACCGTGCTAGAAAACTACTAACACCCGAAAGTATCCTGTACCTCTATAAGGCCACCATTCGCCCATGTATGGAGTATTGCTGCCACATCTGGGCTGGTGCATCTGCTACTAGTCTCTCGCTCCTTGACAAGGTTCAAAAGAGAGTCGCAAACCTGATAGGCCCTGAACTGGCATCTAAGCTTCAGCCTCTGTCCCATCGACGAAATGCTGCATCCCTCTGCCTTTTCTACAAGTATTTTAGTGGTGAATGCTCTGACTAACTGCAATCACTTGTGCCCCCACGACGCGAGCACCCTCGACAAACCCGACAGGCTACTAGATCCCACCCCCACACTGTAGAGATCCCTAGATGTAAAAGATCTTTTTACTCCAATAGTTTCTTCCCCAGAACCGCAAGACTCTGGAATTCCATTCCAGGTCCCTGCTTCCCCAACAGTACTGACGTGCAGAAGTTCAAGTGTAACATGAACCGACACCTTGCTGCCCAAATCCCTACATAGTACCCCAGTAGTTGTTGCCCCTGATAGTAGCCCCCTACACCAAAGTGGCAATTTGCCTTGTTTGGGGTGAAAATGTAATAAAAAAAAAAAAAAAAAAATCTTTCCAGCGACATTGGAAACAGACTTGATGTACGTGTTCCATTTCAGATCAAGAGTAAAGGTCAAACCCAGAAGCTTGACAAAACACGGGGCCTCACCCAGACGAGAGCCATCCATCACAATTGATGCCAGATGGGGATCAGAGCGTTGATGATGTAAGGATAGGAGTTTGATTTTGGATGCATTAAAGGTAATCAGCCACATCTTCCCCCACTGAACCATGCGTTCGAGATCAGAGGAGAGAGAATCAGAGAGAACTTTGTCATTTACAGCCTTTGATGTGTTCCCGTAGATGGTCGTGTCATCAGCATAGATGTCAACGAATGATTTAAGTATGTGTTTAGGGAAGTCATTGATGTAGATCAGGAAGAGAGTTGGGCCCAGGATTGACCCCTGAGGGACTCCAGCATTTATATTGCAGGCCTCCGATTTTTGTCCATCTACCACTACTCTTATGAGCCTATCGGAGAGAAATGATTTAATGATTGAGAAAACATTTCCAGTTATACCGTAAATGCTGCTATTTCATATCAATACAGAGATCTCGAGTTCTTTGTCAAGTGTCGTTATTTTCCGGAGTTACTCATATTTTTATTTTATGTATGCGCGGATGTGATTTGGTGAAAACCTTCTGTTAAATTTACCTTTAACGGTCCCACGGATACTTTACTACTTTCGACTTTTAGAGAGACCGGCACCTGCAACCTCGGCCTTAAAAATTGATAGATCCTGATTATGAATTGGTGGATACCGACTCACACCCTTACTGAATAGTAACTCTAGCACAGACTCCTATAAATGGTGACAGCGCTCTGAGTCCTATGAAGGTATCCAGACATGTGGAAAACTTTTAAATCGGTTTTCATCTAGAAAAAAGCACTGCTAAGGGGTCAAAATTGAAAAATTGGTACGTGGGGGGGGGGCGTCGAATTTTTATCTGTTTGTCAACTGTTTCACGACTGCGCATGCACGAATTGATCATATGACAGCAATAAGTAGGTTTGGAAAATATATTTTGCATCCGTGTCAAGCTGGTCTAATGGTTATCGTACTTGACTCACTGTTTTAGGTTTTGGTTTTGATCTCGGCTCTAGTATTTTTTTTTTTTTTACGTACAAGAAGTGAACTGTTTAGAGAAAAAAAACAATAATCGCATGCATATTGCATGTGACGGTGTGAGGCGTGTGACGTCTCAGTTTCTGTATTAATTAAAGTACAATATTTATGCGTATTCTACGACCGGGTAACGCCGGGCAGCATGCTAGTATAGTAATAAAATAAAAATAAAAAAGTCAGTAAAATAAAATAAAAAGAAAGAGAGAAGAAAGAAATTCGTCCATTAAAAAAAAAAAAAAAGAAAACGTCTTTCTTCTTCTTTCATTCAAAATGGCCGACTTTTCTTCTTAGCAATGGCGAAGTTGTTTTGCTTGCCAACCAACAAGTTTGAGGCATTTTTCAAAGAAGAAATCGAGACATTTTTATTTCGTTGCATTTGTTTTGCTTTTATTATCTAACAAGAGTTATGGAAATCGGAGAAACGAGTTTGGACATTGTGAGTTTTATTATGGTTTTCTAAAATTTCTTTTTTTTTTTTTTAGACGAAAAAGAAAAAAAAAAACATTCATTCAGGAAAGAAAAAAGAAAGAAAGAAAAAAGATTAAAAATTTGTTTTTACTTCATTTTTTTTTTTAATTTTAAAATTTCTTTGGTTTAAAAAAAAATAAAGAATTATAAATTTTTTTTTTTTTTTTTAAAACAACTGAAAAAAAAAACCCCAACTTTTTTATCAAGATTTTTTTTTATTCTGTTTCATATTGCGAACATAGTTACAAAAAAATTATTCTGGTGAACCAGAAGAACAGGTGACTGGAGGTCCGCAGCAAAAAGTTTATGGTTTTATTTTTTATATGAAAAAAAAATAAAAAAAATAAAATAAACAAAGAAATATTTCTTAAATATATTTTTATAAAACTTAAAACAAATTAAAAATTATGTACAATGACATTTTATTTATTCTTTTATGCAAAAAAAAATAATTACGTATGATGCGAATTTCTTTAGCTGATATTTTTTGCTGCGGACTTCGAGTCACCTATTCTTCTGGTCCATCAAACTTTTCGCTTAAAAATATTTTTTGTTTTTGAAAATATATTTTTTAAGATGAAAAGAATTTGAAAAATTACGAAAAAAACAATTTTTCCTAAATAAAGAAATAAAATTAATTTATCAACAAAACTTTTTCGAAAATGTAAAATTAAGCACAATTCAAAAGAAAAAAAAGAAAAAGAAAAAAAAATTGTTTGTTTAACATTTGGTAATTATGTAGTTTTCCGGCCCATGTAATTTTTATCGGAAAAACAATACTATGTAGGGAGTTGAGCAGTAAGATGTTGTAAGATATTCTCTCACCTCGGTTTTGCCTTCGGCAGAATGAAAGACAACACTCAGAAATCACAACCGGGGCGGCTCACCTTTAAACTTCAACATGAATTTTTTTAAAGTAAAAAGATCCAAGTTACAAAAGATGTGTCATCTTTAGTTATCAGGCTAGCAGGGCTGGTAACACCCGGAAAGGGTAATAGTCCATGTTTATTTATTTATTTATTTTACACAGAGATCACCACTTATCAAGGCCCGGAAGCCACTCAGGGATAAAGGTTATTGCAAGTACATTACGTTAGTGTGGAGATTTGATGAAGTGTTTACTTAAGGGGGCGGTTTGTCAGGAATTTGTTAACATTGGACTTGAACACATCCAAGTTGTAGTCCGGTGGGAAGCAGGCAGACGGAACAGAGTTCCACAGGCGTGCAGTTTTAAGAAAAAAAGCTTTGTTCATGGAATCAACGTTTTGATTTAGGCACAGATAAAGAGTGGGGGGAATTTTTCACAGTGGATTCGGCTAGACGGGTGTTTTTCGTGAAAGATTGGCGAGGGGGGGGGACCAGAGATTGGAGTTCAGACGTGCACCTGCCATGGAAATAACGATAAAACAAAGATAGGCTCGCAACGTCTCTTCTGTGGGAGAGAGGTTGCAGGGTAGAGAAAAGGGTATCCCCCACTAAGCCACAAAGTCTATTTTGTACTCTGTCAAGGCAGGATAGGCTGTTTTTTTTTTTTGCGGTCGTAGGATTCAGTAGTCCACGCTGTTTGAAGAATGTTTGAAACAGGGCGACGAGTTAAGCGATTTCTTCCAAGGATGAATGGTAAGAGTCCGGTAATCATCATGGCGTTCACTGTGAATAACTGTCCGAATGGCAGACAAAGGTTAGGTCAAACGTAGACCTTAAATCGTCTCGGAGAGTCATTATATAAGTAATAATGAAAGTTGATCAAATTGAAGAGCACAACAGTGTACGATGCATATAATATTTCGTCCAACATAAGGGCATTGCTGTTTGCAAATAATAACATTTCAGCCTAGATTAGGGCATTAATGCGTCTCAACGAGAAAAAGGAGTTCTGAAGCTACAAGCCTTGAATGAGTTTTTGTACATTCATTTCGACATGTTGTCTGTGTGAAAATTGGCAGGCTGAAAAGATAAATTTAGCGCCAAGAATACCCTCAGCAGTTAGTAAGAACCATCAATCTGATAGGTTCAAACAAAATCTTTGGGCAGTCAAACCGACCAATGAGGAACCTGCTTATTTCTGCAGAAATTCTTACAATGTCTGTTTACTTGAACTTCTGCATGTCAGTACAGTCAGGGAAGCAGGAATCCGGAAGGGAATTCTAAACTCTAGCAGTTTTGGGGAAGAAACTATTAAAGTGAAAGGCTTTCTGACATCTAGGGATCTCTACTGTGTAGGGGTGGGATTTTGCTGCTTGTTGGGCTTGTCAGGGAGTATTTACGCCTTGTAGTTCGTCAGAGCATCTACCATTAAAATACTTATAAAACAAGCAGAGGGATGCAGCATTTCATTGATGGGATAGAGGTTGAAGCCTGGCTGACAGTTCTGGACCTATCATGTTGGCGACTCTCTTTTGAATCTTGTCCAGGAGTGAAAGACTAGTAGCAGATGTGACAGCAGTACTCCATGCATGGGCAAAAGGTGGCCTTGTAGAGGTGGAGGATACTTTCAGGTGTAAGTAACTTTCTAGCATGGTAGAGAGAGCCCACCTTCTTCGCAGCAGCCTTGGCAATGCTCTCAATGTATCTGTTCCAACTCATGTTCCCTCTGAACATTAAGCCAAAGAGTTTGAACAAAATATTTCCAGGTAATATATCATATATATCATTAGTCATAGCTATTGTTTGTTGAAAAAGTTTCTTGTAATTATTAAAGGAGAAAAGCTTAGTCTTGGCAGCATTAAATGTTACCATCCATTTTTGTCCCCATTCCTCTACAGACTGGAGGTCTTCCTCTTGGGTTTCTGCCATTATCTCGAATAAGTGTTCATTCATTTTCTTCTCATGTTTGTTATAGAGTTTGTTGTAGGTTTGTTATATAGTTGTGTTGTCAGCAAATATACCCATCTCAGAGACAATTTTATCATTTATGAATATCATTTATGAATAAAGATCATTTATGAATATCAGAAATAATACAGGTCCAAGGATCAGCCCCTGAAGTACACTCACATTTCTATCAATAAAGACAAATCCGTATGATGTAGTACCCATGACAGAAAAAATATCATATTCCAAAAAGTTTATAATCCTTTCAGACTCCCAATCTACTCTAAAAGCTATTAAAAATAAAAAGATGGACAACCCCCTAATCGCAAAACTACTCCAAAAATTAACTGAATTAAACAGTAAAAAAGAAATCATTTTCTGCTGGATACCCAGCCATTCCGGTATTGAAGGTAACGAATTAGCAGACTCAGCAGCAAAAAATGCCTTAAACCTCCCAATCGATGCAAATTTTAAAAATTCCATGCATAGATCTAAAAAGACGTATCAACGAATACACAACAGAGAAATGGCAAACTTACTCGAACGAATACCCTAACAATAAACTGCATGAAATCATGCCAAAAATCAAAAAACAAGAACAAAACACGAAATTAAACAGAAAAGAAGAAGTTAAACTAACAAGAATAAAAATAGGCCATACTCACTTAACCCACTCATATCTCCTAAAAAAAGAAAACCAACCCATCTGTATACCTTGTCAAACACCACTCACAATAAAACACATATTAATTGAATGTACTGATTTTGTAACAGTAAGACATCGATTCTACAAAGAAAACAATATTAAAGAGTTATTTGAAAAAAAACAATCCCCACACCATACTCTTATATCTTAAAAAAATTGGCCTTTATAAAAAAATGTAAAAAGAACCCTTTTACACAACGGTCCTGGATATGACCTTAAACTATATCCGATGGTGAGGCCCCAGCTTGCAGGCCTTGTCGAGTGTGGAGCCACCCTTTAATTGCCATTGCTCCCAGGTCCACTCTGACCCAGAGTGGTAGTGCCTGTTAGGGTCCCAACTATGGGTTAAATAGAATACGACTTAAAATATACTATATTAAAAAATCGTTCTTCAAAATCACCAGATTTGGCATTAAATAACCTGAAAAGGGTTGATATGCCGTAAAACAAAACAACCAACCAACCAACCAACCAAAAATTATGTAAATTGATCAAATAGTTTTTTTTTAAACATATATAGAACATCGTTTGTTTTATGATTTTTAGCGATTTTAATAGGGAATTGTAGCCATTAGAAGGTCCGGTAGTTCAAATTGAGTTATTTCCCCTTATTTATTAAACATGGCAGATAAAAACATACTGTGTCACATTGTCATAAAGTTTGATTTTCTTAGTTAAAAATAAAACTACCCGTATTGAGGCGTTGATTGAGACTGAAGGCAGCTACATTTGTAGGGGACTAGGATATATAAATCCCAATCCCGTTACAAAAGAATAATGAAACGAATGGAATTGAAGGAAACAGAGACTCAATTGATGGATAAGATAAACGGCATTTATTTACTGTTGAAAGAATGAATGTTTTAGCTATAACATGTGTTCATGTCCGCGCGTGTGTAACCAATGTGCGTTGCGGGACTGGTGTTGTAGAAAGAAAAGGAAATGTGTGTTCATCTCAAGTTCGGGTCACTATCGTTTGTTCGCGCGTGGGAAAAGAAAGGAGTAATGTAGTGAAAATGAGAATGATAGTCTAGCGTGTAGACAAAGACAAAGAATGGAGAGTTGACGTCAGTTAGCAGTCAGCTACGCGAAGGTGTTCTCAGGGAGCAGTAGTAGATAGAAAGAGAAAGAGTGAGAATGTGTACATACGGTCTGTTAGCTCGTGCTCCATACATAGGGACGTGACGCGCGAAAGGGAGGCGGCTGGTTAGCCCAACCTCTCTGGTCGAGAGCTGGTCCTAAAAGAAAGAAGCCGGTTATTGCTCTTCGTTTTACTTGTTTCCGGTGGTCTTTGCGAATGTGTGAATTTTCATTGAAAGCGGAAGTGACGTCGTCCGTGTGTGCGTTCGTGTGCGCGGGTGTGAGTACATGTGTGTATGTTAGCGTGTGTGTATATACACGTGAATGTGAGTGTATGTACGCGAACGTGAATATATGTATGTGTGTGGACGTGGGCGCGTATGTTTGTGTGCGCGTATGTATGCGACAAGTAATATAGCTTGAAATGTGAACGCGTGTTTTTGTGTGAGACTTGAAAAGGCTTGCACACATTAAATAGATGTCAGCTCTACTACATAATCAAGATACCTGAATTGATTTTTTTCAATAAAAGTTTTAAAATAAAGCTTTACTGTTGTTTTTTAGGGCAACAATTTATCATTCTACTCAGTACTGTTAAATTTTTAGGGACCATTAAAAATATATTTTACCAACCATGTTTTAGTAAAAACAACAAAAAATATTAAAAACAGTAAGTTATAGAGAGTTGAATTGTACACAAGAAAAACTGAAACGAAAATATACTAATATGAACATTCATTGTAAAAATATATACACCAGTCGAAAGGGAAGCTAGCTAGGAAGAAATGATAACTCAAGTTCATAATTTTCCAGTTAAAGGGCAGGGTTATGAACTTTAGTAATCATTCTTCCTTAGCTAGCCTCTTTCTCTTCTTGCATATCAAGATGGCGAATATTTTTATCACGTCGAAAGGTGTGAACATTTTCTTCAAGAAAATCTAATTTTAGCATTGTGCTGACCGAGATACAAATTTCGAGATGAACAAGAGATATATCAGGTTGACAAGAAAGTTCTTGCAGTTTTTAACTTTTAAATTCAGTTGAACATATCTCGGCTCAAACAAAAAATTATTGCTCGAAATCAGCGCCATCAGGATCAACACACTTTTGCCAATGCAAAACAAGTTTATTTTTGCCAGTAATGTAAAAATCTTGTGTTCTGGTGGCGATGAAGTCGCTGAAGGTGTTTTTTATATCGCTTAGGTTTTTGAAGCATTTCTCACATAGAAAGTTGTTGAGATGCTTGAAAAAGTGGTACTCAGTAGGTGAGAGGTCTGGAGAGTATGGCGGATGAGGCAGAGTTTTGTAGCCCAATTCGTTCAATTTCTGCAGGTTTGGTTCAGTAATGTGTGGCAGCGATTGTCATAGAAGAGAATTTGGCCTTTTTGTTGACTAATGCTGGGTGTTGTCGTCGAAGTTTCTAATGCATTTCATCGATTTGTTGATAGTACTTCACCGCCGTAATAGTTTCACCTGCATTCAAAAAACTGTAATGAATGAGACCAGTCGCCGACGACCATACAGTTAGCATGACCTTCTTTTGGCGCAACTCCGGCTTCGGGGAGTGTTGTGGAGCTTCGTTGACATCTAACCACTGAACCAAGTATCACTGGTTGTCGTATATATCTCAAGTCGCAACCCTGTCGAGAAACAGGTCATTTTTGTTGTATAAAAAAAGGGAAGATGATACTTCATAACTTTTTTTTTTGGTCGTCGTTTAATTCGTGAGGCACCCATTTATCAAAGCTTTTCAATCTCTTCATCTATCAAAGCTTTCCAATCTCTCTCAATTGGTTGGAAATCGTTGTATACGTTACATCTAATTCAGAAGCAAGTTCTCGAACAGTTGTGCATGGATTGCCTTCGACTAAGGCTCTTAATTAATCGTTGTCAGCATCCGATGACTGACCATTGTGCTCATCACCTTCAAGACATTCATCACCATCACAAAATTTTTTAAACCACCATTGTGCTGTGCATTTAGTAGTGGTTCCTGGGTCAAATGCTTTATTGATATCGCAAGCTGTTTCAGCAGCTTTTCGGCCTAGCTTGAATTGAAATAAGAAAATTGTGCGAATTTGGGTTTTTTTTTTATCTTGTATTCAACATTCCGAAAAGAAGATATAATTGTTTTAAAACGATTCTAATTTAAACGATTAGATAGAGCGAAAAACACTCTTAAAAATGATATATAAAGTAAAGGTATAATAACAGAAACTTATTTGAAAATACATCATTTGAAATCAAAGTCATATAATATATAAAGTAAAGTTATTTGAAAATACATAATTTGAAATCAAAATCATATAATATATAAAGTAAAGTTATTTTAAAATACATCATTTGAAATCAAAATCATATAATATATAAAGTAAAGTTATTTTAAAATACATCATTTGAAAGCAAAATCATATAATATATAAAGTAAAGTTATTTGAAAATACATGATTTGAAATCAAAATCATCTATAAATATAAAAGCGAAAATGTGTGTATGTATGTATGTATGTATGTATGTTCGCTTTTTGTGTATGTCTGTAAAAAGCTTTTTTCCAAGAAGCGGTCGATTGGCTCACAACTTCTTAAAACTTTTTATATCACATATAAATCATAATATCTACGAGTTAACAACGGAGGTCGCCTGTCTATTTAATCTGCTCGACTTTGAAAAGATAAATATTCAACATTTTTCGCTCGCCGCATGTGGATTAGACTTTTTTGTATATTAATTCTGGTGGTATTTTTCCGGTCGCAATCGCCGGAAATGTCCGAAAGCAATCAGATTTGATCAATGTGGAAATTTTCCTTATATCAGACAATTGCTATTCAATTTGGACAATCCCCTTGTTATGGGGAGCTGGTTCCCCCCCCCCTCAATATCTTGGAAAATAAAAATAGAAAAAGCGTTCCCGCAGTAAATAGAATACTGTTCCGCAATCAAAGTTGATCTCATTAAGTCATTAAAATGTGCACCTGCCAATTCTAAATAGTTAAATAAATTCAAACGTATTTCCGTTAGTATTTTGCGGTGGGCCAATGGTTAACGTCGCACGTTTTTTTTTTCACACTTTAATTTCCAACTTCGCCTCAAGAGTTTGGGTTGGATCCTCATACTTACCTACCAAAACTTTTTTTTTATTTTACCCCCACCCCCGGCACAAACACCCGCGTGTTTTGATTTACCCAAAACCACACACACCTCCAAGCACCCGGGCAACGCTAGGTACCCCCCCGCTAGTATAATATATAAAGTAAAGTTATTTGAAAATAAATTATTTGAAATCAAAATTAAAAATTCCGCAAGAACTTTCTTGTCAACCTAATATATTGATTATTCCATTATTTTACAGGAAATTGGGTCTGAAGAAGAAAACGTGAATCGAAACAAAGACCCAATTGATGCGGACTTTGATGTTATCTGTGTCGATGATAACGAAACTACTTTAATCAATGATTTTGATGGGGTAAGTCCTTATTCTTATCAATCATTATTTTCATCGCAAGTGCTCATCTGATCTCCAATCTATGGTCCCCCCCTTTCCAAACTTTCACAAAAAAACACTCAACTAGCTACAACCACTATCAACAATTTTCCCCATTCTATCTGTGCCTAAATGTAAACGCAGATTCCATGAACAAAGTTTCTTTCCTAGAATTGCCCGCCTGTGGAACACTGTTCCATTGGCCTGTTTCTCAGCTGATTACAATATGGTAGCCTTCAAGTCCAAAGTAAACAAGTTCTTGTTGAACCGTCCCCTTAAATGATCAAAATACTACCTAATCTGCACTACTGAAGATTACTAAACTACCACCTTACATTCAATAACCCTTATCCTCCAGTGGCGTTTGGGCCTTGATGAGTGGTGACTCCCTTGTAAAAAAGACCAGTCGAGAAGGAAGCTAGCTAAGAAGAAACGATAATTCAAATTCATAATTTTCTAATTAAAGGACAGAGCTATGAACTTTAGTTATTGTTCTTCCTTAGCTAGCCTCTTTCTCCAGTTGCATATCAAGATGACAACTATTTTTTTTACAGCAAAAGGTGTGAGCAGTTTCTTCAAAAAAATATAATTTTACCATTGATGCTGATCGAGATACAAACATGTTGGCCTTCAAGTCTAATGTAAACAAGTTCTTGTTAAGTTGTCCCTTTAAATGATCCAAATTCTACCAATGTACACCATTAACGATTACTAAACTACCGCCTTACATTCATTAACCCTTATGCTTGAGTAGTCTTTGGGCCTTGATAAGTGGTGACTTCCTTCTATCTATCTCTCTCTTTCTCTCTCTCTCTCTCTCTCTATATATATATATATATATATATATATATATAATGAATGAATGGCAAAAGTCTATATTCCAAAGTTCATGATGTTGACCATCTTACAATTTATTCCTTTAATTCAGTTGACATTTACAATTTTTGACAGTATATGTTTCATAGCACAAAATCAATCACTTAATTATTATATCAACCAGTGAATCTATTTTGCCCTTAACTCATCATTTCTAAATTCAAAATGGAGTAATGTAAACATATTATAAAATATTTACAGCTTCTCTTCCAATTTTCGGACTTTTAATCATGTCAGAATGCACTTGATCTCCTTTCGATGGATTGATTGTTGCTATTTCTTCTGATGATTATTCATTATATTGCTCTGTAATTACATTGAGCTTCTTAAATAAGGATTGGTATATATTACAAGGAAATAAAGTATCTTTCCACAGAGAAATATATATATATATCTATATATATATATATATATATATATATATATATATATATATATATTTAGCAAAAATGGTAATTAGTAAAAACCTGAAGAAAGTGCTCAATACTATTGCAGAGCATATATATATTTTTTTTATTACTGTTTTCTGTTAAAGTCTGATGAATTTACTGGGTCATTGATACGATTCGGTAACCGAAACATGTGTAACTAAGCAGATAAAACAGTAATAAAAAAAAAAAAAAATATATATATATATATATATATATATATATATATATATATATATATAGAGAGAGAGAGAGAGAGAGAGAGGTTTTGTTACATGATGATGGCCGAGTTCTTACTGTGAATGCTTGAGTGACCCCTTCAAAGTTAGGAACAAATATGTTATATAATTTAATGAACTGTGTGACTTACAGCCGGGGATTTTATGGCTCTTTGGTTGGTGATATTTCAAGCAGTAAAGACGTGTTTTGGTGCTGTTTCCAACGGGGGAAGCATGAAGATTGTGCCTGAATATGGTGAAGTCATCTGTCTGGATGACCATTCAAAGGCACTACAGATGTCCTAGTAAATGGCTTTCTCCAACTGTCATGATTTTCTGCCTTCCTGGGCTTGCTACTTAGCGCCAACTCTTGGATGCTGTCTTCCCATCTCTGTCTTTGCTTCGCATCGTATTTAACGAGAATAGTCTAAATTAATCCAATTCATACTTACCAAAATAAATTTTACAAATCTGTTCTTTAATTAAGTTTTTCATTTTTTTTTTAAACAAAAAAGAACCAAGTTTGTGGAAATTTTATGTCCACCATTTTCTTTTTCTTTCTCTTATTCTTCCTTCCTCATTTACCCCCTCTCTCTGATTTATTCTATCTCCTCCTTTTTAACAACACGTGATCACGTTTGGTTCGCTGATTGGACAAGCCACTTATTTTCCCACTCAATGGTGAAGAATTTGAATTAAAAGATAGTTGTTGACAAGACGTCTTAGCGTTAAGACTGGTTAAATATGTCTAAGCTACCTGACATATTTTGTTGAGGTCTTGGGTAAGAAAAAAAGAGACCAGACATCTTATCATGGACACTCAACAACTCTATCTTTACTAAGAGATGAAAATTAGTTGTAAATTTAAGTAACGGCAGAGAGACATGAATATTTTAATTATCTTGAAATGGATAATTTCAGAACAAGAATAAAAATTTGTCTCAAGAAGTTTTTCTAAGCTACCTGAAAAAACGACTATGAAATTCTGACGGAACTTGTAATATTCAAGAGAGAATTGGCTCTATAATAATAAATACGAAATCTGCATGAACTAAAATATATTTAAGTGTATTTTATGACCGGGCAAGACCAGTACCCCCCACCCTGCTAGTCATATATATAAAGGTAGGTATCTTTATATATTTGTAAGTACAAAATTAATTTCTAAACTAATTAACTGATTATGAATTTTGGAATACACCTACTAGGCATAAGGGGTTCAAATGTGAACTATATTTAGTTTAATAAAAAGAGTGTGGAAAACCTAACTGTTTTGGTTTCAATTCTAGCTGGTAGCACTCAAGTCGTTTTTGGTCAAAGTCCAGAAACGTGTCCGACTGAGCAAGGAGAGAAGAGATGAACAGTAGGAGGAGGAGAAGAGAGGCAGGCACAAAAGGACAGCATCAGCAGCAGCATCGGCAGAGCATGACAGGGTATCCCTGTGGGAAGTGCAACAGAATCTGCTGCTCTCACATCGGTCTGCTCAGTCACAGCAACAGTTGCCACCACTCATGACAACCTTCAGGCGCGATTCTCCATCGTCTATCCTGACGGAAGTATGCCAACAAGATATATTAGGTACAATATAATATTCAATAGAGATTTAACTCTGTAAAAATAAATACGAAATCTGCATAAATTTAAATATGTGTAAGTGTATTTCATGACTGGGCAAGGCCAAGCGCCCTTGCTAGTGATTTAATTGATGTAAACATATTATAAGGTATTTACAGCTTCTCTTCAAATTTTTGGACTTTTAATCATGTTAGAATGCACTTTATTTCCTTTTGATGGATTGAGTGGGTTTTTTTTTTTAATTGCAGTTGCCTCCAAGTCTTCTCTGTGCCTTTAAGAAAGATGCAGCAGAAACAGCGAATAGAAAGCCCGAGGGAAACTCTGCACCGGCTGCACTTTCTTCTACTTCAAAATCAACTGCATATCAAGGGGTCGATGATGCAAAAATTGCAATTCCCGCTGCCTGTGAAACACTCCCACTTTCACACCAAACTGTTTCCACTGCAGACAAAACAAATACCGCTGCAAACCAAACAAGTATCGTTGCTGATAAGGTAATCCATGATCGACAAAACACAATTTCTGCTGAACAACAGACAACTCCTACTGCACAACAGAAAAGTTCCGCTGCTAAACAAACAGTTTCTGCAGCGGACCACACTGCTGATAATCAGACATGTACCGCTGCATATAAAGTTGTCTCTGGCACACAAAATACAATTCCTGCTGCCCAACAGAGAAGTTCCACTGCACAACAGTCAGTTCTCATAGGTCAAAACAGTCCCGCTTCTTTCCCTGTCGGTCCAGCTGTCTGCCCTCCTATTCCGTCTGCTGGTTCTACCGCAATTGTATCGCAAAGGTCTGATGCCTCAACTGCTGCTTTTAATGCCGTCCAATTATATCTACAGCCATCTAAAATACCGGCAGCTTCACAGAAGGACTGTGGCTTCAACGTAACTGGTGGCTTGCGGAAGGAATTGATCATCAAAAACAGTATTCCTTTGGATGATGAATGGAGCGCTTTGGAAACGGAATTGATTCGTAAGTGTTTGAACGTGTTTTTGAAAATAGGGTTTTACTTTTTTTCATGTACAACAAATAAAGGTTCAACAAATGTATAACAAATAAAGGTATGATAAGTGTATAAGAAAGTGAGGTATGACAATTGTATGAGAAATTAAAGTGCAACCAATCCACTACGGATTAAAGTACGACAGATGTACTACGAACTAAGATGTGGCAAATGTATGAGAAATTAAGGTGCTACGAATGTATGACAAATTAAGATATGAGAAATTAAGTTAAGACAAATGTATCAGAAATTAAGGTTCGATTAATGTATGACTAATGTAGGAGAAATTAGGGTATGACAAATGTATGACAAATTATGGTATGACAAATGTATGACAAATTAAGATACAACAAATGTATGACAAATTAAAGTATGACAAATTTATGACAAATTAAAGTACGGCAAATGTATGAGAAATTAAGGTATGACAAATGTTTGACAAATTAAGGTATGACAAATCTATGAGAAATTAAGGTACAACAAATGTATGACCAGTTAAAGTACGGCAAATGTATCACAAAGTATGACAAATGTATGAAGAGTGTACACCAAATCTTGGTAGGACAAGTGTATGACAAAGTAAGGTATGACAAATTAAAGTATGACAAGTGTACAACAGATAAAAGTATGGCAAATGTATGACCAAGTAAGTTTTGACAAATGTATGACAAATTAAGATACAACAAATGTATGAAAATCAAGGTATGGCAAATGTATAACAAATCAAACTACAAAAAATCAAGTTACAGCTAATGTATGACAAATGTACGACAAATCAAAGTATGACAAATTTAAGCACAACAAATTTAAGCATGACTAATTGATGCATGACAAATTAATGCGCATCAAATTAAGGCACAATAAATTTATGCATGAAAAATTGCTCCTGCTGATTTTTTTCAGCTAAACACTTTTATAAAAAATAAACAAATTTTTTTTTTAGAAAAAAGTTAAAAAAAATAAATGAGTCAAATATAAAAAGAAAATACTTTCCTTTAAATTAAAATAAAAAAAATTGTATTTTGTTTTTAAAATCCTTTAATCGAGAACAAAAAGTGAAGCATAGTATCAGAACGGATACTACACTTTGATCTTCTGTTGAAGGAAAGTATCTTAGTCTTAGTAGCATTAAATGTGAATATCCGTTCACAGCTTCATTCCACTGCGGACAGGAGGTTGCTCTCTGAAAGGAACAAAAATAAAAATTGTCTGTCATGAAGGATTTCTCCTCCATTAACCGAGAACAAAAAGTGAAGCATGGTATCAATCAGAACAGATACTGCACTTTGATCTTTTGTAACTGTTGAAGGAAAGTATCTTTGCTTAGTCCTAGTAGCATTAAATGTGAATATCCGTTCACGGCCTCATTCCACTGCGGACAGGAGGCTGCTCTCTAAGAATTCAGCCATTGTCTTAGATATGTGTTCATTCGTTTTTCCCCTCATGTCAATTACACAGTGTGGTATCATTAACAAACATACCCATCTCAGACACAATGGAAGTTGTTTATGAATATCAGGAATAATAGAGATCCAAAGATTAACCCCTGAGGCACTCCTGCATTAATATTATGCTGTTTCGATGTACGTCTATCAAGGACAGCCTGGATTTTCCTTTTGTCAAATAATATCTCCTAAGGTGGCCTATTATATGGACAATCAAAGATAAAGTATTCCGTGAAAAGAATAAATAAATATACACTGTGGTTTGAATACTGAAAGAGAAGTTTATTTACGTATTTATATCGAGACAAATAAAGCGTGTTAACATTCAGGGAGAAGTCTCTATTCAAAAGTCCGGTGAATCTGGTGACTCGGTTCCTTATGTAGAATGTCGCGGGTTGGTTACCTATCTCCGCATAACATCTAAGAAGGATCTAATTATGTTAGGGTTCGTGTTCCTTGATAGAAGCGCTGGTTGAGTTTGAATAAAATAAATACGTATTAGATACGTTTGAAGCCAAACCAACGCATTATTACAAAATAAACAGATATTTATTTTGTTTGAAATTTATATCGAAATTTATAAATATATCTCGAAGATACACTTCATCATCAGTATGTGTTTCTTTGTTTGTTTTTTTTGACATGTTGTTGTCGGGGCATGGAATCAGTAGAAGTCCATTTGTTGTTTTTTTAAAGAAAGACATACTGATGATGAAGTGTATGTTCGAAATATATTTATGAATTTCGATATAAATTTTAAACAAAATAAATATCTGTTTATTTTGTAATAATGCATTGTTTTGGCTTCAAACGTATCTAATACGTATTTATTTTGATCTAATTATATTTAACATTCATTCAGTAATACTGTATGATTTAATTTTCATTAGGAGCCATTCATGCCAGACTTTGTCAAAGGCTTTGGATATATCAAGGGCTATACCCATGGCTTCCCCCACTTTATCTAGTTCATGGTATATGCAGTCAGAGATTATCAGTAAAACATCTGCAATAGAATGGTATTGCCTAAATCCATACTGTCAGTTAGAGAGAAAAAAATATTTTGTGAGTTGGTGGACTAGTGCTCCAATGATTAATGACTTAAAGATTTTAGCAGCAGAGGAGCGGAAATTGATAGTTTTGGTTGTTTTTTTGTTTTTTTTACATTGGAGTCACCACTTATCAAGGGCCGGAGGCCACTCGACGATAAGGGTTTTTGCGTGTACAGTAATCAATGGGATAATATCGTAGTAATCGCTAGTAATGGAGATTTGATAAATTGGATTACTTAAGGAGGGGGGGGGTTGATCAGGAATTTGTTTATGTTGGACTTGAAGACATCCAATTTGTAATCAGGTGGGAAACAGGCAAACGGAACAGAGTTCCACAGGTGTGCAGTTCTAAGAAAGAAGCTTTGTTCATGGAATCTACGTTTTGATTTAGGCATAGATAAAGAGTGAGGAAAATTATTGACAGTGGTTTCAGCTAGATGGGTGTTTTTCATGAAAGATTGGCGAGGGGGGGGCAGAGATTGGAGCTCAGACGAGCACTTGTTGCCATGGAAATAACGATAAAACAAAGACAGGCTCGCAACGTCTCTTGTTTTGTTTTAAATATCAACTTTTCTGGTTATTTAATGCCAAATCCAGTAATTTTTGAAAATAGTATTCATGTCACATCCAGTTATTTTGTAGATAGTATCCATGTCGTGTGAATTATTTTGTAGAAGGTTTTTATTCTTCAAGCTCTTTGTATCTTCAATCGATAGTTTGTAGTGTTTGGTTTGGTTGTTTTATATAGTGGGTTTTATTGTTTTTGTTCCCTGCCCTGCAGAACATGAATGAGTTTTGCAATGGGAGAAGGAAAAGTGTTACAGTATTAATGTTTGGTACATTTAAAGTTAGGAAAACAGTCAGGAAGTGGGACGAGGGAGATAGAAAGAGAAAAATGAAAATGGGAAGAAGGAAAAGGGGGAAGGTGGATTGTTGTTTTTGGTTTTGCAGAACATAATTACGTTTTGCAAAAAGAAGTAGAACAACAAAAAGCATCAAATGTTAAATGCATTTAATATCAGGAAACCAATATCTTCAGACAGCCTGATCTGGTAGCACCAGAGACTGATAGGATGATAATTGAGCGGGTCAATTCTTTCACCAGAGGTCCTGGATATGACCTTAAACTATATCCGATCGTGAGGCCCCAACTTGCGGGTTTTGGGGAGTGCGGAGCCACCCTTTAATTGCCATTGCTCCCAGGTCAACTCTGACCCGGAATGGTAGTACCTGTTAGGGCCCTAACTATGGGTTAAATAGAAACTTGCAAAAAACAAATATATTCTATTAAAAAAATTTTCATCAAAATCTTCGGATTCGGCATTAAATAACCTGAAAAGGGTTGACATGCCATAAAACAAAAATAACCAACCAACCAACCAACTTTCACCAGAAGTCTTGTTACCACAGAGGCAATTTGACTAAGGATGAATACTTACAAGCCAAACCAAATATTAGAATATTACTCCATCGGCTTCGTCTTTTCTAGATTTAAAAATAGCAAATGCTAGCAATATGACAATTCCAATACTTTTCCCGATTCCAATACAGTTAATGATTCTCTTCTAAATTTCCAATTCTAATACAATTACCGATTCTGATCCTTTTTAAATATCTAAATATTTAGCCATAGAGTGGTTGATTTTATTTTTTATTTTCATATAACCGTAAATTTAAAAAAAAAATTACCGATTCTGATCCTTTTTAAATATCTAAATATTTAGCCATAGAGTGGTTGATTTTTTTTTTTATTTTCATATAACCGTAAATTAAAAAAAAAAAAAACATGTAATATGTGCACATAATTTTGCAAACATAAAAACTTCATGCGGGCGGGGGGGGGGGGAGTTGATCTATAGATTTTAGTTATAAAAAAATTCAAAGACATTAAAAAAAAAAATTATTATTTTCTCATTAACATCAGCAATGGAAAATTAAGCAAAATAACAAAATTAAAAGAATCGTTTTTGTCATTGGAAAATAGCCACAAATTTTTTTGATTCCGATACTTTAAAAAGTTCCGATTTTCCTAACTCCTAATAATTGTCCTAACACTAGTGATGGATCAAATTTTTTATTTTCTATTTTCAGTTCCGGGTAAAGAGTCACAAAATCAAATAGCTACTGCACAAGGTGAGGAGTCCTATGTATATATTGCACAAAACACTGCAACTCCTTGCTCTACGCATCGGATGTGTTGGATTTGTTTTTATTTATTTTATTGTACCCATCATCACAATTGTTACGATCATTAAAGAATCCTGCCGTTTTAAACGCTTCTTCAATTTGAACTTTGCACAAAACATATCAACTCATGACTCTTTGCTTTATGTATCATATGTGTTTGATCTGTTTTTAGGTCGCCAAGCTAATCAAGAACCTTGATTCCAGTAAAGCAACTGGTCCTGACGGCATTCCAGTTATAGTGCTGAAAAAGCTCCAACCAGAACTTGCCCCCATACTTACAAAACTGTTTAAGCGTTGCCTTAAGGAGAAGTGCTTTCCAACACCCTGGAAAACCTCACCAGAGTATTTAAGAATTTATTTATGTTTTAAAGAAGATGAAAGCTCCTATTCTAAACCCGGGTAGATTGAGCTCGTCAGCCCTAAAAGACAGTCTAATCTAAGGGAAACAACCCTGAAAGAAAATTCGGAGTGGAACCCCATAGGTAGTTACTTGGACCAAACACTGGCAAGTTTATGCACTTGGAGCAATCTCCTGTCGTCCTCACTATGTTTGCCATTGAATTCAGATTGTTTTCTGAGTATGGACAATGCTGCACAAGTTCTCTTCACTTTAAAATAATTCAACGCACAAGTCGTGATATTGCAGAAGTTGTGGGGCATTAGAAAAGACAAAGCAATCAAAATCTCTGATGCAAAGTTATCCCACCGGTGTCCAATATGCGGGAAATACTTCAGAGGATAAAGAGTGATATTGGACAATATAGTAATCGTTAATAATGGAAATTTGTAAAATTTGATAACTTATATGGAACGGCTCATCAAGAACTTATTTATGTTAGACTTGAACACAACCATATTGTAGTCAGCCGGAAAGCAGGAAAATGGAAGACAATTCCAAAGGCGTGCAGTTCTAAGAAAGAAGCTTTTTTCATGGAATCTACGTTTAGGTTTAGGCACAGATAAAGAGTGGGGGGAATTATTGATAGTGTTTTCAGCTAGACGAGTGTTTCTTGTGAAAGTTTGGCGAGGGGGGACCATAGACTGAAGCTCAGTCAAACACTTTCCATGAAAATAACGATAAATCAGAGACAAACTTGCAACATCTCTTCTGTGAGATAGAGGTTGCAGGGAAGAGAAAAGGACATCTCCTACGAGGCTACGAAGTCTATTTTGAACTCTATCAAGGCAAGACAAGTCCTTTCTAGCAGCTCCTGCCCAGATGTGGCAACAGTATTCCATCCTTGGACGTACCTGGCTCTTATATAGATAGAGAATTGCATCAGCAGTGAGATATCTACCGGATTGATAGAAAGATCCCACCATTTTTCCAGCGGCCTTGGCAACAGATTTGATGGTCTAACAAGCCATCTTCGAACCCACAGAACAATTACATGATCGCGGTCAGCATCATATATTTTATAAATAACCTAATCCTGACATTCTTATCTCAATCCATTTAAAATTTGTCTAAAATGTATCAAATATGATGTAGTCCCTGACTTTGGTAAAGGTACTCTTGAATGACATTTCTATCCCTTTTTCCCTGTAATTTCCGCCACCCTTATCTTAATCAACTCTCCTTATTATTTGTCTTTTGTATAAAACGTATCAAATATACTGTGGTGTGATCAATCTTGGACGACAATAGTGTCTTCATCCAAGACCCACACTAACATTTAATTTAATTCATTTGGGTATAAAAGTTATTGTTTTAGCAAAGTAAGAAAATGAAAGAAATACACACACACACACACACACACACATATTTTCCCAGACAAATACTATTAAAAAACCACCGAATATATGTCAACTTATGTCACGGTAACATATATTGAGCGAATTTCTAACAGTATTTTGTCTAGTTTATTATTTATATCACCTTTTCCCGAACTTACCCTGTTAAAGAGAGAGTCGGGCGCCATTTTGAATTTTCCAATACATCGGTAAACACTGTATGCTTTTCGAGCTGAATAAACATGTTACATTGAATAAAAACACGAAAAATATATCCAGTTAGGTAGAAAAGTAACTTATCTTGCCTTTGATAACATTTATTTGTTATATATTTTGACAACTTTTTCGAAACTATGTGTACAGTAATACAAACCCGTTATATCTCTCCTCTTTTGGAAATAAAACCAGCCACAATAAATGCCCTTAAAAATAATATAGAAAATTAGGGCCATAAGTCCTGAAACATGAAGTGATGTGCTGGACAATGCCCTGCAGAGAGCACAAGATTCTGAAAATAAAAATGGTGGACATTTGAGTAACATCATTTTTCATAACTAAAATTAGACCTTGTGAAAAATATACCCTGGATTAAGTTGTGTAAATAAAATTAGAATAAGTAGACTATGATATGATAGCTCATCTACCTACATTTGAAAATTGGTAAGCATAACTTAAATATTCAGGAAGTTAATCAAATTAAAAATCCGTCAGCTTCTTTTGGGACACCCTGTATATGTATATATATATGTATATATGTACATGTATATATATATTACATCAAATAAATTTAATTCTTTAGATCTAATTTCTTGTCTCCATCTTTTCCAGAAGCCATTGTTGTAAGCACTAAACCAGTCATTACTTTCCAAGAAGCCTTTGAATATTTCCAGTCAGCTGACATGTCCAACGTTAAGGTACGGAAAATTATTTTCTGCTCTATGACAAGTTTTATCCCAACATTATAACCTCGCTGCACAAATCCCCACTTAGGAGGCCTCTATAAATCTAGCACCTAACTCGCAATAGCACCTTACGTCCCACCCACACTGTCTACCAAGCTCCAACCTCTGTACCATCACTGCAATGTTACATCCCTGTTTTTGTTTTACAAGTTAAGGAGAATGCTCACATCCCTAGATGTCCTAGTGAGGATGACAAAGGTTAGAGGCGGGACCTGGAAGCAGTCATGCGGCACCAGGATATCTGATATGTCAAGTCAACCACATGTAAAAGAATAGAAAGTGGATCTTGGATTTACTTTTGGCATCCGCATAACTCTCACTTCCTTTATTTTGTCCTTTAGTCCTTGCACTCCAGGAGCGATGTTTCTGACAAAGGGGGAAGAATTGCTTTTTTCTGGGTCACAATCTATTCCATCTAACACTTATCGTTGGCAAGTTGTTTTTACTTTGAAGTAGCATTTTTTTATAGCTTCTTAGATCAACTGGCTTCATGTCTTGTCTGGATTAATTTCTATATAAAAAAGGTACTTAAATGGAAAGTGCTGCACTTGTGCCCCTTTAACGTAAATAATACCCTCCCCTCGACCAACCTGACAAGCAACAAAATTGCACCCCTTCACTGTACAGATCCCAAGATGCCTTTTTACTCTAATAGCTTCTTTCCACAAACTGTCCCTTTAAAATTCCCTTCCTGCTCCTTGTCTCCCCGACTGTAATAACAGTGAGGTGATGGTGATTAAGTGGTTAATGACACATACTGGCAATCTGGGTATACTAAGTTTGAGTCCAGTTCATTTCATGGACACATTTTCGTTTAGGAATGTTGGGAACCTTCATGTGGTTCCTCCCGTAAGTGCAGAAATGTAAATAAGAACCTCATTACACAAATCCCTACTTAGGGTGCCCCTATAAATCTAGCCCCTAACTCACAGTAGCCCCACTTTTTGGGGGGTAAATTGAAGTAAAAAATACTTATCCTTTTTTAATTAAATCACTTTAATTAATTTCTGTTATTATTGACAAAATTATTACATATATATATAAAAAAGGAAGACAACAAAATTACAAATCAATAACACCGAGCATTAATTTATCATGAGTTGTTTAAAAAAATAGTTATGCAAATTAGGCCTGCGAATATTTAAAAGAGCGAATGAAAATTCGTATAACAAATCAAGACACTGGTGCACCTTATGAATCGGATTTTCATAAATGTCTGCTAGGGATTGACTGGAAACTGACATAAACCATCGGAATATGACAAGTGCTGAACAAGATGATCAGCCAACCAGAAAGCGACAGCAAACCGTGATTAGCCAATAAAAAGCCAAGCAGACGACTTTTAATAAATTGGAAAAAAAAAAATTTTGCTTTTAATTTTAATCATTCAGAAGAATGCACGCCTGTGGAACTCTGTTCCGTCTGCCTGCTTCCCACCGGACTACAACTTGGATGTCTTCAAGTCCAATGTTAACAAATTCCTAATGAACCGCCCCCTTAAGTAAACACTTCATCAAATCTCCACACTAACGTAATGTACTTGCAATAACCCTTATCCCTGAGTGGCTTCCGGGCCTTGATAAGTGGTGATCACTGTGCAAAAAAAAAAAAAAATGAACCACACAACAATGAATTTAATTATTCTGGACAAATTATTATCCACGTCAGAGCAAGTCATAAATCATCGCAATCATTTACGCCCCGACACACAACATGGTCATTGAAAAAAATCTGAAGAGGAGAATGTGGAGTGGGCTCGGAACATACTGTTACTGATTGTAGAAACTAACCCTGACCCTAACCCTAAACCCCAACCTTATCCAAAACCCTAAACTTACTCTAAACCCAAACCCTAAACCTAAACCTTTAACTTAACCAAGCCCAAAATTTAGTTTTTAATCATGCAAAAACAAAAAGACTATTTATTTACTCAAAAATAAAATATTTATCAATAAAACTGATGGTAGGTTGTTATAATTTTTTATTTTATTGTTTGCTCATTTTTTTTTAATTGTAATTTGTATCCAATAAATATGTTTCCTACCGTTTTTAAGATTTGATAGGCAATCAGCATATTCCAGAAGTTTACGTCAGGTGCCAGTCAAATCCAAGTGGACATTTATGGAAATCTGGTTTGCAAGGTGCAACAGTACCCAAATCAATAACATGAAGCATTAATTTATTATGAATTGTTTAAAGAAATATTTATGCTAATCAGGTGTGCAGATGAGTTTGGATCTTTTGTTTCTACCATATATATATATATATATAAAAATACAAGTAGCAGATATACCCTGGTATTATTATAATTATCGCCCCATTAGCTTCCTCCCACTTTTCGCTAAAATATTTGAGACCATAATTAACCATGCACTAGTTCGGCACCTTACAGATGTAAACTTCTGACTGACAAACAATATGGATTTAGACAAGCCCGTTCCATAGCTGACATCCTCACTGTAATCTCTGAACGTATATACCATTCACTGGACAAAGCGGAGGAGGGCAGAGTGGTAGCTCTAGATATATCTAAGGCTTTTGACAGGGTATGGCGCAAGGGTCTCCTCAGGAAAATTAAATCATACGGTATCACTGGTAGAATACTTAACATAATTAAATCCTTCTTAGATAAGAGAAAAATCCAGGTTGTCCTCGACGGTCGTACATCTAAACAGTGTTATATAAATGCAGGAGTGCCTCAGGGGTCTATCCTTGGACCTCTATTGTTCCTAATATTTATTAATGACCTCCCCGACAAAACTGCCTCTGAGATGGGTATATATGCTGATGACACTACACTCTATAACAGGCATGACAGGAAAACAAACGGACACATATCTAAAGAAATGGCCAAAAACACTAGAGGATGACCTCCAATCTGTAGTGGAATGGGGACATAAACGGATGGTCACATTCAATGCTGCCAAGACTAAACTGGTTTCCTTCAATAATTACAAGAAACCTTCTCTGCCACCAATAGCAATGGCCAGTGACTCCCTGGATGAGAGTACATCTTTCAAACTGCTTGGCCTAACGTTCACAGGAAACATGAGTTGGAACAATTATATTGAAAACATTGCCAGGGCCGCTGCGAAAAAGGTAGGCTCTCTCTACCGTGCTAGAATACTACTGACACCTGAAAGTATCCTGTACCTCTATAAGGCCACCATTCACCCATGTATGGAGTTTTGTTGTCACATTTGGGCTGGTGCATCTGCTACTAGTCTCTCACTCCTAGACAAGGTTCAAAAGAGAGTCACCAATCTGATAGGCCCTGAACTGGCATCTAAGCTTCAGCCTCTGTCCCATCGACGAAACGTTGCATCCCTCTGCCTTTTCTACAAGTATTTTAATGGTGAATGCTCTGACGAACTGCAGACACTTGTGCCCCAACGACATAGACACCCTTGACAAACCCGACAGGCAGCTAAATCCAACCCCCACATAGTAGAGATCCCTAGATGTAAAAGATCTTTCTACTTCAGTAGTTTCTTCCCCAGAACTGCTAGACTCTGGAATTCCATTCCAGGTCCCTGCTTCCCTAACTGTACTGACATGCAGAAGTTCAAGTGTAACGTGAACCGACATCTTGCTGCCCAAATCTCAACATAGTGCCCCAGTAGTTGCGGCCCCTGATATTAGCCCCCTACACCAAAGTGGCAATGTGCCTTGTTTGGGGTGAAAATGTAATAAAAAAATAAAAATTAAAAAAAATTAAACATAACATTAAATTCCTTTTAAAAAATTAAGTAAAAAAAAATGGAAAGAAACTGAAACATTGCATGCGAGTATTATGTTTTTTTTCTAAACAGTTCGCTTTTTCTAAGTAAAAAAAAAAGACTCGAGCTGAGATTGACTCTAAAATCTAAAGACATTGAGTCAACTACAATAACCATTAGACCAGTTTACCACGATCTTTAAAAAGCATTTTCAAACCTACTCATTCTTAACATAGGGAAGCTGTCATGTGAACGATTTGCACATGCGCAGTCGTGAAACAGTTGACAAACAGATAAAATTTAATTACCCCCCCCACGTACCAAATTTTCAATTTTTACCCCTTAGCAGCCTTTTTTTCCAGTTAAAAACCAATTAAAAAGTTTTCCATATGTCTGATTACCTTATATACAAATTTCAAGTCTGTAGATCAAAAATTTGTTGAGTATATAGGTTAAGAGTTGTCCTCACACATACACATGTTCTCACTTTTATAGATATATAGATAGATAGATAGATAATATTTAAAAATATTATTGTATTATTGATTTAAATAACAGTGGTTTGTTTTGAGGATAATATACAGGGTGAACCCAAACGATTTACGCAAGGAAAGCAGGATAATGATAAAATTCATTGACAAAATCATTTAAAAGTATATTCAAAACCAAAAGAACATGTCAAAGTTCAAAATGGCCACCTTTTGCTTCGATTATTTTCTCAATCATTTCTGTTTTTTTCATTTTGCTGAAACACAAGAGCGCGGCTGTAATGAAGTAGAAAAAAAAAGAAATTAAAAAAAAATATATAAGACACTGCTGTTCCTTCCAAAAGGTCGAACTCTTCAACGTCCAAAAATAATTCACCGTCATAAAAAGAATTCGCCGTCGTTTCACTCTCTGCGCTCTTCACCCTGCTTTAAAAAAAAAAAAAAAAAAGTACCGTTTATATCCTGCCCATTTCTCCACTTATGCAAATTGACTATCAACCAGAGCCATCTAGTTTTCCATTTCTCCAAACAGCCAATTTGCAAAGGGGGACAACTCAAACCACACAGAACCATCAAGTTTTCCATTTCTCCAAACAGCCAATTTGCAAAGGGGGACAACTCAAACCACACAGAACCATCAAGTTTTCCATTTCTCCAAACAGCCAATTTGCAAAGGGGGACAACTCAAACCACAGCGGCAAAACTTTTTTGTCCAACTTGGCCCAACTTGTATATGTGAATGAAAATTTGCATAAGAAATTAAGGTGCTAGTTCACCTTACAGAACTGGATTTTCGTAAATGCTCACTAAGGCTCGATCGGAAAGAGCCACACGTTAAACAAGTAAAATATTTGTTTATTTTCCTTATATTTTTTTTTTTTTTTTTTACATAGGCGTCACCACATTATCAAGGCCGATAGGCCACTCAAGGATAAGGGTTAAAGAGTGTACAGTAGTCAAAAGGACAATATAGGAATCGATAGTAATGGAAGTTCGGTAAATTTGTTAACTTAAGTAGAACGGCTCATCAGAAACTTGTTCACGTTGGACTTGAAGACAACCATATTATAGACAGCTGGAAAGCAGGAAAACGGAAGACAATTCCACAGGCGTGCAGTTCTAAGAAAGAAACTTATCATGGAATCTACGTTTAGGTTTAGGCACAGATAAAGAGTGGGGGGAATTATTGATAGTGTTTTCAGCTAGTCGAGTGTTTCTTGTGAAAGTTTGGCGAGAGGGGACTGTTACAGAGAGAGAGAGAGAGAGAGAGAGAGGAGAGTAAACGTGGAGGTAGACACGTTTACCAGAACCGAAGGTCAGCTGACCAAATTACGTATGTATGACGTGATCAGCAGATCGGGGAGATTTGATTTGAGCTTTGAAGAAGACGGACGTTTTTCCGTGGTCTCCCCCTCTTAACTTGGGAGGGGGGAGACGAACGCTGACGTGTGTGAAGAAGAACCCACACAAGCAGATTTCACTTCCACCTGCTGCAGGACCTCTGGGGAAAGTGAAATAAAAAACTATAAAACCGATTCATCGTCTTGGAGTGATAAATCTTCGTCAAACAGGTATCAAGTCTCCCTCCAGGATGAGAAATTTCCAGATGGTCCGTTTTGAAGAAGCAGAAGTAGGTTCAGAAATTACATGTCACACACACGATTCCCTTTATGATAATCAAACACATAACCATTTATATTAGAGACAATCATACGCACACAAATACATTTTGATGTTATACAGTGTATACAAGAAACGTAAATGTATGCCTTCGCCTTTTGATAGTATACACCCAAACGTAAAAAGTGCCCCTAAATGAAGAACTCTATATAACATATTCAAATGTAACGAAAGCTCAATTTGGTACCCCTCAAGGATAACCTCGATGATAACGAATATATAACAGGACCATGGATTGAAGCTCAGTCGAACACTTCCATGAAAATAACGATAAAGTAGAAACAAACTCGCAACATCTCTTCTGTGAGATAGAGGTTGCAGCGAAGAGAAAAGGGCATCCCCCACTAAACCACGAAGTCTATTTTGTACTCTGTCAAGGCAGGACAAGTCTTTTCTAGCAGCTCCTGCCCATATGTGGCAACAGTATTCCATCCTTGGATGTATCTGGCTCTTATATATACGTTGTGATTTGGCTTTAAATAAATTTCAAACAAGTAAAATATTTGTTTATTTTTCTAATATTACGTTGTGATTTGGCTTTCAAGAGCACTTGATGCGTATTTTATTTTATTCAAATTAAAACAACATTTCTATATGAACTCTCATCCTTAACGTTATTCTCGCGTTACCTACGTACAGTTCAAACATTTCAAAATACAACCGCCAGATACAACGCGTGGCTCTTTACAAACAGACTTCTTTCTCTAACTTTACAACATGGCAAGGAAGAAGAAAAGAAGAAAAAAAGAAACAAAACAATATACTGAGGATGGAGTATACCTCTGAAATATATTTGTGATACATTTCAAACAAGTAAAATATTTGTTTATTTTCCTAATATTACATTGTGATTTGGCTTTAAAGCGCATTTGATGCATATTTTATTTTATTCAAATTAAAACGTTTCTATATGAACTCTCATTCTTGAAAAAAAATTGCATTTATTTATTTAGATGAATAAAATGCAAAAAAAAAAAATTCTTTACTCCTAAAATAATTCTCGTTCATTGCACAACCTTCTTTCAGGACGCAATCCAGCCATCAATTGAAAGGCATGGCTTATCAGCCTTGACACACTACCTTTTCGGACCACCGAAACTACACCCGACTCTTTTACCATCCAAAGAAATGACCTTCTGCATGGCTGCCACGACTTTTGATGATGATAATTCCATCCATGTCCGCTCTCTATTGGCAATCTACCGAAATCTGACAGGTTGTTCACAGGATTGCCGAAGGTTTGGCAGTCATTGGGAAACTATTGGATTCCAAGGTATGTATCAGTTCTTGAATGCTCCAATTAGTGATGGGATGATTCTAATATTTTTCCTTGATTCTGATACAATTACTGTACTAAATCCCTTGTTCCAATACAATTACCGATTCCGATTCTTTATAAATCTTTAAATATTTTAAGTGTAAAAGTTATTTTGTCCTGATTACTATAAAAACACACGTTAAGTGTGCAAATATTTTAGAAGGTGCGGGTGATCTATAGATTTTAGCTTTACTGGCAGTTTAAAATCAATAAATATTTATTTTATTATTACTACCAGCAGTGGAAGATTTTATTTTAAACAAAACTAAATAGAAAAAAAGATAATAAGGAATCGTTTTTGGCATCAGAAAATAGGCACAAATTCTTCCAATTCTTATACCAATTCCAATACCCACAAAAGTTCTGATTCCTATTCTAGTTCTGATGCATTTTTCTTGTTTTGAGGAGTTTCGAATTCAGTGATTCATTCAAGGGAGTCACCACTTATCAAGGCCCAGAGGCCACTCGAGGATAAGGGTTAATGAATGTAAGGTGGTAGTGTAGTCATTGGTATAAGTTGGGTAGAATTTGATTATTTAAGGGGACGGTTCAATAAGAACTTGTTTACATTGGACTTGAAGGCTATTATATTGTAGTTGACTGGGAAACAGGCCAGCGGAACAGTGTTCTACAAGTGGGCAGTTCTAGGAAAGACGATTGAATGTTTGGATTAGTGATGGAACGATTCCAATATTTTTGCCGGATTCCAATACAATTACCGATTCCATATGCACTTTTATTCTTTTGAAAAATTTTCAATTCAGTGATTTATTCATTGTGTAACCTTTTACTCCTCTTCCTGATCCTTTATTTTTACAAGGGAGCCACCACTTGTCAAGACCTGAAGGCCACTCAAGGATAAAGGTTAATGAATGTAAGGTGGTAGTGTAGTAATAATTAATGGTGTAGATTCGGTAGAATTTGATTATTTAAGGGGATAGTTCAACAAGAACTTGTTTGCATTGGACTTGAAGGCTATGATATTGTAGTCAGCCGGAAAGCAGTCCAGTAGAACAGTGTTCTTTAAAAAACAATATAAAAAACTTGTAATAGCATAAAATAGATTTTTTTTTTTTTTTTTTTACAAATAGACATTTTTTACTTCTATATAATATTTTGATTGCAGAAATTCCCCTCTGGACCAAAATACTGTAGGTTTGCAACAACATATAAATTTATTATGTCTAAAATATTAGTCACTATCTTATGTAACTTTAGAACAACATTTTAGATACATTTAGTCATTATAATAAAATCCTACATTTCATCCTAGGAGCAAAATCATCACAATCGCAACATCTTTTGACAAAGTACTTCCTATTTTTCCCTCTAAATCTAAAGTTTTCACACCACTCCCAGTCATCACTGGGAAGAAATATTCAAATTATAACTATATTGTCCTGGCATCTTTCATAACTGGATCATGCACTCATAGACATAGAATTATCTTCCCATTTCCTAAATCGAAAATAATAATTTCTCCCTTCTAAAATTCCGGCAATTCTCATTGGCTGAGAGCTGAAATATCAATTATTCTGGAATATACACCTTTATAAAAACCAATGCATCTGACCTTTACAAATATGGCAGCTCTCTCTACACGAAGTAATCATTTTATAAATATTAAACTAAATACAAAAATATTAAGTGCTCATAATCAGAAATTTATGTATCACCAGGCAACTCGCCCCTCCTACAAATAAACAATCCCTGTTTTTTCTTTCGATTTCAAATCTCATTATCGAAATGTCAAGGATGCTATTTTTTTACATTTTTCTTTTACTTTGTATTGCTATAGGACGTTTTTTTTTTTTTCTTATTTATATTTTTTCTCTACCTATGCAGACATTAATGTTGCGCAGACCCCCCCCTTTACAGTACAATCATGTTGACACACCAGTTCTCGCCAGATCACCAAAGTTAAGCAACATTTGGGAAGGCTATTTCCAACATTTGGGAAGACCATTTGGGAAGGCTATGTGCTGCATGTATCTTTTGGAAGGTTGGGCATGGTGCCAGCATGCTCACCCTGTAAAAAGAATTCCTCACTACAAAAACATCTACAAAAGTTGTAGATGGCCTATACCCCTCCAGGGGCTCAAGGGCTATGGATGGATTGAGATACCCCCCCACCACCAAAAAAAAAAACAACAACATGAAAGACCCTGAAACGTAACATTAATATTTATGGATACCATTGTTTGGTTTTCGTTTTAGGCATTAACCACTTAGAATTAACTTGATGCTCCAATATTTTATGCAGATGTTTGATTATAGACTAATTATAGACACACTTTTCTATAAAATGACAACTTTTATTTCTTTTTGTTCATGGTATTTTTTGTTCATGGTATTTTTTGTTTATGGTATTTTTTGTTCATGGTATTTTTTGTTTATGGTATTTTTTGTTCATGATATTTTTTGTTCATAATATTTTTTGTTCATGGTATTTTTTGTTCATAGTACTTTTTGTTTATGGTATTTTTTGTTCATGATATTTTTTGTTCATATTATTTGCACGTGGGGATCCTGACAGCGAATATCAAGGTTAAATTTGGAGCAAGTATTTTTACATCCCCCCTCTCAACTCACACGATGAAGTGTCTATTCCGAAATCCATTCTTAAAATGGGAATGTTTTGGGTGACCATTCTGAAAGCCGTTCTTAACATGAGAAGGTTGGGGGTGAGACAGCAACAACAAGAACAACAACCATACTTTATTTATAAAATGATGACATTTACGGGTTTTCCACTATGGTGATTAAGAATATCTCATTTACATTTGGCGGATACAAGTAGTTTTCGCGATATAAAACCCTGTAAGTCATTTGGAACTATGACATTGATAGTGAGCGCAGTTCTTTTGAGCTTGATTCCATATTACAATGTCTGGCTTGGATTAATTAGTTGTTATGGGTTTTAAAATGTATGTTTGTGAAATAACAATGTAAAAATGGGTTTGTATTATAGATTCGAAAAAGTTGTCACAAAACTAATATATAACAAATAAATGTTATCAAAAGCAAGATAAGTTACTTTTCCACCTAGTTGTTTTTAGTGCTTTTTATTTAATGTAACATGTTTATTCAGTTTGAAAAGCATACAGTGTTTACCGATGTATTGGAAAATTAAAAATGGTACCCGACTCTCTCTTTAACATGGTAAGTTTGGGAAAAGGAGTTAAAAATAAAAAACTAGAGAAAAGACTGTTAAAAACCCACCGAATATATGTCAGCCTATGTCACAATAACAAATATTGAGCAAGTTTCTAAGAGTATTTTGTCTAGTTTTTTATTTTTAACTCCTTTTCCCAAACTTACCGTGTCAAAGAGAAAGTCAGGTGCCATTTTTAACTTTCCAATACATCGGTAAAGATAAATTTTTCCATAGAGCCCTGCATGCTAGTACTGCATACCCCACCCCCCAAAAAATTAAATAACAAAAATTGATTGTGTTGTATATGTTTGCTAAAATGTTGATTATTCAGAATTTAAATATGTACATCCATTTTTGGAATTTTCGATTTTTTTTCTTCTCGGTTTCCAGGTAATGATCCTTCGACAGATCTGAGGGGCGTAGGAGTTTTTGGTCTTCTACAGTTGCTCTACCTCACTTCGCAACCACAACTAGCCACCCTGAAGAAACAGATATATAATCTTTCTCTACATAAAACGCAGGTAAGCATATGTGTTTGTTTTTTGTGTGCTTCTATTGTGATACTAACCAACTCCCCCTGTCCAAGATATTAGGAGTCTCTATGTATATATATATAAAAGACACTTTGTCTTTGTGTATCTGAGTTTGTTTCATCGACACTGCAGCCTTAACCGGGACCTGTTCTTCACCCCTGCCCCAGATCGCAGGCTCTGTAGGCACTCAAAAAAGGTTTACCTTCGACAGTTCCGGAGGTTTCAACGCTAAGCAGCATTCTCAGTTCAAGTGGCATCTCCATTGGAACCAGCTATTTGATGGGGTCGTAAACCAGCCAACACAACAGGACTTCAATGCGACCTTGAATAGACACTGAACAGATCTCCATGGTTTTTCTCCTGTGTAGTTTCTCTTTGTACAACTCTCTCCTAAATACTTAATGTTTTTCCCCTTGTAATACTACTTTTCCTCTTGTAAAGTTATGTCTGATTCAAAGGATGTATTAATACACAAGTACCGAAAAAATTGGCTATTCACTGATTTCGATGACAATAAAAGTATTGGAAGGGTGGAATATTTGTTGATACTCATTCAATCCTGGGCAACATTGGGTTTCCCTACTAGTTAAAAATAGAGGAAAAAATATAACGAAGAAAGTGGAAATAATTTATCTGTAGAACAAAGATATAAGAAGGATCACAAAAGAAAGCTAAAATAGGATTGTTGATCAAGGTGTGCCGGTAATGGGAATACGGGATCACTCAATATATTTTAGAGTTAGTGGCGATGAGTTTTGTGATAGTTTATGACAGTTGGGAACAGTTTACGGACAATCTTGAGTTTGCGACAATTGCGGACAGTGTCCAGTTAGATACAGTGGAATGCAGGCAAATGTGGTTTGAGGCAAATCGAGTTGACGTCAGCTGATGAACATGGCCTCAGCAGAAGACGTAAATGGTCAGAGGGTCGATGGTGTCACACACACACACACACAGTATAATTAATATTTGCAGGATGCGTCGGAGTTTGTGTGTGTCTGTTTTTTTTTTACAGTTTCTCACCTCAAACAGGGTACAGTGCCACTAAGTCGTAAGGAGTTCCTATTTGGGACCAGATTTACAGGGATATTGTGTAGGGAGTTGGGCAGCAAGATGTCTGTTCAGATTACACTTGAACTTCTGCATGTCAGTACAGTTAGGGAAGCAGAGACCCGGTGGGGAAGAGGGGATTTCAAAGTCTAGCAGTTCGAGGGAAGAAACTATTTGAGTAGAAAGCTTTATACATCTTGGAATCTCTACAGTGTAGGGGTGGGATTTTGCTGCTTATTTGATTTGTCGTAAATATTTATGTTGAGGGAGTGCTAGCACTTTTACTTCATCCAAGCACTTACCATTAAAGTGCTTGTAAAAGACAGGCACAGGGATGACACATTTCGGTGATGGGACAGAGGATGGAGTTTGGCTGACAGTGTGGGACTTATTAGTTTGGTGACTTTTTTTAACCCTGTCTAGGAGCAAGAAATTAGTGGTAAATGCGCTAGCCCAAATGTGGCAACAATATTCCTGGCGAATAATGGCTTTGTAGAGATAGGAAATACTCTCAGGTGTAAGTAACCTTCTAGCATGGTAGAGAGAGCCCACTATTTTTGCAGCAGCCTTGGCAATTACCTCAATGTATTTGTTCCAATTCATGTGGTTTGTGAATGTTAAGCTGTTAAGCCTAGGAGCTTGAGGAAAGTATTTTCACGTAGTGTATCATTAGCCGTGGTTATCAGTGGTTGAGAAGGTTTCTTGTAGTTATTAAAGGAAATAAGCTTGGTCAAAATGGACATTCCAATTAGAAAAAATAACCAGATGAATTTTACCCTAGAAAAAAAGAACGTCTTTCTACAAACTTTCCATTGCCAAAAAATGGGAAATGATACATCAAAAATTCTACGTTCGCAAAGGAACATTGGCTTTTCATTTTGGATACTGGATTGAACATAAGTGGATTTTACCATCAATGTGGCAATCTTCAACCAGTCTGGAACAAAAAAAAAAAACATAATTTTTTTCTAATAGAATACCTGAATCCCACATCCTTTCACTGTTTCAATCCATTTTTCCTTTTCTATGTTCATTTAAAAGATTTTAATCATTAATATATTTTCAATTTATGTGCTAAATAGCAAATCTATATCAATCCAGAACAAATATTTTGCTAATGACTTTCCTCTGAGGAGATGAGCCTGCATCGAAAATCCATGGATTAAGGAAATTACTTTAAATGTTGTATTCTTTGTTCAAACAATAAAATATGTGTTTTGAAAATTATATTTTCTGAAAGAAATTTAAACATAAAACCTGCAATTTATATATATATATATATATATATATATATATATATATATATATATATATATATATATGATTTCTTAATTTAATCACATAAATAATAAAATGGGATTTTTTGTCATGTCCAAAAAATAGGGTTGCGCAAGTTTTCGCAAAAATCACAAAAAACTAAAATTATCCCCACTCTTTATCTGTGCCTAAATCCAAACGTATATTCCATGAGCAGAGCTTCTTTCTCAGAAGTGCACGATTGTGGAACTCTCTTCCATTTGTCTGTTTTCCACCTGGCTACAACTTGGATGTCTTCAAATCCAGCATAAACAATTTCCTGATAAACCGTCCCCTAAAGTAAGACACTCTATCGAATCTCCAATACTAATGATTACAACAATACTATCTCATTGATTACTATACACGCAATAACCCTTATCCCTGAGTGGCCTCCGGGCCTTGATAAGTGGTGACCCCCTTGTAAAAAAAAAAAAAGTTTTGAGATAATTTTATAAAAATAAAAAATGTTTCCAAAAAATTGAGTATTTAACATTCATTTAAAAAAAACGGTAAAAGTTGTCTGTTGATTTAGAATGAGTGGTTTATGGCAAATTGATGGTTGAATATGGTTAATTTTCTACTTAATTTTGCATTAAATATTAATCCCTATTAATATGTAACTACACATAAATCGGATACATAATAGTGAGTTCGCTGCACTTGATCATAACAAAGGTTCATACAAAATTTCAGCCAGATTTTCCCAATAGTTTCCGAGAAAAAAACGGAATGGACAGGCAAAGAAAAATACATAAAAAAATTATTTTCCTATGCTCATCAACTTTATATTATATATTGATTACAATAAAATAATCAATAGACGATTGGCTCAATCATAATACAAAATTTGCATAAATTAAAGTATTATATTTAAGTGTATTTTATGTTAGTATATATGTACACGCACACATACATAAGATATTAGACAATAACTAAATTCCCTCGAATGTTAAAAAAAAAAAAAACTAACATAGAAAAGACATAGACATTTGTTTTTGTCCAAGAGAATTGATGTCATCTGCAAGAAAATCAAAAAGCAAAACGCATCTATTAGAAGATTGAATAAGAATACGAGTTGGAGGCAAGCTAGGACATCATCGAAATCATTACATGAGCTACATTAATTCGTCGGATAGAAACTACAAAAATAAAGGAAGAGAGAAAAAAAAATGATAAACATTGTGTGGCAATGAATAAATTGACAAAAAACATGTCAGAATTAGTAACAAATAGATCAATCAATCGATTTGATGTGAGAATGTATTCAATATAAACTAAAAAAATGATTTTCACTCCTCAACTACGTACTTACAATCTCAAAAGTTTTAAGTCCAACGTTAACAAAATCCTAATGAACCGCCCTCTTAAGTAAACACTTCATTAAATCTCTACACTAACATACTGTACTTGCAATAACCCTTATCCCTGAGTAGCTTCCAGGCCTTGATAAGAGGTGACCAACGTGTAAAAAAAAAAAAAAAAATGAACTCCTCAACTACGTACTTACAATCTCAAAAGTTTTTGGCACTAGTAACCACCTTGAAGTACTTTTTTCAAAGTCTCCGAAAAATATTGTTGGGCCCCTGTATATATATATATATATACACCCATACACATTTCATCATTGTATTTATTATATCTATTTTTTTTTTACATCCAGAATTTTCCATTCTGCGTCATGGGATTAAACATCTCCAAGATGGTTCTGCAGATGCTGAGAGAAGACAGACTAAATCGGTAAGCGTTAATCAAATTTTAAAGTTTTCTGAATGCTCAGATCAACGAACTGATGAAAGAACTGATCAATTATTAAAATCAATAAATCATTAATCCATCACACACTAGCCCACCACCTCGTACATTCTTGTTCTAGGGTACTTAGCACCCCGATATTCATGATAGTATGGATCCGTCTGCCACTATGTAAGCCAGACATTTCTGCCGTCGAGTGAAGAGCACACACGCAGTTTAATCGCTCGTAGTGAACACCAGGTCTCTTTCACCTTAATATTGTGACCCCTAAATTGGACCACAACAATACTAAGCTCCTTTCTGACTGATAGTATGTATTTAGGCGACTTTATAGCGGATATTTTAACAGTTTCTGAATGCATATACCATGCATTGGGTTGTGTTGTGATGCCTCCATTCAGTCTTGAAAGACAAAGGATACCCCCTGTAATTGTGAGGTAAGGGTTGCGCAATCACCAACCACATCTCTCCTAAATCGGCACTGTTTGAGTCCAGTGGCAAGGAAAAATCCAGGATGACTGGAAACAATGCCAAGATAAGCAGAGAGCACATACAGCACCTGGAAGTCCCAAATGGTCACCCATTTAGTACTGGCCAGGTTCAACGTTGCTTAACTTTGGTTAACCGGTGTGTCAACGTGATTATGCCGTACATAAGGCAGCAGTAGCTAGGGTGGTAGTCCTTGATATATCTATCTGGCATAAGTGTTTCTAAATGAAATTAAATCATACAGTATTACTGTACAAATGCTTAATATATCTGATCCTGCTAAGAAGGTAGGCTCCCTCTACCATGCTAGAAAATTACTCACGCTACAATGTATACCATGTCTTTACAGTCATAATTTACTCATGCATGGAGTATTGTTGATCTGCCGCATCTATGACTCGTCCTTCCCTCTCTTACATAAGGTTCAAACAAAGACGTTCAATCGTCAAAATGGACGACATTAAAGAATACAATTGCAAATTATTTAAGACTTCTACCTGGTCATGGCTGACGGAATGAGAGCATGCCACCCCCGTGAAATAAATAAAGCATTCCATTGGAAATTCTGTGCAGATTCCAGAGTTTGACAGAAAGATTTCGATAGTTCGACAAGATACACCTGAAGAAGGGCGGAGGTTACATTGATTAAAACATTGTTAAAATGGCACTCATGATGAGAACAGTAGTCCTAAGAATCCAAATGATACAAATTATCAATCCTCATCTCAAAAATTCAGAAACATGAAATATAATTTGATTTAATTCCTTTCAGAAAGTATTTTGTTTGGGTTAGAATTATTTTCAAATGATTGACATCATTAAAATATGGAACTTTACAAAACTCTAGAATAATTTTACCACTTTTTTGATGAGAGACTGCATTTTTTTTATAGCTTGTATAAATGTATCAATCTAAAACATTTAATATCCAATTCATGTAATATATAAAGTAAAGTTAGTCTATTGCTTTTTTCTTTTTTGTGCAAAATCTGTTACACTTTTGATGGGTACCTCTTTTGTCTGTGGGCACATATGTTCTTAAAAACTGGGAAACGTAGCCTCAAATAATATTCACCACAATACGGTAAATATCTTTCAAGATTTATATGTAACTGAAAGTAGTCCTTGATATATCTAAAACCTTCGACATAATTTGCCATGAGGATCTTCTAATGAAAATTAAATCATGTACAAATGTTTAATATATCAGATCCTGCAAAGAAGGTGGGCTCCCCGCTACCATGCTAGAAAATTACTCACACCAAGTACCTCGGTAGTGTACAATAAAGGAGAGCACCTCTTTTGTCCGTGGACATATCTGTTCTTAAAACCCGGGAAACTTACGTAGTTCTCCTTATAAAAATCCTCTTTTCTTTTCAAACATTATCCAAACTTGGAAGATGCAGAACTTGCCGCAGAGTACTTACTCTCAAATAATAATATTCACCACAATACGGCTAATACTTTGCAAGATTAACAGGTAACTGAAAATTTAATTAGCCAACTACCGAGCTCCTCTCAAACAAAGTTTTTCTGACCTATACTCAACCACTCTATCATAAAGTTTATATTTGTTTTGTATGGGTGGGACACAGCGAATTTGATCGCTACTAAATGCATGCATTGAACATTGAAATAAATACTGAAAATCTATGATATTATATTAATATATTACATTGATATATATATGTTCCTTTCCCATCTAATGGAAGAGTTGTGGAGACGGCGTGAGAAAGGACACTCATTTACACGAATTATTAAAAGCATAAGACAACAATACACTTTTTAAAAAATGTTTAATTTTCAAAGTTGTTTTATTTTGTATAAATTTATATTTTGTTACGTGGTTCATTACTTCAGATTTTATTTTGTTCATTTTTCTGTTAAGACAATAATACACTTTCTAAAAATTTTTTCATTTTTCTGTTAAATAAATAGTTATAAATATATAAAAATGTATATTTTGTTTGTTTACTTTATTTAATTAAGTGCTTACTTCCAATATTAAAATATTTTTTATATTAATTACATATTTTTTATTTTAAAACTTTAATAATTTTTATTTTTATTTTAAAAATAATAATTCGTAATATTCGTGATTTGACGGTGTAAAATACTGATGTGACCCTTCTAGAGTTGTCGGTCTTTGCTGGGACTTAACTGCAAGACTGCCTATATATATATATATATATATATATATATATATAGTGCCAAATTTTGTTGAAAATTCAAAGACTCACGTTTTCTATTTTATAACCTTCGTTTATTTCCTGGATTTTTCCATTACAGCTGTTTCATTAATGAGTTGGCAATTTTACGATTTATGTTTCCGTAAAAATATCCTGTCCCCACGAACTTCTTCAGATGTTTATCCATTAGATTTTTACAACAAATGGTATATTTTTAAGATGCTGGACATCGTATTTGGGTAAAAGGATTTCCACAGCCATGCTTCCTCACTTCCTCCATCTTTTGGTGTTATATAGTATATATACATATATATAAATATATATATATATATATATATATATATATATATATAATTTATTATTATTATTATTATTATTATTAATCTGATCGCTACTAAGCACAAGCATAGAACATTGAAATAAATACTGAAAATCTATGATATTATTATTAATCAGGTTATGCAACAAGACAGATGATTTGATGTCTGTCACTAACGATGCATACGCCGCATGCTACTACAAAGTCTATCACATTTGGAAGAACCAAAATAAAACGATTGTGGATTCCGGATTCATCCTCAAAGGTAAGACGATTTAACCCAAACAACCTGATTTCCATCTACATATTTATCTGAATAAATTTACAGTGAACTGTCCCCTTAAATAATCAAATTCTATCCAATTTTCACTATTAACGATTATCACATTACCACTTTAGATTCATTAACACTTATCCTTGAGTAGCCTTTGGGCTTTGATAAGTGGCGACTTCCTTGTAAAAAAAAAAAAAAATCTGTGCCGAGTTGTTGAATGTATAGCAGTACCAGTTAACCGGCATTGCCCGGTGGAAGCGTGCCCCCCCCCTCGGGAAAAAATAAAGTAATATAACGTAAACAAATATCTTATTAATCTTTCCTAGACATGGCCCCAAATAGTAGCCCCTTACGTCCAAATGGCGATATGCTTTGTAAGGCGTGAACATGAGTAAAAAAAAAATATATATATATGAGGAAATACCTGATTGTGATTTCCTTCTTCGCCACACAAATTCCAACAAATGTAGATTGAGCATAATTAAATTTTTTTTAATTGGAATTCTTGCCGCCTAGGTGAACTCTAAAATCTTTCTGTCAAACTCGAGATTCTGAACGGAATTTTGAATGGGAGTGGGGGTCGCTTTCGGGTTTGTCAGCCACGACCGGATAGAATTCCTAATTAATTCGTAATTGTATTTTGAGTGTCGCCACGCACTGAGGATTGAACCTTCAACCTCTTGAGGAGTGTAACTTTACAACTAAATTTTACCAAATACTTTATATGCACTACGACACTGAACCTTATGAATACTAAAACATACAATTGTGAATTCCTCAGGACTTTTAATCAGTCATGGCTGATGAAACGAGAGCATGCTACCTCCGTCAATTAAATAAAAGGTTCTCTTTAAAACTGTGCAGATTCTCAGAGTTCGACAGAAAGATTCATGCAAAAAAAAAAAAAAAATACACCTAAAGATTGGAGATTACAACAATCCAAACTTGAAAATAAGTTAGGATGAGAACAGTAGCCCAAATAATATGAATAATCGATCCTCATCTCAAAAATTGAGAAACGTAAAAGTGATTGCACTCCTGATCAAGACCACGTGAGTTGAGTGACGGTCTGATGGAATAAGATTCATCGACATTTGTGGCCTTCATTAGGGCGGCACCCACTCTGAACACAAGAACAGCCAAAGTTGGGGTTGCCACCTCAAATAAGAGAAGAGGGAGCACAGAGTGCTAAACGTGAGGAGAAAACAAAGGAAAAATGAATTTTGTTTTGAAAGAGAAAGAAAGAAAGAAAGAAAGAAAGAAAGCACCAAAAGTGATATACTTCTAACCTGGGTAATAAAAACTGTAAGTTGCTATTTGAATTACTGGAGCTAGCTGCACTTGGTGGTTCTGTGGAAGAACTGTTTGGGGTAGTGGTAGTAGTAGTAGTAGTAGTGACAGCTGGGGGCTTGGGAATTTCAGCTTGCCGCCTAGGGAGCCGTTCTAATTGTTGCCTGAAAAGAACAAGATCAAATTAGAATTCAAAGAGGATCAAGATTTTCATCTGGGGAAAAAAAAAAAAAAAAATGCAAAAGAAGGAAGAGGAGAAAACAGTAGAATAAGGGTGGGATGGGGGGGGGGTAAATGGTGCTTATCCAGAATTCAACCGAAATAAAAAAAAATTCAGAAAAATCCTTGACGCATGCACAGACTGAAAAGGTCATATTCCAAAAATCACAAATTTATTTTTTATAAAGAAAACCGTTTTTAAGTGATTAATGTTAAATTGTTAGTATTACATGGCTAATCTCACAAGTTTAAATTATTGTTGAGTTATCTGCCATTGTTTTTTCAAGATAGTAACATACGAGTCTTTTTTGCTCACCATAAAATTTTATTTTCTAGGTAAAACCCCCCAAAAAAACTCATTATTGAGATGAGTATTATTTATTAATTTTATTTATTGCGGACTATTATCCTCATCTTTCTTAATTGTTGTTTCATGACGTTTCGGCCAACTACTCCTCTGGCCTTTATCAGGTGGTAACCGCGACGGGATGGGAACTCCAAATCTCCTAACTGCTTCCTTAGCAATTACTGCTTTTAGGGCTCGTGTCGCAGTGGATATAGACATTGAATCTCTATGGTTCCAGGTGAGCATTGTCTGAAGATAGCGGTTTCAATTCTACCCAAAGCCGGCTAAAGGCTTACTTGGCCAAAATTTGGTGAGATGACAACAACTATGGAAGGCAGTAATTGCTGAGGATGCAATTAAATGATTTTTTTATGTCTAATGCGTTAACCTGCAAAATTTATTGTATATTTTGCGAACCTCTTCCCTCTGATGAGAAGAAGTGCATTCTTCGAAACTCCATGGAATAAGGTTTTTCTTGTTTTATTTGTACTCCCTTGTCGAATAAATAAAATTTTGCATATCTTCCTTACAGGTTTAAAAGGTTTTTGAAAATTTGAAAAAAAATTTTTCAACTTCAAAATTTTTGTTCTCTCTCTCTCTCTCTCTCTTTCTATATATATATATATATATATATATATATATATATATATATATATATATATATATATATAGTGATGGGACGATTCCAATATTTTTCCTGATTCCGATACAATTACCGATTCTGATTCTTTATAAATCTCTAAATATTTAACTATATAGTTGCATGTTTTCTCTGATTACTGTAAAAACACACATGTTAAATGTGCAAATATTTTCATAAACATAAACATATACTTGTGGGGAATGATCTATCGATTTTGGTGGTTTAAAATCAATAAATATTCATTATTTTATCATCATTCCCAGCAATGGAAGATTATGCTTTAAACAAAATCAAATAAAAAAGACAATTAAAAGAATCGCTTTGGCATCAGTACAAATTTTTCCGATTCTGATACCCTCAAATATTCCAATTTTTCTGGTTTCCGATTCCGATCAATCGGCCCAGTACTCATATATATATATATATATATATATATATATATATATATATATATTCTGCCAAAAGGAAAAAATGAGTCCACAATCATAATTTTTTTTTTAAATTTTGTAATTTTTTATTTCCGCAAATGTCTGTATTTTTTTTTATCATCTGATGTTATGGCTATACACTGAATCGTTTGATACTCCACCAGATTAAATGAATTCGTGCTCTGGAATCTGATGACCAAGAACCTTCTCAGGAAACTGGTCAATTCGAGAAAGAAAAATTTATTTATGGTTTTAATAAATTTTTTTTATCATCATTTGAAAACAGTTATCTCATTTAGCCACAACAATGTTGAATCTCATTTTCTTCCTCTTTTGCAGATGTCGAAAACCAACTGCGCAAATCGGCAGCAAGCCTTATTAAAGAGCTTGAAGAATATGTGAAGAATGGAAACACTTCTGTTCCGAAATCCAAAATGTCAAAATCTTCAAGTGATAAGCTCGACAGTTTTGTCGGAGTTGCGGACATTTTGAGCAAATGAGTTCCATGCAGGGATGCTGGTAACGACTCGTCCTGCATCAGGAATGCATAAGAATCTAAAAGGATACGTTTTATGAAAATATATGTGAAAAGATGAGGAGTATCTCATCATATCTGTTAGATGAGTATTTTATTTTATCTGTTAAATGAAAAAGAGTTTGCTATTTAATATATGAGTATTTTTGTTTACTATGATATGGGAAAAGAAATAGTTCTGCTGTATTGTAAATAAATTGCACACACACACACACACACACACACACACACACACACATATATATATATATATATATATATATATATATATATATATATATATACAGGGTGTCCCTCCCAAAAATGTCCCATCACTAATTATATATATATATATATATATATATATATATATATATATATATATATATATATATTTATTGTATTTTGTGGGCAGACATATATATTGTATTTTGTGTACTATATATATATATATATATATATATATATATATTGTATTTTGTGTACAGAAAGTTAGATAAGTCATTGGTACTGTCGGTTTCAAGCGCGATAATAAGGACCGTTTTAGATATCCATATCAGGCTCGCTCAAGAGATGAGTATTGGCTGGAGAGAGCTTGATATGGATATGTAAAACAGTCCTAATTATCAGCTTGAGACCGACGGTACCAATGACTTATCTCATGTAACAACTTTCTGTACACAAAATATAAATACGTTCTTATTTTTCGGATTTTCCTTTTAATTGAGCACTCTGCTGGATTTCTTTTTCCAAAAAAAAACTAATCATATATATATATATATATATATATATATATATATATATATATATATAAAATAACAGTATAGCTACATTCCAAGATCCAAATATTTATTTTTCATATGAAACAGCTTTTCCAGCATGTTAAAATTTCAGTACATTTTTTACAGATCTGCTTCGTTAAGCAGAAATAATTGGTTATTATTATGTCAATACTGATTCTTTTTTTGCATATACTCTTCAGAAAAAACAGGAATATGATATGGGAAGAGAAATAGTTGTTATATTGTAAGCAACATGCATATAATATATATATAATATATATATATATATATATATATATATATATATATATATATATATAGGGTGTCTCAAAAAATGTAAAAAGTGTACTCGCACTTCAAATGATGATAAACGCTTTATTCATGAACATATAATGAAATGGAATAGTTTCGAATACAGAAGACAAATGTAATTGAAGAATCAGGTTTGCAAATGTTCAAATTGATGACCATTATTATCAATTAAACAATTAAAGTGTGAGTACATTTTTGAGACACCATATATATATATATATATATATATATATATATATATATGCATTTTTTTTGTATATATATTAGTGATGGGACGATTAATCAGCATCAGAACTGGGAATGGGGAAAATCCTAAATTTGATGGGTATTGGAATCAGAAAAATTTGTGGCTATTTTCCGATGCCAAAAACGATTCTTTTAATTGTTTTTTTTTTATTTGATTTTGTTTAAAGCAAAATCTTCCACTGCTGGTAGTAATAATAAAATAAATATTTATTGATTTAATACTACTATCAAAACTTAGATCAATAGATGACCCCCAACTAGAGTATTTTTATGCGTTGGAAAATATCTGTACATTTAATGTGTGTGTTTTATGTTAATTGGAACAAAAAAAAAAAAAATTCTAAGAATTGGAATCAAAATCGGTAATTGTATCGGAATCAGAAACAATATCGTCAGGGATGCCAAATCATCTATCACCATTTACAAAACAGGGATTGTCTCGAGAAATATGATGGAATGCCTTAATGGTTCCCACATCGTGTTAAATAGGGTGTAATAAATATGTAAAGCAGTCTATCGTTTTTTTTTTTTTTTTGTGTGTCATCGATAGATTTCTTCCCACAAAGTTGTCAGTTTTTCTTATGAATCGTTGCAGCATGTTATTTAGAGGAATTGAATTTGATTTAATTCGTTCTGGAAAATACTTTGTCTGGATCATAATTATTTTTAAAACGTCATCAGTTTAAAAAAAAAAATAAAAAAAACAAAAAAAAAACAATGGGCAATTGAAAAAAAGATATTTATGCTTTTATTTTAATCTTCACAAAATTATCCGTCCAAAACATTTAATATCTAATGCAGCAAGTGAAATCAGTCTCTTTATTGTGTCCTTGTCATCAATAGTTTACTTCCTAAAATATAAATATTTAATTCTCATTTGCCAGTGTTTCTTGTAGATTGTTGCAGCATGTTGTTTTGGTAAGTCAAAAAACAAAAACAACAATTTTCCTATACAAAAAAAAAAAAGGAAGCAAACCAAACACCACGAATAAATATTTAAAGATATAAAAAACATAAAGCATTTTTTTTTTTTTCGAAAATTACTGGATTCGGTATTAAATAACCCGAAAATGGTCGATAGGCTGTAAAACAAAACAAATAAAAGGGAGATAATTTATTAGAAATAGAAATTATTTTCTTTATTCAAGAGAAACACAGAGTGGAGGGGAAAAGAGAGAGAGAGAGAGAGAGAGAGAGAGGGAGAGAGAGAGAGAGAGATTTAACATCATTATCTATGAGAGCTAATTTGTTAGCTATACTGGATTCGGTATTAAATAACGCAAAAAATGGTTGATATGCTGTAAAACAAAAAACGAAATAAAAGGGAGATAATTTATTGAAAACAAAAAAACGAAATAATTCATTAGAAATAAAAAATACTTTGGGTCGAAATTATTTTCTTTATTCAAGAGAAACACAGAGTGGAGGGAAAAAAAGGAAGAGAGAGAGAGAGAGAGAGAGAGAGAGAGAGAGAGAGATTTAACAGCATTTGTTAAGTAACCATTATATATGAGAGCTAATTTGTTAGCCATACTTAGAGATGTGATTGTGGTTTTGAACCGATTCGAAAATAACAAACTGGTAAATAAATTTATAAAAAGCTTTAAAAACACACACACACACACACACACACACACACACACACACACACACACACACACACACACACAAATTGTTATGGCTTCTTAATACACACAGCATTTTTATCTATTTCATAATTGTTTTGTTTTGTAGTCTTTATAAAATTATCCGTCCAAAAATTATAATTTAGTAAATTATTTTTTATATTTTCTGACTTATTTTATTATTTGTATTAATTTATTTCAATAAATTCAAAACATAGCGTTTCTTTTCTTTTTTTTTCTTTTTTTTTTTTTACTTCATTCGTGTTTTTCTTTTCTTTTGATCTATCTACTCGTACTGTCACCATGATCACCAGAATAAAATTTCAGAAAATATGTTTTTCCATATTCAAAACTTCATTCTCCTCTCTTTTTAAAAATTAGCATTTTTCTTTTAGTTTGGTTTTTAGTTTTTACAAAAATTGTTATTTTTTAAAATTGAATGTTCATATTTTCTCACTTATTTTATTATTCATATAAATTTATTTCAATTAATTTAAAACATCACAAAATTTATCAAATTTTTTTTCTTTCGTTTTTTTTTTTTTCTTTGTCTCCATATACTCATGCGGTCCTCATGAACACCGAAAAAAATTCTGAAAAGACATTTTTCCATATTCATTTAATTTTCCTCTCTTTTTAAAAAAGTGGCTAACCTACAAAGTTAGTGTTGTTTTTTGTTTTTAAATTTTTATAAAATTTATCCGTCCAAGAGTTGCCATTTTTATAAACTGATTTTTCATATTTTATGACTTATCTCATTATTTGTATTAATTTATTTGATTAACTTTTAAACATCACAAATTTATCACATTTTTACTTTCTTTTTATCTTTCTTTGTTTCATTTATGAATACTGTCCCCCATGCACATCGAAAAAAAAAGATTTCACAAAATACATTTTTCCATATTAGCTGCTTCATTTTCCTATTTTTTGGTGAAAATCGGTTAACCTAGAAACTTTTATATTTATTTTTAATATTTTAATTTTTATAAAATTATTCGCCCAAAAATTATTTTTTATTTTTTTTTTTTAGTTTTTACACAATTATCTGTTCAAAAATTATATTTTTTGTAAATTGATTTTTCGTATTTTCTGACTTATTTTTTTTTATTTGTATTAATTTATTTGAATAAATTTTAAACGTCACAAATTTATCACTTTTTTACTTTCTTTTTATCTTTCGTTGCTTCATCTATGAATACTGTCCGTATGCACACCGAAAAAAAAAATTCACAAAATACATTTTTACGTATTAACTACTTCAGTCTCCTATTTTCATAAAAAGTGACCAAACTTTTTTGTTTTTTAGTTTTTCCACAATTATCTGTTCAAAAATTATATCTTTTGGAAATTGAGTTTTCATATTTTCTTACTTATTTTTTTATTTGTATGAATTTAATTGAATAAATTTAAAACATCAAAAATTTATTACATTTTTTAAAACTTTCCTTTTATCTTTCTTTGCCTACTCACACTGTCCCCATACACATCAGAAAAAAAAATTCACAAAATACATTTTTCCATATTAACTGCTTCATTCTCCTATTTTTAAAAAATCAGTTGATCTAGAAACTTTTAATTATCCGTCCAAAAATTATTTTTTTATTTTGTTTTTTAGTTTTTCCACAATTATCTGTTCAAAAATTATATCTTTTGTAAATTGATTTTTCATATTTTCTTATTTTTTTTTTATTTGTATGAATTTATTTGAATAAATTTTAAACATCACGAAATTTGTTACATTTTTTAAAACTTTCTTTTTTATCTTTCTTTGACTCCATCTACTCAAACTGTCCCCATAGATATCAGAAAAAATTTCACAAAATACATTTTTCCGTATTAACTGCTTCATTCACCTATTTTTTAAAAATCAGTTAACCTAGAAACTTCTAATTTATTTTTAATATTTTAGTTTTTATAAAATTATCCGTCCAAAATTATTTTTTTATTTTGTTTTTTTAGTTTTTCCACAATTATCTGTTCAAAAATTATATCTTTTGTAAATTGAGTTTTCATATTTTCTTACTTATTTTTTTATTTGTATGAATTTATTTGAATAAATTTTAAACATCACGAAATTTATTACATTTTTTTAAAACTTTCTTTTTTATCTTTCTTTGGCGCCATCTACTCAAACTGTCCCCATAGACATAAAAAAAATTCACAAAATACATTTTTACGTATTAACTGCTTCATTCTCCTATTTTTTTAAAAAGCAGTTGACCTAGAAACTTCTAATTTATTTTTAATATTTTAGTTTTTATAAAATAAATAAAATAGTTTCCGATTTACTTTTCTTTTATTTTGTATGAGTTTAAATTTAAAACCTTACAAAATTTGTCCTATTTTTCTTTTTGCTACTTTCATTTTTTTTTTAATCTTTTCTTTGCTTCCACCTACTCACACTGTGACACCGGAAAAAAATTTCAGAAAATACTTTTTTCCATATTCACTATTTCATTCTCAAAGTGACTAACCTACAAACTTAGCATTTTTTTTTGTTTTATTTTTTAGTCTTTACACAATTATCGGTTCAAAAATTGTAATTTTTGTAAATTGATTTTTTATATTTTCTGACTTATCTTTTTATTTGTATGAATTTATTTGAATAAATTTAAAACTTCACAAATGTATCACATAGTTTTGACTTCTTTCATTTTTTTTCTTTCTTTGACTTCATCTACTTGCACTGTCCCCATAGACACCAGAAAAAATATTTCAGAAAATACATTTTTCCATATTCACTAATCTATTTGTTGGGCATACACTTTTCAGACTGATATGCAAATAGGTATGTTGCGCACACATACACACAAAAATTCATCAATAGTGCAATGGTTATTTGCTTTTGTTTTCTATTTGTCCAACAGGTGATGTCTCTTTTTCCCACTTTCGCTCTATCTATCTCTCTCTTTTTCGCTCAAACCACTGATGTAATCATGTGACAGCCTGTGGCCTTCCCTTTGACAAGCCACCGACCCTATAGCTGTGTGCCGTGGTTTACTACCTCCATCTCTTCGTCATTCTTGTTGGTCATGTCATCATCTTTTGGTTCACACTGGCGGCTGCTAACAGAATGCACGTGGAAGTAAAATAAGTTGTGGAACAAAGAAAGGAAAAATCCAATGGACACCAATATTTCACATATATTTGATGGTTGGATTTGTAAATGTGTGCGTCTTCTCCCTGTTCTATCGATGTTATGTTCTTCTGTCAGTTACAATTTATCTCTATCTCTGTTTCGCAGTCAGCTCTAGAAACTGTCCAACTGTTGTCGCTACCAGCTCCCATCTGTCACAATTGGCAGCTCGATGTCAACTGTCTTCTCTGTGTCGGTATCTTTCCTGTCTTATCTGTTCTGTAGGTTTCTATTGTCATTGTCAAATCAAAAAGGCTCGATTTAAAATTTCCTAAAGATTCATTGTTTGCTACTTCCCATCTCTTTGTTTATTGGCAGACAGTTCTTATTCCTTTGTCTTCCCCCCCCCTCAGCACTTAGTTACTCAGGTCCACTTTATAGTATCACAATCAAACCTACATTCCTTTTGCCTCAGCAGGCGATACCTTCATTTTAAGAAAAAAAGAAGGTACAATCTTTCTCCAAGGTAAGGCACACAAACCTGTATGAACACTCATTACACACGCATTCACAATGAATTATTCAGTAACTTACCAGTTCACATGCATTTACATACAACGAACTGAATCATGATTTCCACGTGGTATCATCGAAGACCTTATAAGAACTTACACATGTTTGTATGTTGATGTACTGAGAATGCATTGTATAAATATTAATTTACTTGTTAAATAAATGGTTATTTTATATATACTAGCAGTTCAGCCTGGCTTTGCTCAGGCCTTTATGTACTGTTCATAACTTTATGTGCTTATATATATATATATATATATATATATGTATATATATATTTTCTTACTTATCATTTTATTTTAAAACATGACAAATGTATCACAAAGTTTTGACTTCTTTCATTTTTTTTCTTTCTTTGACTTCATCTACTTGCACTGTCCCCATAGACACCAGAAAATATATATATATAAATATATTAAAAAGTTTGACTCATGTCCAGGTGACCTACATCTAAAATTTCAAGTGTTTAGACGAAAAATTGGTGGAGGAGTTTGATAGGGTCTGCAAAGGTCAACTCTTTCAACTTTGATCTTTTGGCAGCCAAATTTTCGGCTAAAAACCGATTAAAAAGCTTGCCCTATGTCTGAATACACTTTATGGAAAATTTCAAATGTTTACACCAAAAATTGGCAGAGGTCAAATTTTTTTTAACTTGACCCCAATTTTGATCCCTTATCGTTTATTGTTTTGGGCTCAAATCAAATTAAAAAGTTTGATCCATGCCCAAATAACCTACATCTAAAATTTAAAATATTTAGACCCAAAATTGGCGGAGGAGTTTGATAGAGTTTTCAAAGGTCAAATCGTTGAATTTTTACCTCTTGACAGCCAAATTTCTGGCTGAAAACTAATCAAAAATTTTTTCCCAAATCTCAATACTCCTTATCTCGAGTCTGTAGACTGAAAATTGACAGAGTAGTTTGGTAGGGAAATGTACACACACAGACACACACACACACAGACAATTTCACTTTTATAGATATAGTAGCAGGTCAGCCCGGCTTTGCTCGGGCCCTATGTACTGTTCATAACTTACCCTACGTGTGAATATAATTTATACAAGATTTCAAATGTTTAGACCAAAAATGGTCTGAGTAATTTCGTAGAGACCGCAGAGGTCAATTTTTTTAACTTTGACCTCAATTTTGAACCGTTTAAAATTCATTATTTTCGTCTCAAATCGTAATAAAAACGTTTTACCTATGTCCAAATTACCTATATCTAAAATTTCAAGCCTGTAGACCCAAAATTGACGGAGAAATTTGGTAGAATGTGCAAAGGTCAACTCTTTCAACTTTGACCTTTTTGCAGACAAAATTTCGCCCCAAAACTGATTAAAATAAATTTATTTTTATATTATTTTTTTATTTATATTTATTAATCTACCTGAATTCTTTTCTTTCTTTTTTTTCAAAAAAAAAAACGTTCATGTAGAGAGATAGATATAAATAAAAAATAATATAAAAAAAATTATTGAATTATTTATTATTTATTTATTTATTCATTTATTTATTTATTCATTTATTTATTTATTTATTCATTTATTTATTTGTTCATTTATTTATTCATTTATTCATTTATTTATTTATTTATTCATTTATTTATTTATTCATTTATTTATTTATTTATTTATTCATTTATTTATTCATTTATTCATTTATTTATTTATTCATTTATCTGCTCATAACGACTGTACATTCCTGCATTGTAAGCTTTCAAAAATACCTTTATTCCTTAACAATGCTTCAAGCCAACCACGCCATAGTTAATAAGAGTTATTTCCCTTTGTGATTTTAAAGTTAATACAGGGTGACCCAAAAACAAAAACAAAAAAACAAAAAACAAAAGCTAAATGAAGACAATCTAGAACATATGCTGTAGGACGGTGAAAAAAGGGGCCAAAGACCCTAGTTTTTTGATGTGATGTTTTTAATATAATAAACTAGTTATGACCAAAGTTTCATTTCATTCGGATAAAACACTAAGAAACCGGGGCCTAATTAGAGTTGGGAGCCCGTTTTTATTGGGTCACTCTGTACTAGCGTTCAGATCGTGTTACAGTACGAACAAAAATATGTTCATCTGTAAATCTAATATATAAATGGCTATACGTCTGTCTGCCTGTCGGTCTGTCTTTCCCTCGGTCTGTCTGTCGGCTTTCTAAATAAGAGCGTTTATAATGATTCCTTCTCTGATCTTAAGCAGATATTGCATTGGTGCAATAGGGAAAGAGGTAGCTGGTTAATTTTAATGTATCTAAAACCAAGCTTCTATCATCATCAACGCCCTGAATTGAAATGAATGGCTCACATCTTGGGGGAGCTCCATGTTTTTTTTTCTTTTTTTTTTTTTGACATAGGAGTCACCACTTATCAAGGCCCAGAGGCCACTCGAGGATAAGGGTTAAAGAGTGTATAGCGGTCAATGGGACAATATCATAGTAATCGTTAGTAATGGAGATCTGATAAAGTGTCTTACTTAAGGGGAACGGCTCATCAATAACATGTTTATGTTGAACTTGAAGACGACCGTATTATAGTCAACCAGAAAGCAGGGAAACGGAAGAGAGTTCCGCAGGCGTGCAGTTCTAAGAAAGAAGCTTTGTTCATTGAATCTACATTTAGGTTTAGGTACAGATAAAGAGTGTGGGAAATTATTGATAGTGGTTTGGGTAGACGAGTGTTTTTCGTGAAAGTTTGGCGAGGGGGGACCATAGATTGGAGCTCAGACGAGCACTTGCCATGAAAATAACGATAAAGCAGGGATTGGCTCGCAACGTCTCTTCTGTGGGAAAGAGGTTGCAAGGAAGGGAAAAGAGCATCCCCCACTAAGCTACGAAGTCTATTTTGAACTCTGTCAAGGCAGGATAAGCTGCTTCTAGCAGCTCCTGCCCAGATGTGGCAACAGCACTCCATCCTTGGTAGAGAATTGCATCAGCAGTGAGATATCCACTGGATCGTTAGAAGGATCCCATCATTTTTCCAGCGACCTTGGCAATGGATTTGATGTACGTGTTCCATTTCAGATCAGGAGTTAAGATCAAGTTTAGAAGCTTGTCAAAACATGGAGCCTCCCCAAGATGAGAACCATTCATTTCAATTGATGCCAGATGGGGATCAGAGCAATTGATGATGTAAAGACAGAAGCTTAGTTTTAGGTGCATTAAAAGTAACCAGCCACCTCTTTCCCCATTGTACCACATGCTCAAGAGCAGAGGAGAGAGAATCAGAGAGAACTTGGTTGTTTACTGTCTTTGATGTGCTGCCATAGATGGTAGTCTCATCAGCATTAATGTCTATGAATGATCTAAAGATGTGATTTGGAAGATCATTAATGTAGATCAGTAAGAGAGTTGGGCCTAGGATGGATCCCTAAGGGACTCCAGCATTAATACTGAGAGCTTCTGATCATCGACCGTTACTCTTATGAACCTATCAGAGAGAAATGATTTAATAATTGTGAAAACAAAATAGAAAATCAAGAATAAGCGAACAATCAGAAAAACAAAAACAAAAAAAAAACAGTGAACATGATAAAAAAATAAAAAACGACTGAAAAAAATGGCATAAATAACCCTGAAACAATATTAATACTTTAAAAATCGAAAAAAATATATCTGACATCTCGATTCGAACGTGCAATCTTAAGATAATGATGCTGCTACTATAACGACTGGTCTATGATCGTGTCAGCGAAATTGGGTCTTTTTTTTTAATATTTAAACTAATTCAAGAAAGAACTTTTTTGCGTATGGCTAAATTGTCATGAACGAATGCTTTTTTTGCTACCCTCCCTGCAGAAAAGTGCCCAGTTGAGGGTGAAGAAATTAATATTTTTAGCCAATTTTTCAATATTTGTCATCCAAAAGGTCGAGCTGCAAAATGATACCAATCTTGTGAAAATCCATTGCCTCTGTCGAAAGTTTTTGCAAGACATACAAACATACATACATACATACATGTAAACAGATTTTTGCCCTATATATAATAGACTAGCAGCAGTGCCCGGCATTGCCCGGGTGTTTGTCGGTGTAAAAGAAAAAAAAAAGTTTTGGTAGGCAGATACGCTCGAACCTGAAGCCTTGAAGCGAAGTCATAAAAGAAAGCCTGGTAACTTACCACGACCCTAAGAGGGCAGAGAAACGGTTAAAAAAGCAGGTGCTTAAACGAACATCAACATCTGCTTTAAGGGTCAAACATCACTCCACAGAGAAATGAAGTCACAGCGCGAATTTTGTAACTTTTTTAACATAAAAGTTGCTCAAATAAAAGATAGAGGCAATCTTGTTTCGTAAATCGATGTTATAATCGAGGGAGTATATAAAAGTTGTAAGAATTAGTGACCCCCTCCCCCGAGCATCCCCCCTAAGAAAAGCCTTTGCCGGACGCACGGACACACACACACAAGCATTTTTGCTTTTATATAATAGACTAGTCTGGGTGCCTGGTGTTGCCCGAGTGTTTGGAGGAGTGTGTTGAGCAAAAAAAAAAAGTGGTGGTAGGCAGATAGGCTCAAACCTGTGCCGCGAAGGTGGAAAAGAAATTGAAAGAAAATCTGACGTCTTAGCCGATGTCTCCATGACGCGGCCGGAAGTCAAAAACGTTGAAATTAACTGAAGTCAATCCGATGGTGATGATGACTTGCTAAAATGTTGGCAAAAAAATCGACCCCTCCTTGTACAAAACGACCGAGTTTAGGGTGAAGGAATTAATGTTTTTGACCAATTTTTCGATATTTGTCATCCGAGACGACAAATTCAAAATGATACCAATCTTGTCAGGATCCGTCGCCTCTGTCGAAAGTTTTTGTGAGACATACAAACATACATCCATATATATAAAAGCGAAAATGTGTGTATGTATGTATATATGTTTGTATGTATGTATGTGTGTTTGTGTGTCCGCTAAAAACTTTCGACAGACAGAACAAAAATCGGCAAACTTGATATCATATTGAAGCTCCATCCTTCGCTCGAAAAATATCGAAAAATTGGCCAAAAACGTTAATTTTTTCACCCTGAAATCGACAATTTTCTATGGGGGGGGGGGGTCAACAAAAACCGTCCTCTCATGATGCGACCGGTTCTAAGCATGCATCAGATGACGTCATGACCTGATTTAGTTTAAATAGTTGAAGAATTGACTGAATTTCATGTACATCGTGTTAGCTCAGTTGGTTTGCGCGTTGGTTCATTATCTAAACATTTTGGGTTCGAATCGTGGTGTGAGATTTTTTTATTTTTTATTTTTTAAATTTAAATATTGAAGCAGGGTTATTTAAGCCATTTTTCACGTAACATTCGTTTTTCTGTTTTTTTTTACTTTGCTTATTCTTAGGTTTTCATTAACACCCTCGACCGACCACACACACCCAAAAACACCCGGGTACCCCCGATTTTTAAATTTTAATATTGAAACAGGCTTATTTAAGCCATTTTTCATGTGTGTTTTTTTTTTTGGTTTTAACGTTCGTTTTTCTGTTTTCTTTTTTGTTTTTTCGATTTTTACATTTAACATCATTCATTTGCCGTACGTTAGTTTTTTTGTTTTTTTTCGATGTTTTGATTACCCCCCCCTCCCCGCTTTGTTTTTATGTTTTCTTTTTTTACTTCGCTTATTCTTAGGTTTTCATTACCCCACCCCACCCCCCATCCCCTCCAAACACTCGGGCAACGCCGGGTACAACCCCCCCCCTCCCCCCGCTAAGCAAGGTTTTTTCTGGGTCTTTTTTACTTCGCTTATTCTTAGGTTTTCATTAACACCCCCACCCCCGCCCGATCACACACACCGAAAAATACCTGGGCAATGCTGGGTACCCCTCGCTAGTACATACATACAGACAAGTGAGATTTATATAATAGATTTTCTTATAAGTAGCAATAAATGTTTATTAGAATTTCTTTATCTTGACAAAAGTGTTTTCATTTCATTTTTAATCTTGCGTTAATCCCATGGGGTGTTTTGTTACCCCAATTTTGCTTACCTGCTCATAATTCCAAGTTGGCAACTTATTTCTTTTCCTCCCTCCCAGTACTCTCTTGACTCAGTGAGGGTACAGTGCACGAGGTATGGCACAAGGATAACTGAGTTACAACTGTGCCAAATGTACCTACATAACTGTCATGTCGCAAATAGTAACATATCCAAAAATTATGGAAAATGATATTGTAGAAAAATAATTATTAATGAAAAACTGTTTTCAATAAAATTTAGATGGGGAATAAATTTTGTGCAACATTTTGAATTATGTTTGTCATATGATGTGCGCAACAATTATCTCTCTTGTCAACTTATCTAATTTTTTTTTCATAAATGTAATATAGTGATTTTGCTTCCTTTTACAAATTTCTTTTTTCATTTTTTCATAATTTTTAGATATCTTACTATTTGAGACCATTTGTTTCACTGGAAATTCAAAATTTTTTCATTACTAACAGTTCAGCCCAGCTTTGCTTGGGCCCTATGTACTCTTCATAACTTTATGTGCATATATATATATATATATATATTAAAAAGTTTGACTCATGTTCAAGTAACCTACATCTAAAATTTCAAGTGTTTCGACACAAAATTGGCCGAGGAGTTTGGTAGATTCTGCAAAGGTCAACTCTTTCAACTTTGACCTCTTGGCAGCCAAATTTTCGCCCCAAAACTGATTAAAACGCTTGCTGTATGTCTGAATACTCTTTATGTAAAATTTAAAATTTTTAAACCCAAATTGGCTGAATAGTTTGCTAGAGACTGCAAAGGTCAAATCTTTTGAACTTTGACCCCTTGGCAGCCAAATTTTCGGCCAAAAAATGAATAAAAAGCTTGCCCTATGCCTGAATACATTTTATGTAAAATTTCAAATGTTTAGATTAAAAATTGGCTGAGTAATTTGCTAGAGACCGCAGAGGTCAAATATTTTTTTTTAACTTTGACTCCAATTTTGACCCCTTAACAGTTATTGTTTTGGGCTCAAATCAAGTTAAAAAGCTTGACCCATGTCCAAGGAACCTAGATTTTAAATTTCAAATATTTAGACCCAAAATTGGCGGAGGAATTTGGTACAGTTTTCAAAGGTCAAATCGTTGAACTTTGACCCCTTGACAGCCAAATTTCTGACCAAAAACCGATTAAAAAGATTCTCCCAAATCTCAATACCCCTTAGGTCAAATCTGTAAACTGAAAATTGACAGAGTAATTTGGTAGGGAAATGTACACACACAAACATTTTAACTTGTATAGATATATAAATTATAATGTAGAAGTTTGATTCTTCATTATTGTAACGAAATTATAAAATTTAAATATTGAAATTCAAGCGAAGCCAATGGTAGCTACTAAATTGTCATGTCACAGTAATGAAAATATCCAAAAATTACAAAAAAAAAAAAAGCATAAGGTAGAAAATTAATTATTAATAAAACAGTTTTCAAAAATAATTAGCGAAAATGAAATTGAACAAAGATTTTCCGTATTCAGAAAAGACTTACCTCCCTTTTTTTACAGTTAGAACTCTCCGGTTTCTTATTTTGCAAAACTTAATTTTGGCTAATTGTCTTCAAAAACTATTTTCATTAACAATTAATTTTCTAACTTATCGTTTTCCATAATTTTTGGATATGTTAATTACTGTGACATGGCAATTCAGTAGATACCATCGGTTTTACTTGGAATTCAATATTTTAATTTTCGAATTTTGTTACAATAATGAAGAAAAACCAAAAGTTCTTCATGGCAGTATAATGCACAAAACTGAGAATAAAAGTATGAGGTGTCTTCAATAAGTTTCCAGATTTTTTTGTACAAGCATTTAAAACTGTCATAGATGCTCGAAAATCACTGAAGTTAAGCAACGTTGAACCTGGCCAGTACTAAATGGGTGACCATTTTGGACTTCCAGGTGCTGTATGTGCTCTCTGCTTATCTTGGCATTGTTTCCAGTCGTCCTGGACTTTTCCTTGCCACTGGACTCAAACAATGCCGATTCAGGAGAGGTATGGTTGGTGTAGCTGTTCATTTGAAACTGAAATCATAAAATCAATCACAAAAATTGGTCGATCATCTTGTACGATTTATAGCAATAATATAATGAATTGCTTATCTTGGCATTGTTTACAGTCGTCCTGGACTTTCCCCTGTCCACTGGACTCAAACAGTGCCGATTCAGAAGAGGTGTGGTTGGAGATTGTGCAACCCTTGCCTCACAATTTCATGTGCAGCTTCCCCTACAGGGGGTATCCTTTGTTTTTTGAGATTGAACGGAGGCATCGAGATCGAGACATCGAAATTTTGAAAAAATGCCACGGAAACATATGGAACACTTCAGATTGCTTTTGGACAATCTTGCAGGAATTGAGCATCAGTTTTTGAGTGGCATAAGAGATTTAAGTAAAGCAGCGAGTCTGTGACGGATGATGAGAGGTGTGAGAGGAGTAAGGAAGTAAGAACACTAGATCTGATTGGCCAAATAAAGAATTCCATAGATAAGAACCGTCATGTGTCTATAGAAAAAATGCACAGTTTGATGTCAGTGTGGGAACTGTACACGCAATTATTGTCTAGGAACTGAAGATGTGGAAGATTTGTGTGAAGTTTATCCTATGGTACTCAAAGACGTTATCATGGGCATCAAGACAGTTTCTCATCCTCCCTATAATTCAGACACTGCTCATTGTGACTTTTGGTTATTCCCTAAGCTCAAGGAAAAAATTTGGAGGCTGTTGTTATAAGAAAATTGAGAAGATGAAAAATTGAGAAGATGAAAAAGGCTGTGACGAGGGACATTGATCACACAAGAGGAATTCCATGGGGCCTTCCAGAACTTGTTGGAATGGTACAACAAGTACATTGCAGCCAAAGGAGATTACTTTAAAGGAAACTAAAGTTTCATATGTTTTCTATCAGTAAAAGTGCTCATATGAAACTTATTGAAGGCATCTTGCATATAATTTTAATCCCTTTGTTTTTCTTGTGACCATACATTTATTTATAACATTATAACATTAACAATTTGGTGCTTTTATAGTGTGGGTGCCTGGCATTACCCGGGTGTTTGGAGGTGTGTGTTGCGCAAAAAAAAAAAAAAAAGCGTAGTAAGTAGGCAGGCAGGTTCGAACCCGGACCGCGAAGGAGGAAAAGAATGTGAAAAAAAAAACGTGACGTCTTTGCTGTTGCACCCATTGCCAAACTGGAAGTGGCAAAGGTTTAAATTAAGGCTAGTCAATCGAAAAGAGGAAACGACTTTCCAAAATATTGGCGAAAAAAGCGACCCCTCCCTGTAGAAAAGTGGCTAGTTGAGGGTGAAGGAATTAATGTTTTTGGCCAATTTTTCGATATTTGTCGTCCAAAGGGTCGAGCTTCAAAATAATACCGATCTTATGAAAATCCATGGCCTCTGTCAAAATTTTTAGGCATACATAGATACATACATACATACATACATACATAAATGATGATTGCAACGTCTTGTCAGACGAGTGCCACTCCCTCAGACACTTAAAGTCCATGAGCCCAATAATGACTTTTTTTTTTAGTCCTACCGGTGAATTCACACGCTCAAGCAGGCATGACACTGAAGATGGTCATTTATTACATGCTTCCAGTATTTCAAGCCTCCACGCGTCACAACTTTTCCATTGCCACAGGACCACTTTTATAGACAAATGCCTGAGGGAGTATCTATACACAGATGATGTTACAGAGTCTTAGCTTTGTACAACAGCTAAGTCTCTCTCTCGGTTCAAAATGTTGAGATCCAGCAACAAGCATGAGCAAGATAGCCAGCAAGAAGTTAAACTGCAGACCAGCTTAATGCGGGTACTGGTCTCCTGCTTTATGGTTTTTTAAATCAGAGATTTGCTTCTCCTAGAAAGGTTGCCTTCACCACAGTTTACAGGAGTCCTCTCCACTCCAACACACACACACAAACACACACGGTGCTAGTTGGTCGTTGACCTCGAAAAAGGGTTCATTCGTCCTTATACATACATACATACGTACATACATACATTTAAACAGACAGGTGAAATTTATATTATCTATATATAAATTTTCCTACTATCTGTCTGCCTGTGTGTGTGTATGTGTGTGTGATACGGTTTATTTCAGCCTACAGGCAACCCACCCAGACAAGTTAGGTACTGAAATGAAGCTTCTGACCCAGCAGATGTTTTAGTGATATTTATATCCATGTTTGTTGTATGGAAATGAAAAAAAATGAAAAAAAGTCACATTTTTAGTGCGTTCTCAATCCCTGTATCTACATATCTATATATCTGTGTCTATATGTGTCTGACAGAACTTTTTGCGGGGAGGAGATACTCATACCAAGAATACAAATGAATCACCAAGATGAACAATTTGTCGCGTGGAATCGTCACCAATTCCCGGTGAGGCCTGCCTTTGTCATGACAATCAATAAAAGTCAAGGCCAGATGCTGAGCAAGGTGGGTGTATGGCTGGAAGAACGGACTTTCACCCATGGTCAACTGTATGTAGCGACATCGCGGGTAAGAAACCCAGACGATCTGATCTTCGCTCTGAAAAAAAAGTGACTGCAAAAAGACGAGGAACGTGGTGTATAAAGAAATCCTATAACTTCAAATACTTTCGTGTTGAACACTTCCTTGCTGTTGTTGTTTCCACTGTTGCTGTTTCTTTCATGTAAATAAAAATTGTGTAAATACACTGTACTTACTCGCTTTTCTTTCACAATATGCAGCCATTTGGCTGCACAGGGCTACTTGTATATTAAAAAGAACAATCTAGAATAAAGAAATCATCTGTAATTTGGTATATAAGTAAAATAGGAAATGTCAGCTTCAACATCGAGAAGGGTCATTGAAGCCACCCATCCCCAGTTGGTCAATTATTACCTACTTTAAGCCACACATCCAACATATGAAGTTATCTTCCCAGATTTGAAAAGTTAGACTCAAATAGCAAACGATTTGCTATATTGATACTTGATTCAGACTAGCCTATTTTTTTTTTGTTTCTTTTGACTGTGTAATTTATATACAGGTAGATTAAGACAAACATACATTTATATACATGCATGCAGCAACCCTGCTGTTTTAACAACTTTGTAATAACAAAAAAAATATTGAATTTCAAGTAAAATAAAGGGTACCTACATAATTGTCATGTCGCAAATAGTAACACATCCAAAAATTACAGAAAGGAATAAGGTAGAAAAATAATTATTCTTGAAAAACTGTTTCAATATGGGTAAAAACAATTCCGATAAGATTACATATTGGGTCACGTGACATAAGCAAAGGGGAGGTAAATCAGTTGAAACAATTTGTAGCAGACAGAATTTATTCAGAAAACAAAAATAAACATGACATATAATTTGTAAAGTGTTTAAAAATATTTTTTTTTTAACTGTTTAAATTTTTAATTTTTTTATTAAAAAAAAAAATAACTGATTGAATTTATGAGAAACTGAAAACTCCCCTGGTAACTCTCCAATTCAAATGGGAACATTTTGAAACCAAATCCCTAAATTTTACGAATGTCTTTTTTCATGAATAATTATTTTTCTAACTTATCGTTTTCTGTAATATTTGGATATGTTACTATTTGTGACATGACAATTACTTAGGTGCCATTTGTTTTCCTTGAAATTCAATATTTTTTCATTATTATAATACTGAAGCAGCAACAATTTCATTCAATTAATAATTTAATGACGAAAACATATTAATAAATAAAATATATATAACAAAATGTACAATTTATTAATCATAGCATTTAAAAAAAAAATGTTTCAGGGGAAAATGACTTTTAACGGTCCCTAAATACACTGTTGATCAAAAATTTAAGACCACTTAAAAATCTTTAAAAAGAAACTTTTTTTTTAAAGATAGATTTCAAACTCTTCCAACTTAAGGTTACTAATACTACAATCTAAAAGGTTATGGAAACAAAAAGATACATTCCAAAAATTTTATTTAAAATCTGCATTTTTATTAAATTAGGCACAGGATCAAAATTATAAGACTAAGGGTATAAATTGTTAGATTTATGGTAATTCTAATGTTTTTAGTTCAGTTAGAGATTAGCAATCACTGTGTAAAGGTGTTACTATGCCTAAAGCAAGAAAACTAACCGAATTCTAGGATTCTATAAACAAGTTTGTCACAGCGAGCGATAGCAACTAAGGTAAATCGCAGAAAATCGTAGTGGAATGGGGACAAAAATGGTTGGTCACATTCAATGCTGCTAAGACTAAGCTTGTTTCCTTCAATAACTACAAGAAACCTTCTCTACCACCAATAGCAATGGCCAAGAACACATTGCCTGAAAGTACTTCTTTTAAACTCCTCGGCCTAACGTTTACAGGGAATATGAACTGGAATAGATACATCGAGAGCATTGCCAAGGCTGCTGCAAGGAAGGTTGGCTCCCTCTACCGTGCTAGAAAACTACTTACGCCTGACAGTATCCTATACCTCTATAAGGCAACCATTCGCCCATGTATGGAGTACTGTTGTCACATCTGGGTTGGTGCATCAGCTGCTTGTCTCTTGCTCCTGGACAGGGTTCAAAAGAGAGTCGCCAACCTGATAGGTCCTGAACTGTCATCTAGGCTTCAGCCTCTGTCCCATCGACGAGATGTTGCATCCCTCTGCCTGTTCTATAAATACTTTAATGGTGAATGCTCTGACGAACTGCAAACACTTGTACCTCCCCGACGTAACTACCCCTGACAAACCCGACAAGCTACTAAGTCTCATCCCTTTACAGTAGAGATCCCTAGGTGCAAGAAAGCCTTTTACTCCAATAGTTTCTTCCCCAGAACTGCGGATCTTTGGAACTCCCTTCCGAGATTCTGCTTTCCCAACTGCAATGATATGCAGAAGTTCAAGTGTAATGTTAACAAACATCTTTCTACTCATCTCCCTTCATAATGACCCCACTAATTAAGTCCCTGATAGTAGCCCCCTGCTTCAAAGTGGCACTGTGCCTTGTTTGGGGTGAAAATTGAATAAAAAAAAAACTTAAAAAAAAACAAAAAACTGTTATTTGCAACTTTCTAATGAACACTGAGAATTATGGAAAAACAAAATCCTTTGGTAGCCCCCCCCCAAAAAAAAATTTCTCCTGCATTGAGTAGGAGAATCAGACAGATTGTTATGAATGACAGAGGACTTTCTTCTTGTCAAATTAAGGCGGTTACAGATGCTGATTGCAGTCCAATAACCATCAGACAACACTTACAACAAAAGGCATGGTAAATAAAAAGCCTAAACAAATTCCTCGATTGCTTCCACGTCACAAAGTGAACCGCTTAAGATTTGGTCGTGAATACCAAACCTGGGACGTTGAGAAGTAGAAAAAAATCCTGTTTTCTGATGGAAAAAATTCAATTTAGATGGTCCTAATGTCTTCCAGCTATATTGGCATGACAAAAACATGCCCCTTGAAATTTTTTCCACACGTCATAATGGTGAAGGGTCTGTAATGGTATGGGGTGCCTTTTCTTACAGAGGGACGATGGAGCTCCAGGTGGTGCAAGGTCATCAGACAGCAGCTGGTTATGTTAGCATGCTACAAAAAGCATCTTTGATGATGGAGGCTCATCGTTTGTGTGGGATGGATGTTTATTCCAACAGGATAATGCTGCAATCCACAATGCAAGATGGACTTTGAGCTTCTACAAGAAAATGGAGTCCATCTCTTGGGACATCCTGCATGCTCACCGGACTTGAATCCAATTGAAAATGTTTGGGGATGGTTGACAAGAGAGGTTTATCGAAATGGCAAACAATATTCAACAAAAAATGAACTTCGTGAAGTCATCTTCAGAAACTGAAGCAGGATACCCCGCACCTTAATTGAAACTCTTATTTCTAGCATTGCCCTAAAGAATTTTTGAAGTCATCAAAAGCAGTGGAGGTAGAACTCACTATTAAGTTTGATTGTTGAATGTTTTCATACACTTTTCACACACTTTTTGTACAATTTAATAGAATTTTTCTCTCTGGTCTTATAATTTTGATCATGTGTAAAAAGCCTAATTTAATAAAAATGTAAATTTAAAAACTAAATCTTTGGAATGTAGCTTTTTGTTTCCATAACCTTTTAGATTGTAGTATTGGTAACCTTAAGTCGGAAGAGTTTAAAATCTATCCTTAAAAAAGTTTTTTTTCAAAAAGATTTTTAAGTGGTCTTAAATTTTTTATCAGCGGTGTATCAATTATATAAAGTGAATGTTCCTAAAAAATTATGGTGCTTATGCACTTATGTTACCGTGTTATTTTTAAATAGTATTTTCAAGTTAAATTCAAGTTTCACGATATCTATCTTTTTTTTTTTTTATTAAATTGTTAGATGAACGTATAGAATAGTTACAAAACACCTTCTCCACCTCATCTTAGGAATGGCTTTCAAAATAATAACGGTCTTATTTCAGCACGGTAACATAAGTGCATAAGTACCCAAATTATTATTTTTTAAAAAATGCCAATGTAAGATAATTCTTACATTGGCATTTTTTTTTTTAATAAGATAAGGATCAACCAAGTTTGATTTCCAACCAGGACTTAGGGTTAGTGTTTTGGCTAAAGAAGGGCATTTTTTTTTTTTCTAAAACAATTTTTTTTCTTTCATAAAAAACAAAAACAAAACATGCTTTTTTTAACCTAAATACTAACCCTGAGCTGACAATATAAAGAAAAAAAAAAGGGACCCTAAAAGGTCACTTGCAGTTTTAACATTCGCAAGCAAATTGATTATTTTTATTTTAGAAGAGTTCCGTCTGTGCAACATTAGAGTTAACGATTCTTGTTTGGAGTTCAACCTAATTAGAAAACCAAGTTGCAGAAAAATCTTTTATGATGTACGTATCCGCCACGAAACAAAAGTGTCATGTTCCAAACATCATATAAATCGATCAAGGAGTTTCTTTTAACTAAGAAAATCAAATTTTATGAGAAAGCAAGATATGGTATTTTAATCTGCCAGGTTTAATAAATGAAAGACAACTCAATTCGAACTACTGAGATTTTAAAATCAATCTTGTATCATTAAATTCGCTAAAACTCGTAAAAAAGATTTTCTATCTCTCTCTCTCTCTCTATATATATATATATATATATAAAAACATAAACTTTTTGATCAATTTATGTGATTTTTGGAATACAACATTTTTGTACTGTGACAGGCACGTACATCATTAAAATTTTCTGTATTTTTTTTTAATTAGGTTAAACTCTGGACTTGCCCTTCCCATGTTAAGAATGACATCCTAAATTCACTTAGAAATGTTAAAAAACAAAAATACTATTTATAGTCCAAGAGACCATTAAAAGTAAATTTCACAAACTGTTTAAGTAATTCAAATAATAATTACACACACACACACACACACACAAATTTCTTTTAAATATAATTTAGTTTGTGAAAAAGAATTTGTGTGTCTATTAGTTGGGGGTTTGAACAGTCAAGTTAGTATATTGACCTCTCTGAAAATTTTAGAAATGAGGTCAAGTCAGTTTATAGTGTTCAATCCAACCTCCACCCGGAAAGGGAGCACTTTTTATAGGTGCAAAAGTTGCCTTGATTAATCCCATCGACATTCCCTGATAGGGGCGCCTCAGGCGACCAGTAATAAACATACCTCTTCTCTTGAAAGAGGGTGTAATGCTATGGAGGACGGTGATTTAGGACCGAACAGAACAAGTAAAAGTGCAGAATAGTCAACAAAAATATTGTAGTGTTGGCATAAACTGGCAGCACTACTTATTAGACCGCCACTGAATGCATGTGAAGAGGATTGGGGCCTTGGGAAGCTTATTGCCACCCAAATTCCAGTGAAGACCTATGGTGATTGCCAGCGAGAAATCCATGGTAAACGGCTTTTTCGATAATGCAAAGTAATTTGCAAACGTTATCGAAAGAGGTGGTGAGTACTGTATATCTGGGGAAACTTGTCATTCAGACTCCAGGGAACACTACAGGTTGTTCTCGAAGAGAAGTCTTTGGTGATAGCCTGTGTGAAAACTCCTACTGAATAATAATAATAATAATAATAATGATAATAATAATAATAATAATAAAATAACTTACACCAAACGCAGTAGCTAGTAGAATTTAACATACTTATGCACTTTTGTTACCATGCTGAAATAATAATATTATTTGAAAGCCATTCTTAACATGGGAAGGGGAGGGTGTTTTGTAACTATTCTGTGCTTCCATCTAGCAATTTGATAAAAAATATAAAAACAGATATCGGGAAACTTGAATATAACTTTAAAAAAAAAAGAAAACTATTTAAAAATAGCACGGTAACAAAAGTGCATAAGCACCAAATTTAATTATATACCAACCTGTATATTTTTGTTGTTGAAGACTTTTATACTTAAGATAATATGAAAAAATAACTTACCTTAACCCTAAGTCAAGAGGAGATTGCAACTCGAACTTAGGGTTAGGAATGGGGTAAGTTGTCTTTTTTATTATTAGGTACTTGTACAGTTTAATCAAGACATTCAAAAATGAAAATATTGAAAAAAGGTTATATTGTACGCATCCGTTTTGGACTGAAGATCTCCGAAAAAAAGAAATCATTTAATTTGATCAAGTAGTTTTTATTTTACAGCAGAAAAACACGTTTTTATGAGAGCGCGCTGAAGTTAGCCATTATGACATTTGTTGAACATGCCACGGGGAGATAACTCCAGTTAAAGCGCCGACACTCCCTCCCCATCTTTATTACTAGCTTTTCTTCCTAAAAATCAAACCTTTTGCTCGGTATCATAACAAATTGTTTTTTCGCTGTAAAATAAAAACTACTTGATGAAATTAAGTGAATTTTTTTTTTTTTTGGAGAACTTCGTTCCATAATGAATATGTACAATATAACCTTTTTTCGATACTTTCATTTTTTAATGTCTTGATTAAACTGTACAAGTACCTATTATTATTATTATTATTATTATTATTATTATTATCTTTTAAGGAATGAACGTCCCTCAACAGTTAAGCGATATGTGATTCTTTTTTTTTTCTTGTGTCGTAAAGACAGTTAAACACACAATTAAATAAAAGAACTTTGAGGCAGTTTCAACACGTTAAAAGTATACAGGTCGGTAGATAATTAAATCCTACTGCGATTGATGATGGCCTGTATGAAAACTCTTAATGAATAATAATAATAATAATAATAATAATAATAATGATAATAATAATAATAAGAAGAAGGAGACCAACAACAACAACTTACACTAAACGCAATAGAATTTAATTACATTGTAACTCGGATATAAGAGACCCGATGAGAGAGAGAGAAAGAGAGAGAGAGTGTGTGTGTGTGTGTGCTTCTCTGGTCCAATAATAGAGCCTGTGTTAATATACAGAGGACCCCGGATATAAGAGAGAGATTCATGGTCCGGAGAAAGAAGTCTTTTCTATTTGGGTTATACTGTTCATACCAACCTGTATACTTTCGCTGTTGGAGATTTTTTAATACTTTTTAAGAGATAATATAAAAAAATAACTTACCCCACCAACTCTAAGTCAAGAGGAGCTTGTAACTCGAACTTAGGGTTAGGGATAGGGTAAGTTATCTTTTTTATTATTATCATTATCTTTTGAGGAATGAACGTCCCTCAACAGTTAAGCGACATGTAATTATCTTTTTCCTGTGTAAAAGACAGTTAAACAAACAATTAAAGAACTTTGAGCCAGTTTCAACACGTTAAAAGTATACAGGTCGGTAGATAATTAAATCCTACTGCGTTTGGTATAAGTTTTTTTGTTTGTTTGTTTGTCTGTTGACTGTTCACTATTCTGCACTTTTACCATATAACAATAGTTTATTCTAATATAAGACCAAATGGTCAAGATCGGGAGTAATAATAAGACCTGATAAGTTTTTGGTCGGTTATTTCTTCTATTTTTGGTTTTGTTTCGGGGTGAGGCTGCAAAGATGCCCCTCCCCTCGGGAGAGTCGAAGAAGTTGAGGGTACCGGGTTTTCGGCCGGGTCGATGACCCTTCTGTCCGCTCGCATTTTCTGTCGGTTATACATAAACCTGGTCATCTTTTGGAACATTTCACGCACGTGGACTTTCTGGATCCGTTTTGACCTTTCTCTCTCGAGTTTTTCGTACATTAAATAAAAATTGGTCAGCTCTTCCTCCGTGACGAAACTCTGCGTTTCCAAACCTTTGATTAAAACCGCTAATAACTCCATTAAGGTTTCGAGTGAGAGCATGCCTTCTTTTTCGTCTCCCTCTACGAGTTCATTAGTAGTGTGATTATTATTATTATTATTATTATTATTATTATTATTATAGTTAATTTTATTATTAATAATATTATTATTAATATTAACCCAATCATCGTCATTATTTTCTTTTACTTTTCGTTCAGATTTTATCGTAATAATTTCTGAATTAGTAGTTAAATTTGGATTTTTTTTATTATTACTATTATTATTATCATTACTGTATATTCCCTGGGTGACCACCATCACATCCTCCTCACTTTCCCCGTACGTCGACGACGCCCATGCGTTGTCATCTTCCTGTTTTGCGGGAACATCATCTTTTTTAAGATCTTTTAATCGACATTTTCCTTTCATCAAATGTTTAGTTTCAACCCGGGTAGAAGTTATGTCCGTGTGAGTGTACCCGGACGACAAAGAAAGAGAAAGGGCGTCTTTGCCGTTAATTTTCTTCGCCATCTCAGACGGGTCGAGTTTCGAAATTCTGCTTGTAAGATCTTCCGGCATTTCCCCCGTTTCTGTCGGAGAGGTCTCCCGGGAGAAACGCCGTAGATAAGTCCGCTCTTTCGTTTCAACACGGTCAACAATAAAACGCCCTAACGTGACGTTACTGTTATTGTAATTGTTATTATAATTATCATCCTTGCACGCGTTTTCGTAGTCATAATATTCCTCTCGCCCTTCATTGTCCGGTTTTTCAGGGTTGACCAACCAGTTTGTACCGTTCTTCTGTAGAACGATCCCGTGTCTCTTCTTAAACCTCTGTAACCAACCATCGCTGTACTCGCACCTGTGCTTCAAGCCCAGCTCTTCGTGAAGCGCTTTCGCCTCATCCTTGATCATGGTACCTGTTATGTCCACCCCGTTTTTCCGGCGTGTGCGAAACCATTCCATCATCCGTACCTCGTGTTCTCGGCTCTTACTGTCCTTGATGGTCTTTCGTAGGCTCATCTGGACCTTGGAGTCGCTGTCCTCGTAGAACCTCAAAATCTTGTCCCTGTGTTTTTTAATATCGTATACGGTCGACGATCCGATCCCGTAAATATCGCATAATTCGCGGACGGAAACTCCGAGATCCCATTTTTTTAACATTTCCACCTTTTCCTGGATCGACAACGATTGGTGTTTACGTTTTAATCCGTTTTTTGGATCCATTTTTAAAAAAATATATATATATATATTTTTAACTTGAATAATAAAATCCTCCTTTTTTTGTGTGTGCGAGGTTCAAAGGAGACGTTTTAGTTAAATAAATATTATATAAAAAAGAAAAGAAAAACAAAATACTTAAAAAAAAAAAAAAAAAGTAAAAGAAACAATATTTTCTATTTTGTGCGTCCGTCTGAAGAAACCATCTTGACTGGCGGTCGTCGATATAACAAGTGCCCCCTCATAAATTTGTCCGGACGATAAACGCAAATAAAAATGCCGGTTCAACCAAATTTAATTGTTTAATGAGTTAAATTATTAAACATATGACGTTATATTGAAGCGATTAGCTTCCAAAAAATGGATGATTAATTTTATCGATTAGTTTTAGCTGACTTTGCAACCGGTGACAGGGCGAGTTAATTCACCCTATTAATATTTTGTCAGATTTTTGCGAATGTCTTTCTTATTTTATTATTATTATTTTACAAATATTAAGGTGCATATTTAGAATTTAACGTATCTGAAAAATAAATAAATAAATAAATAAATTGCAGGAAAATATGTATGATGTACGTACCCGTCACGGAACGAAGATGTCATATTCCAAAAATCACGTAAATTGATTAAGTTATTTATTTTTTTTTTTTTTTATAGATAGTACATCATTTTTTTTTGCGACTTTTAGCGATTTTATTAGGAAAGTGGCTAATTTTGATCTCGATAGTTCGAATTGAGTTGTCTCCCTCTTATTTTTAAAACATGACGGATCAAGACATAACGTTTCGCTTAGTCATAAAATTTGATTTTCTTATTAAAAAAATTGCTTATTAAGATAGAGTCGACAGGTTGATGTTTTAAAAATGTGGTGCTAAGTAAAAACAACAGTACTTAATTGTCATGTCGAAAATAGTAATATATCAAAAAATTACGAAAATTCATGGAGTAGAACAACTGCTATTATGTATTCAGTAAAAAAAAAAAGAAAAAAAGTCTATCACTACGGTCTGAAACAGTGCGTCAGCCATTAAAGTGGCGAGAAGGGAGGTAAGTATGATCCCTGTATTCGCTATCTTCAAGGTGTTCACCTCTAGGGAGAATGCAATTTCCCCCCAATTTTTGCGTAAAAAATACTTTTAACTATAACTTTCTACTCGATGAATTTTCGTAATTTTTGGATATATTACTATTTTCAACATGACAAATAAGTACTGCTATTTTTTGCTTGAAGCTATAGATTAAAAAAAAAAAACATCGATCAGTCGATCCTATTTTACCAAGCACCAAAAGATCTTCTAAAAAAATTTATGATGTACGTACCACGTACCAGTCATGAAATGATTTTGAAAAATTCCAAAAATCATGTAACAATTTGATCAAGTAGTTTTAATTTTATTCAAGAAAACCGGTACTTGTACAGCTTAATCAAGACATTTAAAAAAAATGAAAATATTGAAAACAAGTTATATTGTACGTACTCGTTATGGAATTAAGTTCTCTGAAAAAAAATTTCACTTAATTTGATTAAGTCATTTTTTTTTACAGCGAAAAAACAATTTTTATGACAGCGAGCTGAAGGTAGCCATGTTTGAATTTTTAGACCACGAGGAAGGGAGGGGGCGCTACAGGAAGATAACTCAGTTAAAGCGCTGACACCCCCTCCCCATGTTAAATAATAGCCTTTTTCCTTCCTCGTGGTCTAAAAATCGAAACATGGCTACCTTTTGCTCGGTGTCGTAACAAATTGTTTTTCTGCTGTAAAAAAAGAAAGAAAAAAAAAAAACGACTTGATCAAATTAAGTGCAATTTTTTTTTCTGAGAACTTCATTCCATAACGGGTACATACAATATAACTTTTTTTTTTTCCAATATTTTCATTTTTAATGTCGAATAAACTGTACAAGTACCATAAAAACAAAATTAACTGTTTCAATGAAAGTTAAAATAAAAAAAAAGCATACAACGAATCTGTATGCAAGGACAGACAACCCTAATGCACCTGGAAACTTTTTTTTTTTTACACTTATCAAGACCTGAAAGCCACTCGAGGATAAGGATTAATGTACGGTAGTCACTGAGGCAACATCATATTAATAGTTATTTGTGGAAATGGGGTAGAAATGGATTATTTAAGGGGGGTGGGATCAACAAGAATTTGTTTGCATTAGACTTTCTTTGATTTAGGAGTAGAAACTTATTTGTAATTTTACTTGTACCGATATTCATCACATCAGAAAGGAAAATTGAGCTGGTTTTCTTTTCTAACATGAACCACATTTCAAAAAATAACAGTCCACAATCCTAGGGAACGCCACATAAGATGTTTAACCGATCAAGTTACCATCAAGAAAGTATGGCGAGATTCTCCTTGATAGTTGTTGCTGGGTTCTTCTTTGCTGACCGACAATTTCGGACTAGTCAGGCATCATTGCAAATAGAACTACATCACGGACAAGCTCTTCCACAGAATAGCAAGCTGCATGCTCAAACACTGGACAGGCCACATTGTAGCAAAATGCACAGCAAGGATATGAGATTTATGTGTCCGCAGAGGGCAGTTGTCGCCACATGGTCAATGTCATGGGATGATATATTTTCCCCTTACGATATGAATAAATTATGATTTATTACACAAAATATTAATCATCCAAATAATAACATATAATAAAAATAAAATATAATAAAAATAATTATTAATCTATATATCTATAAAAGTGAACGTGTCTGTATGTGTGTGTACATTTCCCTACACAATAACTCTGTCAATTTTAAGTCTACAGACTCGAAATCGATATACAGGGTACTGAGATTTGGGAAAATCTTTGTAATCAGTTTTCGGACAGAAATTTGGCTGTTAAGTGGTCAAAGTTCAACGATTTGACCTTTGAGAACTCTACCAAACTCCTCCGCCAATTTTGGGTATAAACAATTGAAATTTTGGATATAGGTTCTTTGGACACGGATCTAACTTAATAACTTGATTTGAGCCCAAAACAATAAATCTTAAGGGGTCATAATAGGGGTCAAAGTTTAAAAAAATTTGACCTCTGCGGTCTCTACCAAATTACTAAGACAATTTCTGGTCTAAACATTTGAAATTTTACATAAAGAGTATTCAGAGATAGGGCAAGCTTTTTAATCGGTTTGGGTCGAAAATTTTTAGTTACCAATATATAAATGTATGTATGTTTGCATGTCTGCTTAAAACTTTCGACAGAGGCGACAGATTTTTACAAGATCAGTATCGTTTTGAAGCTCGACCCTTTCAGATGACAAATATCGAAAAATTGGCTAAAACATTCTTCACCTTAAACTGGGCACTTTTCTAGGGGGGGGGTCACTTTTTTCGCCGATATTTTTGAAAGTCATCCTCTCTTTTCAATTGTCTAGCCTTAAATAAAATGTACGTCACTTCCGGTTTCGTGGTGGTCGTAACAGGAAAGACATCAGGCCCCCCCCCCGTTCTTTTCCTCGTTCGTGGTACGGGATCGAGCCTGCCTTCCTACTACCACTTTCTTTTTTTATTTTTTTTGGCTCAACACACACATCCAAACACCCGGGAAACGCCGGGCTAAAATGCTAGTATTATTATAAATTATAACAAAATAAAAATGCTTAAAATATAATATAACAATAATAAAAATAATGAATTACTTAATTAAAAGGAAATAACAATAAAAAATTATATAAAATAATATAAAAGTATTACTTAAGAATTTGAATGAAAAACTTTTTTTTAAGTGTCTCTGGAGATTTTCAAAAAATGGAACAAAAAACATTCTAAACTGTTTGTTCCCAAACCTTCTCTAGCAATCGCTATAAAAAGCGAACGATCGCTATTTATAACTCAGTTATAACACGACGTTGGGACGCAATGAGAGGCGACCAACTATTATAACTCTGACCAAAGGAAAACACAAGAAAACTTGTTGTTAAAATAACAGATGAACCAAACAAGATACAGAGAAAAATCTCTTTCATCTACAGACTGGTAAATATAGATTTTTCTGAATTATATTTGACCAAAAAGCATTTATGTCTAAAAGATAAAAACAAACATTACTATAAAAACATTTTCTCCATGATCCTTCGAAAGGAACAACGAACTAACATTCCAACAGTAGGAATTCGAACTAAAGGCTCCATGCATATGGAAGCAAATCAGGCCATCGTTTTGCAAAAGGACTATACTAGAACCAAAGAACTTTCATTGGTGTTACTTGTGAATAAATTTTGAGTTTAAAGGTATGGCTTTTATTTGTGGAATTCATTTGCTACTGCAGGGAGGAAATTGAGTGTGTAGGAAAGAAATTTCTTACAATATTTAGGTATTACTTGGAATAAACAAAACATAAGAAAAAAAAAACAAAAACGCAGGAACATGTCATAAGCCAAATTAGCTTATCTATCTAAACTGTACTTAGAATTTGTCACCTGTCGTAGAGGATTTACTTAAGCAACGTATGATTTTTTTTTAATGAATTTTGTCCTCGTTCGTGTAGGATTTCCAGCAAAGAAATAATTGTCAAAAAATATTTATTGTCTTAAAAAACAGTAAAAATATTTGTAAGTAATTAAAACTTAATTTTTTTTGTTCCCAGTCTGTAAATAAATATTTTGAGTCTGGCTTTGTTTGTGGAATTCATTTGCTACTACAGGGAGGACATTGAGTGTGTAAGAAAGACATTTCTTACAATCTATGTAAGTAGAAGAGTAACTGATCTTGCCTTTTGATAGCATTTACTTGTTTTTTTTTTTTTTACCACTTTTTCGTGTTGTTATCTGTATTGCAATTTCTTCAGTTTTGCATACAGCATGTTTAATTTCCAAAATATTTTTATTACATTTTTAATGAACGCTGCTTGATTTTATTATTTGTTTCTTACAAAAGAAGATATATCGCACCTTAATCTGTCCATGTATGGAGTATTGTTGTCACATTTGGGCTAGTGCACCTGCTACTAGTCTCTCACTCCTGGACAGGGTTCAAAAGAGAGTCGCCAACCTGATAGGCCCTGAACTGTCATCTAAGGTTCATCTGCTGTCCCATCAACGAAATGTTGCATCTCTCTGCCTATTGCTCCGACAAACTACAAGTCCTTGTATAGCAGTGTCACAAGTCGCTATTAAAAATGCGTGATAAAAACTTGAATAATTAGACTTACTATCTTTCGAAGCTTATAACTACCTGAAAAATGTAATTTAAACCCTAATTTTTATTTCAATAAAAGGAGCAAACATCAACTTTAAAAATAATAACAGGTTTAATAGCAAAATATGCAATATTTGTTTTTTTAAATCAGTTTTCTTTAAAAAAGATTTCAAGAAAATCAACAAATTTTAACTTATTTCGAATATAATAAATATATATAAATTCCAAAAAATCACTTACTAATCAATGGGTACTTCCATTCTTCATTGTTAAGAATTTATCCATATTTATATTTTATATTCCATATACTTTTTAAATAAAATAATTTTTTAAGCAAGGATTAAAAAATACAGCGACTTTAAATTGTTATATCAGATGGTCACAGCGCGGGTTTGTCTCCCTTCTTTCCAGTTGAGAACTACGGTGACCTAAAAGCGCCATAATTAACCCCCCCTTTCTATTTCTGACATGTGCTTGCTGTCAACAAAAGTTAGTCAATATGGGTCACCCTACTTGCAAAATGATCACATTCACTCATAAGTAAGTTTACTTTTATAAACAAACCCCTCGACAAATTTTACATTTTTTTATTCTCTTAAAGAAATACATGAGTTTTCATTTAAAATATTTCATTTCTTCTTTATGGAATGAATTTTTTTTTTAATATATAAAATATAACAACATTGAATGAAATAGAAAAAATTATAGTAAGTGCTTGATATTTATTGGACAATATTTTCAAAATATGAGGTTCCACTTAAAAAAAAAAAAATTAACGTGTTTTTTTAAAACTTTTCACTTTACAGATAAATTTGCACAAAACTATTCCTTTGTTTTTGTTTTAAATTAGATTATTTTATTTATTGATCTTTTATCTTCAATTTGTGATGTATGAACCTGAAGTGAGAAAATTAATTATTTTCATTTTAATAGACATTTAAAAATGGGGGGGGGGTGAATTAAAAAAAAACAACGTCTTTCTAGAATATTATATTCGGATTATTGGAAAGATCATAAAATTTCACATTAAACCTGCAAATATCGTAAAAATTGAACTAATAGAATAATTTTGATAGATTTTTAAAGTGAAAAAATTTAACTCGTAAAATTTAACTCGTAAAATTCAATTCATTTCATTACGTGGAAAAAATGGCTGCATGAGCGCGCGCATGCACTTGGTAAACACTTTTTTTAAAAAATAAAAAATGATATTTCTATTATTATTTTTAAAAAACTTTAATAGTTTATTTTGGAAGTATATTCCATAAAGAAATTAAAACAACCCACTTTAAAAAGAGAAATTACAAGTTTTTTTATATTTTATTCACACTTTTGTGTTAGGGATGTCAAAAATTCCCCCAAAATTCTGACACACCTAGTCCTTGTACCCCCTCGATATAAATACCACCGACAAACTCAAGAAACAGCAAAGTCCCACCCCTACATAGTACAGATCCCTAGATGTAAGAAAGCCTTCTACTCTAATAGTTTCTTCCGCAGAACAGCTAGCCTTTGGAACTCCCTTCTGAGATTCTGCTTCCCCAATTGTATTGGCATGCAGAAGTTCAAGTGTAATGTGAACAGACATCTTGCTGCTCAACTCCCCACATAGTATCCCTGCAACTCATGACCCTGATAGTAGCCCTCTGCATCAAAGTGGCACTGTGCCTTGCTTGGGGTGAAAATATAATTTAAAAAAAAAAAGGCCAGGTAACCCTCCCTTCCACAAAAAAAAACAAAACAATCCGGACAAACTGAGAATGTAGTTGAACGATCGTCATACTAATATTACAGACGGTTGTGGTAATTGCCACTCCGACTTAGGGTTAGCGGTAGGATTTGATTGTTTAAAAACGGTAATTTTTAATCATAATTTGGAATCTTGGTAACATAAAAACTAAAAAAAAAAATCAAAACAAACAATTATTATTATTTATTTATTTTTCGCCCCAAGTAAGGCATATTGCCACTTGGACGTAAGGCGATACTATTTGGCATCATGTCTAAGCAGAGACTGTGAGGAGTTGAGCAGCGAGATGACTGTTCACATTAAATTTAAACTTCTGCAGTTTAGTACAGTCAAAGAAGGCAGTAAATAAAGAGGGAATTCCAAATGTTGGAGTAGAAGGCTTTCCGACACCTAGGGACCTCAACAGTGAAGGGGATGAATTTTACTGCTTTTCAGGTTTGTCGGGAGTATGCACGTTAAAGGGACACAAGTTTCATTAAAACAGGCGCATGGAATGCAATATTGCAATGATGAGACAGAGGTTGTAGCTTAGCCGACAGTGCGAAGCCTATTAGATTGAAAACTCTTTTTTGGACCCTATCTATTCACAAATTAATCTGCAAAACACAATTTGTTCCGCAAAAATTGATACTTGGGAAATGATGATAAAAATGAAAAAAGAAATCCGCAAAAAGCAGGCAAAATATTGATATGGTGGATTAATTTGCCCTGTCACCATTTTGAAAAGTTTGGCAAAACTTAATGAACAGAAAGTGCTTAGATAAAGCTGACAGATCGGTTTTTAAAATATGTCCTTTCAAGCAAAAACAATATTACATACTTAACTGTCATGTCGAAAATAGTAATATATCCAAAAATTACAAAAATTGATTGAGTAGAACAACTACTATTACGTTTTTGGTTAATTTTTACAACGTGCCCCAGCATATTATCAATACCCCAATCTCCCCATGTTAAGAACGGTTTCAGAATAAACACCTCCAACCTCGAAAGCCGTTCTTAACATGGGGAGGTTGGGGGAGGTGTTTATTCTGAACGCCGTTCTTAACATGAGGTGGTTGGGGTATTTATACAACACTGGGGCAGGTTGTAAAAAAATGCCACGTTTTTGGTAAAATAAGGCCTATCGCTATAGGACTAAAATGTTAGTCACCCTTAAAATGTAATGTAAATATCCATTCCGAGTTATGTCGTCTGTGTGTGAACTCTTCGTCGTCTACTTTAAAACATACAAGAAAAATGCAATTTTACCTAATTTTCCATAAAAAATACCTTTATAATTATAAATAACTTTCTGCTCGATGAATTTTCGTAATTTTTGGATATATTACTATTTTCGACATGAAAATTAAGTACGTTATATTGTTATGTTTTACATATTAAAAAAATCGATCGGTTGACTCTCTCTCAACAAGCGCCGAATAAAATTTGTCAGCCATTCTTTAGCATAAAACATTAAAAAAGCAAACATCTTCAGCTCATCATTGTCATGTCTGACACAAGGTCATTATAATAGAGCATCAGGTTACTTGACAGATACACAAACCTTTCACAATAAAATGAAACAATAAAAAATAAAGGGAAAAAAGCGATGCACATCGAATAAAATATTTTAAAATTAAATTGAGATTTTCTTTCTTTAACTGTATAGAGTTGATTTTAGTAATATTTTGTCTATATTGAAGACGTTAGCTCCGAAAGAGGTTGCTATTTTTTGTGCTTATTTGAAATATATCAAAAAGCAAAATTTTCTTTCTTTAACTGTATAGAGTTGATTTTAGTAATATTTTGTCTATATTGAAGACGTTAGCTCCGAAAAAGGTTGCTATTCTTTGTGCTTATTCGAAATAATATTAAAAATCGAAATTTTCTTTCTTTAACTGTATGGAGTTAATTTTAGTAATATTTTGCTTGTATTGAAGACGTTAGCTCCGAAAGAGGTTGCTATTTTTCGTGCTTATTTGAAATAATATCAAAAATCGAAATTTTCTTTCTTTAACTGTATGGAGTTAATTTTACGTAATATTTTGCTTATATTGAAGACGTTAGCTTTGAAAGCGGTTGCCATTTTTGGTGCTTATCTGAAATAATACTGAAAAATCGAAAATCAATTAAAACCAATGGTATCTACTTAATTGTCACGTAAAAATTATTAAAAATATTTGTTGCAATATGTTTTATATAAGGGTAGCTATTTACTTGCTGCCCACCTCAGCAAGATGTGACACAAGGTCGGAAGGTGGGGGGGGGGTGTCAAGCAAGCACCCCTAAAGGAAGGGCACTTTTGCTTGGCAAAAATTGCTTGGGCATCCCTATAGGCATTCCCCGGTCGGAATGCCTCAGGCAGCAAGTCATAAACTTACTCCACCTGAAAGCTGAGTGGCAAGGCCTTGGAGAGTGGACCTCCTAGGCAATAATCAGGTGTCATACCTCAATCTACCAGGTACTGGGCCAGAAACTTTCAGGCTGATTGTCATGAATGGATTCTCGACTCTCTGCCCAGTTTCCAAGCAGCCAAAGCAGCAAGGAGACTCATCATCATTGTTTTTGGTATCATTTATTTCTTATATACTTGTCTTCTTTAAACCATTTTTTGGTTTGTTGCCTATAGTTAAAAAAAAAAAAGAAAAGAAGCCCAACAATATTAAAACCCAAATTAACCGAAATGCAGTCAAGAAAGCCAAAAAGTAGCCCCCCCCCCGCTTTTCTGAAAAGTCTGCTAGTAGTTGTATCGTGCGGGTTAAAACATCTATAACGCTATTTTTTTAACCAGTCTGAGAAATTGTCTTCAGGTGGATGGGCTGTCGCATAGCTTCCTTCAAATCGGGTGACTGAACAGTGTAGGGTCAGGTGGTCTATGTTCTGTGGGGAGCCTTCTTGCGCTCTGGGTTGATTGGGGAGTTTATTTGACCCCCATTTTGTTTGTTAACTGCAGTCCTGCAGTGTTTTCTTCTGATCCAGTTTGTGGCTATCCACTGCTTCTTACTATTTGTAGCAAAACCTGGGAGGCACAAAGTTGGGTCTTTTTTTTTTTTTTTTTTTACAAGGTGGTCACCACTTATCAAGGCCTCGAAGCCACTCAGGGATAAGGGTTATTGTAAGTACAGTACGTTATTGTGGGTATTTAAAATGTCTACTTAAGGGGGAGGTTCATCAGGAATTTGTTTACGTTGGACTTGAAGACATCCAAGTTGTAGTCAGGAGGGAAGCAGGCAGACGGAACAGAGTTCCACAGGCATGCAGTTCTAAGAAAGAAGCTTTGTTCATGGAATCTACGTTCTGATTTAGGCATAGATAAAGAGTGGGGAAAGTTTTTGACAGTGGATTCAGCTAGACGGGTGTTTTTCGTAAAAGATTGGCGAGGGGGGACCAGAGATTGAAGTTCAGACGAGCACCTGCCATGGAAATAACGATAAAACAAAGATAGGCTTGCAACGTCTCTTCTGTGGGAGAGAGATTGCAGGGAAGAGAAAAGGGCATCCCCCATTAATGCCCCCTCCTTTGGGAGCATTGTTTCTCCATTCCTCCTTCCATGTCTCAACTGGGTGTAAATTTGTTATTTTTGAATTGTAAAAGAGCTTTTGGGACTTGAGTCTGGATATATCTGGGATATCTTTTAAGATTTGTTGGACTGATAAAGGCCCTGGTGTCCACCTTGACGTTTTGAATCCATTTTTGAGTTGCCTCTGCCCTCCTTATCCTTACGTGGGGTGGTACGACTGAACTTACTACTGGTAGCCATTGGATTGGTGTTGACTTCAGACATCCTAAGGTAATACGCATGGTTTTTGCCATTCGCCCAAATCTTTAGTCCGGGTTATTTTTTTTTAAATAGGGGACGTTTATATGTGCGTCACCGGTAATTCTAGTCACACACCTTTCTTTCAACCGGTGCTTTTTTTTTATACTCCGAAACATGTAAGTAATAATACAGAAAGAAATGTAAGTACAAAAAAACAAACAAACAAAAACAAAAAACAAAACAAATAAAAAAATAATAAAATAAAATGAAGAGAAAAACAGAAAGTAAACCTCGCCCACCTTTACGCAAATTAAAAAGTTAAAAAAAAAAAAAAAAAAAAAAAAAAAAAGCAAAAAGGATCTGCATCGAACAAGGAGGAAGGGACGTTTATTTTTGCCATCTTTAAAAAGTCAGGACTTTATTTAACAACAACAAGGAGCTGTAGACAAAGAGAAAAACTAAATGATGAAGAAGGCTTGAGTCGGAAGGAGAAGAAGGCGGCCTGGGGAACCAACAACACGAGAACGACACCCTCAAAAATAGGAGAACTTTGTTGTTGATGTCGTTTGTTCTGATGACCTTTTGAGGGGGTGAAAAGTTTCTTTTATTTATAAACCACCCCTTTAAAAAAGGGGGGGTCTCGGCAACAGAACTGATAAATTACCACCACTACTACTACTACTACTCAACATTTAATAATAGTAGTGGTAGTAGTAGTATCGGCAATTCATTTATTTATTAAAAAAATAAAAATAAATATTTGCATTGATTTATGCAAATTATCGCCCCCACAAGGAATAAATGGTATGGTATTTTTTTTTTTTATTATTAAAATCGCATATGTTTATTTATTTTATTTTTTAATTTTCGGTGCTTCTTCAAATTGGCACTTATGACGGTTATTTAAAATTAAAATTTAAAAAAAAAAAAGTCAATGTGGCCTGGTTTTGTCTCACTGGAAACTTAACTGCAAAGGGTGTTTATTCCGAAAGCCGTTCTTAACATGGGGGGGATGCGGGTGTTTATTCCGAAAGCCGTTCCTAACATGGGGAGGTTGGGAGGGTAATACCCCTAAAAAGCAACTCTTTGCAGCTAAGTCTTGAGGGGGACAACCAGACCACATTGACAAAAAAAAAAAAAAGTATTTACGTACCGGTCACGAGACAAGGATAAAAAGAGGTAAATTTTTACAGTGCTAGTACACAGAGAGTGCGCGCTATTTTTTTTAAATCGCATTTCCAAGTTTAATTAAAGTTTTATGGTATACTTTTTTTTTTTTTATTCAATTGTAAGAAAGTATAGAATAGGTAAACCCCCCCCCCCAACTCGTTCTGAACATGGGGCGGTTGGGGACAGGTCGTAAAAAATACCTAAAAAATGTTTTAAAAATCACGTAATTTGATCAAGAATTTAAAAAAAAAAAAAAATTTTTTTTAGTGTTTGTGCACTTTTATGACTGCGCTATTTTTAAATAGTTTTTTTTTTTCAGGTTAAATACAAGTTTCACGATATCTTTTTATGGTACTTGTACAGTTTAATCAAGACATTAAAAAATGAAAATATCGAAAAAGATTATATTGTACGTATTCGTTATGGAACGAAGTTCTCCGAAAAAAATAAATTCACTTAATTTCATCAAGCAGTTTTTATTTTACAGCGAAAAAACAATTTGTTATGATTCCGAGCAAAAGGTTCGATTTTTAGGAAGAAAAGTTAGTAAAAAAGATGGGGAGGGAGTGTCAGCGCTTTAACTAGAGTTATCTCCCCGTGGCGTGTTCAACAAATTTCATAATGGCTGACTTCAACGCGCTCTCATAAAAACGCGTTTTTCTGCTGTAAAATAAAAACTACTTGATCAAATTAAATGAAATTTTTTGTCGGAGATCTTCTTCAGTCCAAAACGGATACGTACAATATAACCTTTTTTCGATATTTTCATTTTTTAATGCCTTGATTAAATTGTTAGGTGGAAGCAGAAGCACATAATAGTTACAAAAAAACCCTCCCCATGTTAAGAATGGCTTTCAAAATAATAACATTATTTCAACACGGTGGCAACAATGCGCAAGTAACTCAATTTTTATTCTGTTTGAATGAGGATGAAAAAAAAAAACGTACAATGCATCTGTGTACAAGGGCAGACAACCCTAATGCACGTGGAAACTGTCAAAACAAGCACTGATTACATCCCCTTATTTTCTAGTAAAACATTATCTCGTCTATCAATTTTCTGTAAAAAAAACGGCAAATTTGTTTTTCGTAAATAATTAAAAAAAAAACTACTTGATCAATTTTTGTGATTTTTGGAATATGAAATCTTCATTACGTGACAAGTACGTACAAAATAAACTTTCGGTACTTATGCACTGATTGAACCGCGTTATTATTTAGAGAGCTATTTTTAACAGGGGGGGGGGGTTGTAATTATTCTGTACTTTCACCTAACAATTTAATAAAAAAAATATCGTAAAACTTTAATTTAACTTGAATATACTATTTAAAAATAGCGCGGTTCAAAGTGCAAGTGCACAAGCACCCCCCTTTTTTTTTCTTACATTTTTGTTTATGGCTAAGTGCCAATCTGAATAAGCACCTTTTTATAAGAAAATCGTAATTTGGTGGTCATGTATTTTTAGTACTACTGCGCTATTTTTAAATTTTTTTTTTGTTTTTTTTTTTCAGGTTAATTTCCAGTTTCACGATATCATTTTTTTTTTTTTTTTGTTTATCAAATTGTTAGGTAGAGACTGCCAAACGATTGTGAAAAATGGACCGCATATTTCCGTGACATCAGACTTGGGGGGTTTGTATTACTGTACACATAGATTCGAAAAAGTTGTCAAAAAACAAATATATAACAAATAAATTCAAGATGGCGTCTCACACCCTCTTTAACACCGTAAGTTTGGGAAAAGGTGTTACAATTAAAAAACTAAACAAAATACTATTAAAAATCCGCCGAATATATGTCAACCTATGTCACGGTAACATATATTGAGCGAGTTTTTAACAGTATTTTATCCGGTTTTTTATTTATAACACCTTTTCCCAAACTTACCGTGTTAAAGAGAGAATCAGACGCCATCTTGAATACATCGGTAAACACTGTATGGTTTTCGAGCTGAATAAACATGTTACATTGAATAAAAACACGAAAAATATATCCAGTTTGGTAGAAAAGTAACTTATCTTGCCTTTGATAACATTTATTTGTTATATATTTGTTTTTTGACAACTTTTTCGAATCTATGTGTACAGTAATACAAACCCTACGGTTTTACTGAATGTTTATTTGGTTACCTACGGGGTTCCATATTTTGTCTGGTAAAAAGAGATATACAAAATATGAGAGGGGGGGGGCTACAAAATGCTTAATATTTGTGCAATAATATTTTCAAATTGGTTTTAATCTGGCGATAAAATAGCTGACAAGAGTCATGTTTATATTAGAAGTTAATATTTAAAAATTTTTTAACACAATTAATTAAAAATCTATGTTGTAACGGAACATTTTGAAATAATGGAATATTAATCGTTTTAATCTTTTAAAAATTAATTAATTTTAGAAAGTTTTCTTTTTCGTGTCAATTCAACTGATTATAGTATATATTAATTTGAGAAAACGCTATTTAAAGAAAAACATAATATTAAATTTATATCATTTTTTAATTGCAACTTCAAGGTATGTTTTTGTTCAATACGTGTATTTAAATTTAAAAAAAATAAATATTTTTTACTTATTTGAACTCTTATGTTTCACTAGCGAGGGGTACCCTGCATTGCCCGGGTGTTTGTAGGTGTGTGTTGAAACTCTGGGGGTGGGGTTAAAAAATGTTTTGGTAGGTAAGTATGAGGATCGAACCTGAACCCTTGAGGCAAAGTTGTAAATTAAAGTGTGAAAAAAAAAGTGCGACGTTAACCATTGCCCCTCCGCGAGATGCTAACGGAAACACGTTTGAATTTATTTAATTACTTGGATTTGGCAGGTGCCCATTTTAATGAGTTAATGAGGTCAAGTTTGACTCCGGGATAATACCTTCATTTACTGCTGAACGCTTTTTTTTTTTCTTTTTTCCCCTTAAGATGTTATAGGAAAAAGACTAACCACATGCAGCGAGCGACAAATGTTGAATATTTATCTTCCTGAAATTGAGCAAATTAAATAGACAGGCGAGCTTCGTTGTTAACTGTGAGATATTACGATTTATATGTGATATAAAAAGTTTTAAAAAGTTGTGAAGCAAGCGACCGTTTCTCTGAAAGAAGCCTTTTGTAGACACACAGAAAAAGCGAACACACACACATACATTTTCGCTTTTATATATATAGATTTCATACTAAAATGGATAAGTATTGAAAATTTCACGAAAATCTGACCATTAGTTGATTTTTGCTAGATTTATTAAACACAGGTACGTTTTCACGTTCAGAATGTCTACTACATGGGAACGTTATTTTAAAGCACCAATTATGTAAACACGATTTTCGTCTCGCAATTTCATTATTTTCGTTCGATGAAAAATATTTAAATTATTACTGGTTTATTTTGCCCTTCTTCTTTTGAATAGCACAAAAGTTATACCGATAATATTAATTTATAATAAAGTTACATCATGTTACATATGGGGGGGGTAATTCTGCGGTAACTTTTGGCAGTCCCTAGAATAGTTACAAAACACCCTCCACTTCCCCATGTTAAGAATGGCTTTCGAAATAATAACGTTATTATTTCAGCGCGGTACCAAAAATACATAGTAACCATATATATATATTTTTAAAAGTTTTCGGTACTCATTATCAATTGGCATTAAAAGTAAAGAAAAATCCAGAAAATTCTGTATGATTACGTACTCGTTACAGAACAACGATGTCATATTCCAAAAATCACGTAAATCGATCAAGTAGCTTTGTTTCTTTTAACTTAGAAAATCAAAATTTACGATTTTTAGCGATTTTATTTCTAAACTGTATTGAACATTAGGCTGATTTTTGACCTCAACACTTCCATTTGAGTTGTCTCCTTTATTTCTTTACATTTAGTCATGCCAGACGAAAACTGACTCGCTTAGTCGTAAAATTCAATTTTCTTGAATAAAAAAGACCCTACATGATCAAATTACGTGATTTTTGGAATGTGACATCTTCGTCCTGTAACGAGTACACCATACAAACTTTTCTGTATTTTTCTTTACTTTTAATTGCCGCCATAAGTTTCAATTAATTTGAATAAACACCTAATTTTCCTTATCACTTTTGTTCAAGCAGGGGATGGGGGCATCCTACCGGATGCCAGACATTCGCCCGCTATCTGATACATTCAAACCGAGAGATCTTTTTGAGATTCTAACTGTCCCTTTAATGAGTACAGTTATTCATATCTCATTTGCGCTTGGGTAGGTGTGTTAGAAACTTTGTGAAAAATATTGGATAATTCGACCCCCCTGTCTTTCGAAGCTTATAACTACTCGAAAAATGTAATTCAAACCCGAATTTTTTTTCAATTAAAGGAGCAAGAACCAAGGCTTCATTTAAAAAAAAAACAAAAACAAAAAAAAACGTGATTTTAAAAAAAAAAGTTTTAAACTTTGGACTTTACAGGTAAATTTCTAAAAAAACACTTTTTTTGTTTTAAATTTGAATATATTATTTATTGATATTTTATCTTTAATTTGTGATATATAAAACTTTGAGTAAATTAATTATTTACTTTTTAATAGACATTTCAAAATGGGGGGGGGCGTGATTTTAAAAAAAAACTTTTGTCTAAAATATTATATTCGGTTTATTGGAAAGAGCATAAAATTTCCCATTGACCCTGAAAATATCGTAAAAATTGAATCAATAGAAAAATTTTGATAGATTTTTAAAGTTTAAAAATTGAAAATTACTGAACTCGTAAAATTCAATTAATTTCATTACTGTTTTTTAAAAGATAAAAAAATAATATTTCTATTACTTTTTATACAACTTTAATAGTTTATTTTGGAAGTATAATCCATAAAGAAAATAAACAACCCACCTTTAAAAGAGAAATTACGAGTTTTTTATATTTTATTCACAGTTTTGTGTTAGGGGTGTCAAAAAGTTCTACAAAAATTCTGATACACCTAGCGCTTGGGTCACCGGGTATATTTACCAGGTAGTTTTTTCTGTGTGTTCCCGGCTAAAAGTCAGAAACAACACCAGATACAGTTATAAACGTTACATCATGGGATTCAGTATGGCTCTTGACTTTATTGAGTTCATATTTGAAGAGGGTTATTCTGTATGTGTGTCAGTGTCCGGCTAAAAGTCAGAAACTACATGAGATATAAACGTCATTGGATTTGGTGCGACCCTTGACCTGGTTATGGTTTTTAAAAAGCAAAAAAAAAAAAAAAAAAAAACCACAAGGGAGTAAATTCGTGCAGGCGGGTGCATAAGTATTTTCGGGCATTTATTACAATCGCCAACAAAAGAAATGGCAAAAAATGTAAAAATAAATGTTACCAAAAGCAAGCAAAGTTACTCTTCTACCTACCTGGACAATTTTTGTTGTGTGTTTTAACTTATTTTAAAGCATTTATGTTGAAACAAAAGTAGTGTCAAATCTTAAGTTAGAACAAGAAAAAAATGGTCATGTGAGGAATCTCGATAATCGCTCAAAAATCGAAAATTAAACAGAATACTGGTAGAAACTCGCCCAGTAGGGTTTGTTTTACTATACACATAGATTCGAAAAAGTTGTCAAAAAACAAATACATAATAAATAAATGTTATCAAAGGCAAGATAAGTCACTGGATAAGTTTTTAGTATTTTTATTTAATGTAACATGTTTATCCAGCTCGAAAAACATACAGTGTTTACCAATGTATTGGAAAATTAAAAATTGCGCTGAACTCTCTGTTGAACATGGTAAGTTTGGGAAAATGAGTTAAAAAGAAAAAACTATACTGTATAAACTGATAGAAACTTGCTCAATATATGTTATCGTGACATAGGGCGACATATATTTGAGGGTTCTCGGGAGGGTTACTATTTTTTTACAACTTCTTATATACCCCCTAGATCATAATATCTACGATTTGCGAAGGGACGTTGTGTCTACATTTATTTGGATCGACTTTTATAAAATTTGTGCGATTCCATCCTCTCGCGTGTTTGTTGGTGTTTTTCGTATAAAAGCGAAACTGAATCGGAAGCGAAGACAGCTTTCTGGCCTTTCGTGTCGGGACGTCCAGAAAGCAATCAGCTTTGATCAATCTGGTGGAAACTCCTCATATCAGACAATTGCTATTCATTTGGACACTCCCTTTTTATGGGGAGCCGGCTTTCCCCAACTGTCATCTAGGCTTCAGCCTCTGTCCCATCAATGAGATGTTACATCCCTCTGCCTGTTCTACAAATACTTTAATGGTGAATGCTCTGACGAACTGCAAACACTTGTACCTCCTCAACGTAACTACCCCTGACAAACCCGACAAGCTAGTAAGTCTCATCCCTTTACAGTAGAGATCCCTAGGTGCAAGAAAGCCTTTTACTCCAATAGTTTCTTTCCCAGAACTGCAGGTCTTTGGAACTCCCTTCCGAGATTCTGCTTTCCCAACTGTACTGATATGCAGAAGTTCAAGTGTAATGTGAACAAACATCTTTCTACTCATCTCCCTTCATAATGCCCCTGCAAATTAAGTCCTTGATAGTAGCCCCCTGCTTCAAAGTGGCACTGTGCCTTGTTTTGGGTGAAAATTGAATTAAAAAAAAAAAAGAGACATCATGGGGAAACAAATAAATGAAACGGCGGAAATCTGAACTGGCCTTCAGCCAATGTTCATTTTTGCATTCATTTAGCAAGTCAACATTTTGATTGACATTGATAAATTTGAACGCTTTCCACTTCCTATCGCTTCATAGCATAGCGGTAAAAGTTGAGGTTTTCTTTCACTTTCTTTTTTGCCTTTGCATCACGGGTTCATACCTACCCGCCTACTAAGACTTTTTTTTTTTTTTTTTTTCCAACAACCCAAGCAATGCTCGTCACAAAAAATGTACAAAATGTAAGGTTCAAGCCTGTCTGTCTGCTAATACTTTTTTTTTTTTTTTTTTTTGTGCTCAACACATACCTCCAAACACCCAAACAACGCCGGATACCCCAGCTTGTCTAATATATGAAAGGTTATATGTCTGTCTCCATATTTGCAAACTCTATCTTCTCTGAAACTTAAAGTTGCAGAGGGGCCTCAAATGATTGGATGTTTTACGGATCATTCTTTTATGGGTCTTTAGCTGGTTTAAATTGTTTTTACGGGGTCAAAAATGGATCAAAATTGAAAAAAAAATCGTTATACATTTCTCTTGGTTTATTTTTAATCAGTTTATATGCGTGTCACGTTGGTACAGTGGTAACGTCACCAACTTTGAATGCTACAGTTTTGGTTTTGATTCTAGCTGATGGCACCTTAAAGACTTTTTTTTTTTTTAAACTTTTGAAATCACGACTCTATAATAATGTATACGAAATCTGAACAAATTAAAATATATTTTACCGTATTTTATGCCCACGCAAAGCCTGCCCCGCCCCCTTTCATGCTAGTATATATATTTTTTTTATTTAATTATATTTTTCTCTTAAATCTTAATAGCACAGCCCATGGAAATTCCACAAAATAAGAAATATATTGAATCAAAAAACATATTTTGATAAAGCTCATATTTTTCCGAAGAGAAAACTAACACACAGCAAATAGGAAAATAGTGTCCATTGTATTTTAAATATAGAACTGACATGAATGAGATAAATCAATAAATACTAATAAATACTGAGAAAGTAATATTGTGCTACGTAGTTCAATACAAATAGTAAAATCACATTGTAAGAGATAATTTAATTTGCTTCTTCAGTCCCACACCTCTTGGCAGACAATGTTCATTTTTTTCCCCTGTTTCTTTCAAATGTTCCCTTTTTTAATGTTATGTTTCACTAACCTCTTTCCTTGGTGAAGAACTATTGCATGTCAAAATTACTACAAGTTCATTCCTAGCATCATTACAACAATGATCATATATTATTATTATTATGATATTAAAAAATGAGGCTTACATCAAAGGGAGGTCACTTTCATATTCTTGTCCAGGATTGCCAGATTGGCCTTTTTAAAGGCAAATTTTACGAATTTGGCTTCTTCCCCCCCCCCTATAAAAGGAGGGTGGACCTGTGAATTCAACCTTGTCCGTTCTGTTTGCTCTTTTCTACTACGCCTCCGAATTTTTTGAAATTTTGCACAAACATTAAACATGATTTGAGTAAAAAAGTAACAGAATGGATTTTCCGAGAAAACTCCGGTTTCCCCCTAGGGGTGCCTTTCGGGTTAAAATGGTTTAAATTGACACTTTTGTGCTTATTAAAAAAAATTTATGCCTTGGATTTTTATGAAACTTTCTGAAAAGTAGTAATTACCTGATTTCTATATAATTTTGTTTGTCTATACGTCGTGATAACTCTTGGGTGTGTCCCAGGGGCTATTTTAGGGCTAATAAAAACACTCCATTTTTGGGACTATTTTACCATATTTTCTGTCTGTCTTTTTAGCAGTTTTGCATGGTATCGAAATCAAATTTAAATATATTAAGGCGTTGGGGACTTTTGAGGCTAAATGGGGGGGGAGTAAATAATAGACTTAGTCATTTTTTTTTTTTTTTTGCATGGTGCAGAACTCAAATATGCATATGTTAAGGCACTGTTTGTTCATTTTCACCAGGATTTGACGTCCCCTGGGGACCTTTGAGGCTAAATGGAGGGAGGCAAATGATGAACTACATTATTTTTTTATGCTTCGTTCACTGTGCACTCACATGGGATCATGCGTGCTTCACTTTTTTTAACCAGTTTAATCTTCGGAAAGTGAATTTGGTCTTTTTCAAAGCATAACATATGGCAAATAACGGACGGACTAAAGAATGAAGGAGCAAGCAGAATGTTATATAGATTTTTCTTGTTTATTATTTTGTATATATATTTTTACATTATTGTATGTTTGTTTTTATATATATATATATATAATATATATATATATATATATATATATATATATATATAATTTTTACATTTTTACATGCCCTAAGTTTACAAGTTTTTTGTGTAGTGGATATTTTCTTGTATTTTTTAAAAACAGAAAATATTTTGAGTTAAAATTTCCAAAAAATTAATTATTCAAAAGCTTTTCAATTATTTTTTTTTTTTTCTTCAGCACCAAAAGGCATATTTACCAAATCTGGAATTTTCTCAAACACCCTGCAGATTTTGATGATGTAACACTTAAATCTAACCTTGGAAATTTACAAAAAGGATCCGTTTACTCACAAACAGTTTTGGGAAAAGAAAAATAATTATAACAACTTTGACTTTAATTTAGAAAAAAAAAATGTTTTGAAAAAACTCTAATCCTAACTCTCCAATCTGTTCATGACTTTGAAACTTTATAAATAGAAAAGTAAAGACTTCCGTTTTCTTTCATTTTAAAATTAATCATTAACCTTTTTTTTTTTTGGTTTTTATTGCATTTAAATTTCCTGACAATTTACGTGAATATTTAAAACATTAGGAATGATTATTTTGAGAACCCCATGGATCATGTCTCAAATATGGTCTCAGAAATTAACAAAAATAAAAAAAAGGGACCAATTAACTGATATAGCAAAGCATTTTGTTTTTACTGTCAAAGAAGAAAAATAATTGAAAGAAAAAAATGAACGAAAAATTTCACTGAAAGTTTGATTAAAAAAATGTGCTTAAGAATAAGGATTAATTGACTGGAATAAAAAGCATTTTGTTTTTTTACTATAAAAAAAGAATTTGAAAAAAAAAAATGAACAAAAAATCTCGCTGTAATTTGATTCAAAAGTTTGCTTGAAGAAAAAGAAGAAGAAAAAAAGTCTAAATTTTGACTTTCATTTAGAAAAGATAAAAATTGGATATTTGAACCCTGGCGTCAGAAACCAAAACAAACTAATCTCCAACCCCATGTTTGACACTTTTTATATAAAAAGAAAAATACTGGATGAAAAAAAAAAAATGATTTCTCCATTTTCTTTTATTTAATTTAAAAATGCAAGCTTTTCTCGCGTGACCGCACAACAAACTAAACTTATTTTTTGGACATTAAAAAGGGTTGATATGCCGTAAATGGCAACAATAATAATAATCGTTGAGACTTGAGCTTAACAAAATAAAAACTAACGTGAATGTGGGAACTGACATTTTTCAATTAAATTTGTCGGTTTATCCCCCCCTGCCCCCAAATGTCTACGTCGAAAGATAAATCTTTGCCCATGGAGACTAATAATAGTTCCAACCTAGGGGATGATCGACGGCGAGGGGTAGGAGCTGCAGCTGCAGGAGGAAATCCAGCTCCCCAATCGGCATCAGCAATAAACAGAGACGAAAAGGAATTTCGGAACGGAAACCCACGTAAGTATTTTATTTATTTAAATTTGTTTACAACTAACATGGTTGCCTAGGAAGCAAGGATCACAAATTAGAAGAGTTTGAAAAATTCCTCTACCCCCTACACTACTTACTAAATGTAACACAGTATAACTCACCTTTTTGCAGTTTACTGTTCGTGGCCTTGCGTATTGGCAGGTTAGACTCTTAATCCTAGCGCATCATATACTGGGCTGGCGGCATAATATCATCATTCATTACTGGTGAGTGCACAAACAATTAGTGATGGGACGATTCCAATATTTTCCTCAATTCTAATGCAATTCCTGATTCCGATACAATTACCGATTCCTTACTAAATTCCCGATTCTGATACAATTACCAATTCCGACTCTTTATAAACTCTAAATATTTAACCATGAATTATTGTAAAAACACGTTAAATGTGCATATATTTTCTCAAGAGTAAAAAAATACACTTGTAAAGGATGATCTATAAGATTTTAGTTTAATTATTATTTTCAAATCAATAAATATTTATTTTATCGTTACTACGAACAGTGGAAGATTCTACTTTTAACAGGGTTAAATAAAAGTAGACAGTTAAAAGAATTGCTTGTTGGCATCGGAAAGTATGTACTAATTTTTCTGATTCCGATACACCTAAAAGTTCCAATTTTTCTGATTCCGATTAATTGTCCCAACACTACAAACAATATTGATTTTTTTTTTTTTTTTTTTTTTTTTCAATTATTAGTGAAATGCAGTACATATATTTTTTTTTTGTATAAATGCGTACGCAGTATCTGCAGTGCATATTTTGTAACCGTGTATTAATGTTTTCAATTGCATATTATTACTTAATTAGCAATGTTTTTAATTGCATATTGTTACAGAATTAGCAATGTTTTTAATTGTTTTTTATTACCGAATTAGCAATGTTTTTAATTGCTTTTTATTACCAAATTGGCAATGTTTTTAATTGCTTTTTATTACCAAATTGGCAATGTTTTTAATTGTATGTTATTACCGAATTAGCAATGTTTTTAATTGCTTTTTATTACCGAATTAGCAATGTTTCTAATTGCATATTGTTACCGAATTAGCAATGTTTTTAATTGCTTTTTATTACCGAATTAGCAATGTTTTTAATTGCTTTTTATTACCGAATTAGCAATGTTTTTAATTGCATATTATTTCCGAATTAGCAATGTTTTTAACTGCATATTATTACCGAATTAGCAATGTTTTTAATTGCTTTTTATTACCGAATTAGCAATGTTTTTAATTGCATATTATTTCCGAATTAGCAATGTTTTTAACTGCATATTATTACCGAATTAGCAATGTTTTTAATTGCTTTTTATTACCGAATTAGCAATGTTTTTAATTGCTTTTTATTACCGAATTAGCAATGTTTTTAATTGCTTTTTATTACCAGATTAGCAATGTTTTTAATTGCTTTTTATTACCGAATTAGCAATGTTTTTAATTGCTTTTTATTACCGAATTAGCAATGTTTTTAATTGCTTTTTATTACCGAATTAGCAATGTTTTTAATTGCTTTTTATTACCGAATTAGCAATATTTTTAATTGCTTTTTATTACCGAATTAGCAATATTTTTAATTGCTTTTTATTACCGAATTAGCAATGTTTTTAATTGCTTTTTATTACCGAATTAGCAATGTTTTTAATTGCTTTTTATTACCGAATTAGCAATGTTTTTAATTGCTCTTTATTACCGAATTAGCAATGTTTTTAATTGCTTTTTATTACCGAATTAGCAATGTTTTTAATTGCTCTTTATTACCGAATTAGCAATGTTTTTAATTGCTTTTTATTACCGAATTAGCAATGTTTTTAATTGCTTTTTATTACCGAATTAGCAATGTTTTTAATTGCTTTTTATTACCGAATTAGCAATGTTTTTAATTGCTTTTTATTACCGAATTAGCAATGTTTTTATTTGCTTTTTATTACCGAATTAGCAATGTTTTTATTTGCTTATTATTACCGAATTAGCAATGTTTTTAATTGCTTTTTATTACCGAATTAGCAATGTTTTTAATTGCTTTTTATTACCGAATTAGCAATGTTTTTAATTGCTCTTTATTACCGAATTAGCAATGTTTTTAATTGCTTTTTATTACCGAATTAGCAATGTTTTTAATTGCTTTTTATACCGAATTAGCAATGTTTTTAATTGCTTTTTATTACCGAATTAGCAATGTTTTTAATTGCTTTTTATTACCGAATTAGCAATGTTTATAATTGCTCTTTATTACCGAATTAGCAATGTTTTTAATTGCTTTTTATTACCGAATTAGCAATGTTTTTAATTGCTTTTTATTACCGAATTAGCACTGTTTTTAATTGCTTTTTATTACCGAATTAGCAATGTTTTTAATTGCTCTTTATTACCGAATTAGCAATGTTTTTAATTGCTCTTTATTACCGAATTAGCAATGTTTTTAATTGCTTTTTATTACCGAATTAGCAATGTTTTTAATTGCTTTTTATTACCGAATTAGCAATGTTTTTATTTGCTTTTTATTACCGAATTAGCAATGTTTTTATTTGCTTATTATTACCGAATTAGCAATGTTTTTAATTGCTTTTTATTACCGAATTAGCAATGTTTTTAATTGCTTTTTATTACCGAATTAGCAATGTTTTTAATTGCTCTTTATTACCGAATTAGCAATGTTTTTAATTGCTTTTTATTACCGAATTAGCAATGTTTTTAATTGCTTTTTATTACCGAATTAGCAATGTTTTTAATTGCTTTTTATTACCGAATTAGCAATGTTTTTAATTGCTTTTTATTACCGAATTAGCAATGTTTTTAATTGCTCTTTATTACCGAATTAGCAATGTTTTTAATTGCTTTTTATTACCGAATTAGCAATGTTTTTAATTGCTTTTTATTACCGAATTAGCACTGTTTTTAATTGCTTTTTATTACCGAATTAGCAATGTTTTTAATTGCTCTTTATTACCGAATTAGCAATGTTTTTAATTGCTCTTTATTACCGAATTAGCAATGTTTTTAATTGGTTTTTATTACCGAATTAGCAATATTTTTAATTGCTTTTTATTACTGAACTAGCAAGTGAGGGTGGGTAACTGACTTTTCCTGGTCGTAAAATATGGTTAAATATATTTTAATTCATGCAGATTTTGTATTTATTATTACTGCGCCAATTGTCTATTGAATATGATATTGTACCTAATATATAGCACTGGTTTCAAAAGATTAAAAAGAAAATAACTTGAGTGGCATCAGCTAAAATTGAAACCAAAATATTTAGCACTTCAGCTGGATTCCTTACTGTTTGAGCTATTGACAGACAGATAAGATTTAAAATTAAATCCTTTGTGAATGTGCAAAAGTAATAAAAATATGTCGGCAAGTTGAAATGAATACTTTGCATTTCGACTTGTCGACATATTCCTGTATTCATCCATCCAAACAATGATTTTACTTGTTATAAACCACCTTTTGTGTAGATATCTCACTGCTGATGCAATTCTCTACCTATATAAATGCCAGGTATACCCAAGGATTACTGTTGCTACATCTGGGCAGGAGCTGCTAGAAAGATCTTATCCTGCCTTGACAGAGTTCAAAATAGACTTCGTAGCCTAGTGAGGGATGCCCTTTTCTCTTCCTTGTTCATGGAATCTACGTTTAGATACAGATAAAGAAGGGGGGAAATTATTGATAGTGGTTTTAGCTAGACGAGTGTTTTTTTTGTGAAAGTTTGGCAAGGGAGGACAATAGATTGGAGTTAAGATGAGCACTTGCCATGAAAATAACGCTAAAGCAGAGACAGGCTCGTAACGTCTCTTCTGTGGGAAAGAGGTTGCTAGGAAGAGAAAAGGGCATCCCTCACTAGGCTACGAAGTCTATTTTGAACTCTGTCAAGGCAGGATAAGGTCTTTCTAGCAGCTCCTGCCCAGATGTAGCAACAGTAATCCTTCCTCTTTCCCACAGAAGAGACGTTACTAGCCTGTCTCTGCTTTAGCATTATTTTCATGACAAGGGCTCATCTTAACTCCAATCTATTGTCCTCCCTTGCCAAACTTTCACAAAAAACACTTGTCTAGCTAAAACCACTATCAATAATCCCCCCCCCTCTTTATCTGTATCTAAACGTAGATTCCATGAACAAAGCTTCTTTTTTAGAACTACACAAATGTGGAACTCTCTTCCATTTGTCTGCTTTCTAACTGACTGCAATTTGGTCATCTTCAAGTCCAACGTAAGCAAGTTCGTGATGAACTATCCCCTGAAGTAATCCAACTTATCAAATTTCCACTGCTAATGATTACTACAATTTTATCCCATTGACTACTGTACACCCATTAGCCCTTATCCTCGAGTGGCCTCCGGGCCTTGATAAGCGGTGACTCTTATGTAAAAAAAAAAAAAAAATTACTATTTCCTGTTAATTTCAATCATATATGACCAGTAGTTTAAGAGTTTATCTATTAAATATTTTCACAGACACACACACACACACACACACACGCACTGTTTTATTTATATAGATTGTCCTGTACTCTATTTTTATTACCTGATCTGTGCATACTGTATTTATCTAAGTTTTCATTTAAATTTGTTCCATTTTCTGTCAATTCTAATATGTATGTTGTACGCATAGAAAATTACTTTACGGTACAGTAAATACAGTAAAGGTAACTATGCTATGCGGTGTTACTGTCTTTTCGTACTTGCGTTTCTTTTTTGATTAAACTATTGTCGCAGTACAAAATCAAAATGTGTGGTTGGAAATCGTCGCATATGTTACGTCTAAATCAGAAGCAAGTTCTCAAACAGTTGTGCATGGGTTGGCTTCGACTAAGGCTCTTAAATGATCGTTGTCAACATCCGATGGCCGACCACTATTCTCATCATCTTCAAAACTCTCGTCGCTGTCATGAAATTTCTTAAACCACCATTGAGCTATATGTTCAAAAGTGATTCCTGGGCCAAACATTTCATTGATATTGCGAGCTGTTTCAACAGTTTTTTTGGCCTAGCTTGAATTGAAATAAGAAAATTGAGATAATTTTCTTTTTCCCCATCTCGTATTCAGCATTCTGAATAGAAGACATAATTGTTTTAAAACGATTGTAATTTAAGCAATTAGATAGAGCGAAAAATGCTCTTTAAAGTGATGCATAAAGTTAAGGTATTATAATGAAAACTTATTTGGAAATACATTATCTATAATATAAATCTCACCTGCGTTTAAATGTATGTATGTATATATGTATGTACATATGCTTAAATCTTTCGACAGAGGCAAAGGATTTTCACGAGATTGGTATCATTTTGAAGCACGACCCTTCGGATGACAAATATCGAAAAATTAACTAAAAACATTAATTCCTTCACCCTCAAATGGGCACTTTTCTACAAGGAGGAGTCGCTTGTTTCGCCAATATTTTCGAAAGTCATTCCCCTCTTTTTGATTGACTTACCTTAATTTAAACCTTCGTCACTTCCGGTTTGGCGATGGACGCAACGGCAAAGACGTCACATTTTTTTTTTTTTACGTTCTTTTCCTCCTTTGTGGTACGGGTTCGAGCCTGCCTGCCTACTACCACTTTTCTTTTTTGCAATGCCAGGCACTCAGGCTAGTTTGAAATCAAAATTAAGAATTTCAACCTGATAATACAGTATGGGTAACTATGCGATGCAGTGTTACTGTCCTCTTGTACTTACGTTTCCTTTTGATTGTTGCAGTACAAAATTAAAAATGTCTTCACATTATCATTACTACATACATAAAATACGTAATTGCATGCAATATTACTGAGTATTGATGAGTATTACTGAGTGTTAATGCATATTAATGTGTATTACTGAGTATTAATGGGTATTACTGAGTATTACTGCGTATTAATGTGTATTACTAAGTATTGATGAGTATTTATGCATATTAATGGGTATTACTGAGTATTAATGTGTATTACTGAGTATTAATGAGTAAGAATGTCTTTAGAAAGTGTTAGGGAAGCATTTAGTGCCATATATAAACTCCTACATAAACGTTTTAAAACTGCATTCGGTGTTTGCGTTTTTATCACCATTTGGTGGGGGAGGGGTGTAAAGACTAATAAACTCCTGTGAATAGCGAGGGAATACTGTACTGTATAATTACTAGCACCATATTCTTTTCATTGTTTTGACTCTCAAGTATATATCTGACACAGTTAGACAACAAAGAACCACATCACTATATAAAAGCATATAAGATATCAAAGGATAAACACTCGTGAGTCAAAACAATGAAAAGAATATGCTGTTGTCCTAGCCCTTCTGTACCGGTTCCGGGCTTTATAATTTTGCAGCCAAAGAGCAAAAGATGTTGACACGAAAAAAATATGGGCATGGTTGCTAAAAAGGTTTAATTTTTATGGAGCAATTCTGGCTTCTGATTGGTTGATAGCAGACTGTAAATTAATTTGATTCGTTAGTTCCTAACAGCAGCGTTTATAAATAGAATCTCCCAACTGTGAGGGACCATACCCCCATTATGTATCTCTCATGATGGGGATTGTTTCCTAGCGGCTTTGGCTGCAGGAAGACAGGGTAGAGTACACTACTGTATAACTACACATCTGCTCTATCTTATCCTCGAGTGGCCTTTTAGGCCTTGATAAGTAATGATCTGCGTTATCTAGCTTTTGCAGAAATTGATTTTATTTCAGTCAAAGAAAAGCTAATTTTTTTTCTAAGAGGGTTTCATCAACTCTCGATGGAAATAATGATAAAACAAAGATAGGCTCGCAACGTCTCTTCTGTGGGAGAGAGGTTGCAGGGAAGAGAAAAGGGCATCCCCCACTAAGCCACGAAGTCTATTTTGTACTCTGTCAAGGCAGGATAAGTGTTATTGCGTGTACAGTAATCAATGGGATAATATCGTAGTAATCGTTAGTAATGGAGATTTGATAAAGTGGCGGTTTATCAGGAATTTGTTTATGTTGGACTTGAAGACATCCAAGTTGTAGTCAGGTGGGAAACAGGCGTGCACTTCTAAAAAAAAGAAGCTTTGTTCATGGAATCTATGTTTTGATTTAGGCACAGATAAAGAGTGGGGAAAATTACTGACAGTGGTTTCAGCTAGACGGGTGTTTATCATGAAAGATTGGCGAGGGGGGGGCAGAGATTGGAGCTCAGACGAGCACTTGCCATGGAAATAACGATAAAACAAAGACAGGCTCGCAACGTCTCTTCTGTGGGAGAGAGGTTGCAGAGAAGAGAAAAGGGCATCCCCCACTAAGCCACGAAGTCTATTTTGTACTCTGTCAAGGCAGGATAGGCTGTTTTTAGAAGCTCCTGCCAAGATGTGGCAGCAGTACTCCATCCTTGGACGTACTTGGCTTTTATATAGATAGAGAATTGCATCATTAGTGAGATATGTTCTGGAGCGGTAGAAGGATCTCACCATTTTCCCAGCGACCTTGGCCATAGACTTGATGTATGTGTTCCATTTCAGATCAGGAGTAAAGGTCAAACCCAGAAGCTTATCAAAACATGGGGCCTCCTCTAGACGAGAGTCATCCCCATATCAATCGATGCCAGATGGGGATCAGAGTGTTTATGATGTAAAGATAGGAGCTTGGTTTTAGATGCATTATAGGTAACCAGCCATCTTTTGCCCCATTGTACCATGCGCTCAAGATCAGAGGAGAGAGAATCAGAAAGAACATTGAAGACTGCTTCAACAAACTTCTGGGACTAACCTTTACACCTGACTTGAAATGGCAAACTTACATCAAATCCTTACCAAAATAATTGAAAGAAGGGTGAGATCATTCTACTGCTCCCAAGCGTATTTCACTCCCAATACAATCCTCTACTTGTATAAGAGACAAATACGTCCTAAAATAGAGTACTACTGCCACATCTGGGGAGGAGCTCCTAATGGAACATATATATGGGGGGGGTAACATGGTTTCTGCTTATTTTGAGTCAATGTTCATATTTACAGCACATTAGCCCTCTTAGGGGATTATTTAAAAAAAAAAAAAAAGCAAAAATATGCTGTTTTATTTTTTCGTCACATCTCCTGACCGTGTAGGCTCACCTGGAACAAAAAGCTCATAACAACAATGCAAGTCTCATTCTCTGGACAATTAGGATTTATTTGTTTAACGGTTGAATGTCACGCTTCTATTCTCTGCCTATCCTTAGCTCCACGCTCCACGAGAATGTTCATTTTTTTATTCAACTCTCAAACTGAAGCCTCAAACATGTAGGGAAACGTGCGACTTACCTAACTAGCACATGTGCATAATTCAATGGGTCGGTCGTGGAATGAAATGAATGAAGAAGAAAGAAACAAAAATGGCTGCCTTATCTCTTTATATGCCTGCAATGTGACCACCCGATATGCAAATGAGATGCTCCTGGTTGGAGATAAAAGAGGGTTGATTTTTGAGAGGGTCGTTCATTTTGAAGTTGGATTTCAAAGCAATAAGTTGAATTAGCAGAAGTACGTTGGGAGTTGAGAGAAGGTGCGTTACGTGTACAGAAGTTGGAAGTTTGGACAAAAGTGTTAACCTTACCCAGGAAATTATTGTTGTGACGGGCGGAAGAAATAAAACTCAAGTTATTGAGTTATACCTATCCTTAGAAGAAGGGTGGAATTTTTCTATCTTCCATACGTAGCTGCGGCTTGTCGCTCCACGAGAAACTGAAGCCTCAAACTGTTGACTGTAGACTAACTTCTAAGCACATACTCTCTCCTTTTTATTTTGACGGATGAGTGTGTGTGGGGCTGTAATTCCTGTTAGCCGGATGGCACCCAAAATACACTCACTGACCTGTCTCCAAACACAGGTGCACGCCCTGTCAATGGAAATCCTGGGTTTGCTCTATATCACCGGTAACTTTTGTTTACCCCTTTGCATTTGGCACAAACATGTTGCATTCAACTCAGTACTATGTTGATCACGCTATTTATGTTATAGACTTCATAACACTTAGAGGACCCTCTTTGTCCACGGAATTCAGTTGGCAAGGACCATTTCATCTCCCTATTTCCCTCGTTCTCACAAAATTTTAAATAGTTTATCTTATGGATTTTAAAAACAATCGTTTACTGTCTTATTTATAGAACAATGGGACCTAACAGGTTAAGATAATCTCTACATTGGGCAAATGTAGTGTTTTTTTGGTCCCCCCGACAAAAGGAGGGTGGACCTGTAAATTCACCCTTGTCCGTCCATCCGTTCGCACTTTTCTCAATAACTACGTCTTGGAATTTTTTGAAATTTTGCACAAACATTAAATATGATTTGAGTAAAAAAGAAACAGAATGGATTTTCCGGGAAAACTCCGGTTGCCCCCCTTCCTTAGGGGCGCCTTTCGGGTTAAAATGGCTAAAATTGACACTTTTGTGCTTATTAAAAAAAATTGATGCCTTGAGTTTTTTATAAAACTTTCTGAAAAGTTGTAACCAACTGATTTCCGTATAATTTTGTTTGTCTATACTTCGCGATCACTTTTGGGTGTGCCCCAGGAGCTCCTTTAGGGCTAATAAAATCACTCCATTTTTGGGACTATTTTACCATATTTGTCATAAATTTTCTGTGTATGTCAATTTAGCAGTTTTGCGTGGTGCTGAACTCAAATTTAAATATGTTAAGACCTTGAGGATTTTTGGGGCTAAATCGGGGGGTGGGGCTGCAAATGATGGAGTTAATCATGTTTTTTTTTTTTTTTTTTTTTTTTTTGCAGAACTCAAATTTACATATGTTAAGTAATCTAGTATATAAAATAAAAACCATTTTAAACGGTGATATCTGACCCATCTCTCTCCCTCACAACTACCTGTTTGACTTATGATGTTTGTTATTAATTCTTATCTTACCTAATTACAAGTGTTTCTTCATCCAAAAATAAATATTTATCACAAATTTCAATCTCGTCCAATAAAATTCCAGATAAATCAAAGTTTAACTCTGGAACGTTTCTGTCAAACTCAGTGGGGAACGTTTCGATCGAACTCTGTGGAGAACGTTTCTGTTGAAACTCTGTGGGGAACGTTTCTGTCGAAACTCGGTGGGGAACGTTTCTGTCGAAACTCGGTGGGGAACGTTTCTGTCGAAACTCTGTGGGGAACGTTTCTGTCGAAACTCGGTGGGGAACGTTTCTGTCGAAACTCGGTGGGGAACGTTTCTGTCGAAACTCGGTGGGGAACGTTTCTGTCGCAACTCGGTAGGGAACATTTCTGTTGAAACTCTGTGGGGAACGTTTCTGTCGAAACTCGGTGGGGAACGTTTCTGTCGAAACTCGGTGGGGAACGTTTCTGTCGAAACTCGGTGGGGAACATTTCTGTCGAACTCTGTGGGGAACATTTCTGTCGAACTTGGGAAGGGGATGTTTCTGTCGAACTCGGGAACGTTTCTGTCA